>NC_142596.1:38298478-38609728 GCF_965207765.1 Zootoca vivipara
CCAGGTTGGTATAGCCAGAGGCAGCATCTGAAAAACACATACAGTGGTGCCTCAACTTACAGATTTAATCCATTCCAAAGGCATCTTCGTAGGTCAAAAAAATCGTAAGTCGAAAAACGCCATTAGCCCCATTCGTAAGTCAAAAAATTTGGTTGTCAAGTCGTTCATAAGTCGAGGTACCACTGTATATATTTTTTAGCCTGCTGGGCTATTTTATTTTATTTTATTTTTATTTTTGCCCCAGACCAAATAAGCCTTTGCTCCAAACAAACATTTGTTCATTCAGTTCATTTGGCTATCATGGGCCTTTCCAGGCAATCGGTTTATAGTGCAATAAATGTGCAGTGGTAATTATTCAGTTCTTGCACGGGATCCATATGTTTCAAAGCAAAAGAGCACTTCTGGTGGGGAACATTGTGTTTCCCCAGCACCCAGCCCACAATGTTTCACTTTCAGTGGGAATTTTAGGCTTCATTAACAGATCTGTAATCTCCAAGTCATCAGAAAGGGGTGTTGTTAAGAGTTGCATATGCCCCGGAGGCGTGCCTGACAGCAAGTGGAAACTGGGGCATTAGTATTATGGCTCCAGGTCTGAGGAATCAGCTTCCAAGTGGATAATAGAATGATAGAATTGTAGAATTGGAAGGGGCCCCAATGGTCATCTAATTCAAACCCCCTGCAATGCAGGAATCACAGCTACAGAATCCATGACAGATGGCCATCCATCATCTGCTTAAAAACCTGAAATGAAGGCAAGTCCACTCCACTCCAGCCAGTCTGTTCACTGTGGAACAGCTCTTACCATCAGAAAGTTCTTCCTAATCTTCAGTTGGAATCTCCTTTCTTGTAACTATAACCAACTGGTTCAGGTCCTATCCTCTGGAGCACCATAAAACAAGCTTGCAGATATTTGAAGATGCTTATCATATCACCTTTCAATCTTCTCCCTGGCTAAACATCCCCAACTCCCTCAACCATTCCTCACAAGGCTTGGTGGCCAGACCCTTGATAATATTTGTTGCTCTCCTCTGCACATGTTCCAGTTTGCCAACATCCTTCCACACCCTGGTGTTTTCTTTTTTATAGTACGTTTAGAGACATAATTTCATCCCCCCCCCATAGATGCTTTCCCACAGTGTGTGGGGTGGATGGGGGGTGCCCAAGTCACTTCAGGGGATCCTCACTTCAACTTGATCCACCTCATACAGATCCTGCTTTGCTTCATAGAAGACATGGGTGACTTGGCGGCACCCCACTTTAGCCTGGGGTTTGGGATTTATCCAAAGCCCCATTAATTTCAGCAGTGCATGGGAACCAGAAGGTTGTGTCAAAAACTTCATGAAACGAGGGGACTTTAAGGAGGAGGAGTATGAGAATATCTAATCATACATACAATATACGGCAGATGTGGGAAACCTCTGGCTCATCAGATGTTGGGCATCCAGTCTCTGTCAGCATGAATAATGGGAATGCTAGTCTAAGAACACCTGCGTTCTTTTCCACAGTCTTCATATGTCGTTTTGATGAACACCTCTCCCTACCTTCTAGACCACCCTTTCTCAACCTTGGATCTCCAAATGTTCTTGAACGGTAACTCCCATCATCCCTGACCATTGCCATGCTGGCTAGGAATGATGGGAGTTGTAGTCCAACAGCAGCTGGGGACCCAAGGTTGAGGAAGGTTGTTCTAGACCAGGCATCCCCAAACTTCAGCCCTCCAGATGTTTTGGACTACAATTCCCATCTTCCCCGACCACTGGTCCTGTTAGCTAGGGATCATGGGAGTTGTAGGCCGAAACATCTGGAGGGCCGCAGTTTAGGGATCCCTGTTCTAGACCAAAGATGAGGAACCTATGGCTTTCCAGATGTTGTTAGACTTCAACTCCCAGTGACTCCAGCCAGCAAGGGCAATGGCCAGCGATGATAGGACTCAGAGTTCAGCAACACCTGGGGGGGCGTAGTTTCCCCATCCCTGTTCTAGAGAGACGGTAACTAGCAGCCTTTTTTTAAAATTAACGTTTGTTGGTTCTCTAAGGCAGCGATATCTTTCCCTCCTCCTGGCACAGAACTAGTTAGCTCCCCAGCCTCTGAGTGAAATGTTGTGACAAGATGAGTAAGCTTTAATCATAACCTTTGTGCACAATTTAATTTAAGGGTTTAGCATTAAATTGCCAACTGTTTGCATCCTTGCCCCTTCTTTTTTCTGGTTTTGCTATAAACAAAATCCATTTCTATAGTGGCTACCGTGGCTGTAGTGAAGACATCCTGCGATTGTTCCGCAAATTGTGCTAAGGGCCTCTTCTGCGAGATCAAAGGTTTATTGAGTGGCTGATTAGCAGAGCCTTTGAAGTTTGGCATTGCTTCAAATTAATGTACCTTAAAAAAAAAAAGAAGACAAATAATGGCCCCACGGCATAATCGACAAACCGTTTGGGTGGATGTTCGTGAATTTCAGATGTTTTACAGCTTGAGCTGTAGGATGCAATGTGGCACGAGCCCTAATCAGACTTTCTACAACAGGGTACAGTCAATACCTAGAAAGAGAATTGGGATGGTCCCTGTTGGCCTCATCCCTGACCCCTCACAAATTGATAATCCCTTCTGCACAAATGCTGCATGTTGTCATGACTAGGGATGTGAGAATCCCCAGTTGTCAAGGCTCTGTCCAGGCTTCGGGAAAGCTATTCCTCCCCCGGTTGCAGCAAGAGCAGAGAAAACAAGGCAGAGTCCCTTTTAATGAGTTTTATTCAATCTTAATAGCAAAAGACAAAAGAACGCAACAATGGCATTGCTCCAAACTGGGCTCCACTCCCATCCTTCCTAGCAACAGCTCTTTCCCTGACTGTGGCCACCTGTGGTCAAATGTCTCCGATTCCGTTGTTCCTGCACCCTTAACAAATGCTGAGTTCTGGGGGAAGGGGGTTCAAAAACACTCTCCAGCGACACATGTCAGCTGGTTCCCTTCCACATTCCCCACTTCCTCTAACACTTCCTAACTCTTCTGTTCGTCTGTCTCTGAGCTGTGACTTCCCTCAAACACCTCAAATCCCCTGCTGTAATTCAATACTGCACTCCTCACCTTCTGCACTGTCAGGAGAAGAGGTGTGTGCTATCTCCACCACTCCCCCTCCCCCTCGCCCTCTTCAGTCAATCCCAGACACTAGTCTGCCCTGAATTTGAGGCATGCAGCCCTGTTTCCTTTCCACTGCAGTTTGCCTCCCACCAAAATCTCCATTAGGAACGCGTGTGGTGCTGGGGTGTAAACCACTGAGCCTTGGGCTTGCCGATCAGAAGGTCGCGGTTCGAATCCCCGTGACGGGGTGAGCTCCTGCCAACCTAGCAGTTCGAAAGCACGTCAAAGTGCAAGTAGATAAAGAGGTACTGCTCCGGAGGGAAGGTAAATGGCATTTCATGCTTAATCATGCTGGCCACATGACCTGGGAAAACTGTCTGCGGACAAACGCTGGCTCCCTCGGCCAGTAAAGTGAGATGAGCGCCGCAACCCCAGAGTCGTCCGCGACTGGACTTAACTGCCAGGGGTCCTTTACCGTTACCTTTAAAATCTCCATTATCTGCCTTGCTGTCCACCAAGGCCAAATTATGTAATTTATGTAATCAATTTACATTACAGTGGTACCTCAGATTAAGTACTTAATTGGTTCTGGAAGTCCGTACTTAACCTGAAGTGTACTTAACCTGAAGCGAACTTTCCCATTGAAAGTAATAGAAAGTGGATTAATCCGTTCCAGATGGGTCCGCGGAGTACTTAAATCGAAAGTACTCAACCTGAAGCGTACTTAACCCAATATATGACTGTGTGTTGTTGTTTTGCTATTCCCCACCCCATTCACTTCAATACAAAGGAAGCACAATGCAAGTGGCTATGTTCTCCCTCCACTGTCAGAGGCATCTGCTTGGCCACTGTGAGAGCAGGATGGTGGACTTGAAGTGCGACTGGCCTGATCCAGCAGGCTCTCTTGTGTTCTTACAGTGTGGGGTGGATATAATCCATTATGCATCATTTACAGATTGAAAGTAACAACAGTGTATCTTGATTGCATTCACCAGATTGATTTCCTTTCCAGACATGGGGATGAGAAAACAAGCATTGGTGATTTCCAATGTTCCCTGGGAAGAGGGATTGATTGCGAAACCGTTTGGGGAACTGGAAATACGGGTCTCCTAAACACTCTCAAGACCTTTAAAAGACAGGTATCAGGATTCTTTGGGGGAAGTCACAGCTGTTTAAAGTGGTATAAGAGTGCTTTAAATGGGTAGTGCAGATGAGGCTGTACACAGGCACTCAAATGGCACAAGAGGGAAGAAGGGTTTTTCTTGAGAGTATTTGCAGCTTCCTCCTGCGAAACGTTTGCTGCAAAAATGAACTTTGCAAACACATCACACACACACACACACACACACACACACACACACACACAAAGCCCCCACTGTATGCAACAGCTTCTTTGTGGGCAAACAGAATCAAATGAGGCAGTAGCTTTAAATGCTGCCTTTTTATGGTGGGTGAGCACACAGCCAAAAAATCTTTTTAGAAAATCAAGTAATGGTTCCATAAATGAGTGGTCAGAGGGAACGATTAGCCTGCTCATGTTTCTGAAATTTCCTTTTTTTTTAATTAGCTTTGGGTTCTAGTGCTGAAGTTGCATTCTTTGGGAGAGCTCAGCAACCAGAGACATGAGTCAAGAAGAGAACAGGAATTCACAAAATCTGTCCAGAGTCAAACTTTCTCAGACCAGATTGTGCCTTTTTCCTCACTCCCTCTAGAAAAAAACACACTGCTTTGCAGAATGTTCTCCAAATATTCTCCACCATTTCTTTTGCGGCAGATATCATCCACTCCTGCCCAAAAAAAGTCATTGAAAAACGCTGGGTGTGGGAAATTGTGGAGAATACATTGGAGGTCGGTCCATTAGGGGAAATGGGGCACTGCCCCACCAAACTCAGTCTGTGCTCAGCCAGCCCCTCACCTGCCTACCTTCTTGCAGACAGCCAAGATACAGGATTACGCTGTCTGTCAGCTTCCTCCTCTGTAGTCTCAGTGTTGCCCTTGTAGAAATTAGCAGAGAGGAAGATGGGGACAAAACTAGAATTAGTTGGCTCTGTCTGTCATTGGCTCTGGGCACAACTGTGGTGAGTGTCTTGTCATTTGTTATGTACTGAGCTGAATCCTAGAACAATAGGATCCAAAATGCAGCAGTCTGATTGGTTCACAGGAGCCACCCAATCAGGCTGCTGGCAGAAGTGAATCTGCAACCTGATTGGTCCACAGATGCAGCCCTGAAGTAGCCAATCATGCAAGGTCCATTGTGTAAATAATGTCTATAAGCAGACGTTTTGGGAAAAGAGCCGTTCTTCTCTTCTTCTCCTTTGCTACTACAAGTTGAATAAAGAGCATGAAATTCACTCTCGACTCTATTTCAGCATTCTACCCCACCAGTCCCCAAAGACACCAGCCACTACTGAGAGGTTGCCAAGCTGTGACCAGGCTGCTAATCCTTCCCCACCCACCAATAAATAAATAAATACGTATACTGCCTTTGACCATGGAAGCAAAACAAATCCGTGATCAATACTATCTCAGGACTATTTAATTGCTCATCTTCTAACATTGTGTATGCCATCAAATGCCAACAGTGCCCTTCAGCTCTCTATATTGGACAAACAGGCCAAACCCTACGCCAAAGGATAAATGGACATAAATCTGACATCAGGAACCATAAGACTGAAAAACCAGTAGGAGAACACTTCAATCTCCCAGGACATTCTATACAAGATCTCAAAGCAGCTGTTTTATTACAGAGAAATTTCAGGAACAGACTGGAAAGAGAAGTTGCTGAATTGGAAATCATTACCAAGCTTAAAACCATGGAAGCACCTGGGATGAATAGAGACATCGGATTCTTATCTCATTATGCATGATCAAGCTTTCTTTAGCACCTCAGCCCAGGACTAATTGCAGCCATCAGCAGCCATTAACAGCCATCTACAGGTTTACCACTCCCATCAGCCCATCTCCCATTCCCACCCACCCCCACCACCCTCTGTATATATATAGGGTCTGACACTTCTGTTTCTAGTGTATCTGAAGAAGTGTGCATGCACACGAAAGCTCATACCAAAATATAAACTTAGTTGGTCTTTAAGGTGCTACTGAAGGAAAAAAAATTATTTTGCTTCGACTCAGACCAACACGGCTACCTACCTGTAACTAAATCCGTGATGGTTAGTTTCCAGTTGTTAGCCTTATGCTTCACAAATCTGTCTCATCCTCTTTTAAAGCCATCCACATTGACAGCCATCACTGCCTCCTTTGGGAGCGAGTTCCTGTCAGGGGCTGGACTGAGGAGGAATTGTGGGAGCCGCCCGCCCCCCGCTCTCTGCACCTTGCTGAGAAGAGGAGGACAGTATAGATTTAGAACAGTGGTTTGCAGAAGGGCATAATTCAGAGGCTGCAGAGGGGGAAAGTTGGGAAATATTGGGGGAGCAAGGGGAGCAGCAGGAAGATGAAGCACTGGGGGAGAGTAAGCTGGCAGACTCAGTGTCTTTGGAGACGCCTCTCTCCCAGAACTAGGCGGGCATTGAGAGTGGTAGAACAGAAAACTCAGAGGCAGAAAGCTCAGTACTGGTGCAGTAATGACATAAAATAGGAGACAGAGGGGGTTGGGCAATACTTGATGCAACACCATTACTGTATTTAATAGAGACAGCATTCATTTGTCTCTCTCTGTGAATACTGAATAAATTATGTGGTAAGAACTCTTTTTGGTTATCTGCTTTTGACTGACACAGGGGGAGGGATCGTAATTCCCTGAAACCTGGACAGATCCATAGTTTAACAATGCGCTGCTTGAAGAAGTAACTTTCTTTTATCTGTCTGGAACCTTCCATCTTCACTGGATGCCCAGAAAAAAAACTTTTCTCTATCCACTCTCCTCAGGCCATTCCTACTTTTATAAACTTCTATCATGTTATCTCTTCTTTAAAATCCCAGGGATGTTTGCCATCTTGAGATCCTTTGGGAGGAAAGGTAAGATATAAAATTGAATGAATGAATGAATATTATCTCCTAGGCATTTTCCCTTGTGGTTATGATGTGGTACAAACTTTAAAAAAATTATTTAGCATATTTCTAACAGCACAGGACACACTGCATCATGGGTGTTATAGTCTTAACGCTGTATAAACACCTTGGTTCCCCACCTCCCACCTCCCATATGTTCATTTCATACTTGGCTGTCTTGATATCATGGGACTTGATGCAATTGTGTGTATTGGGCTGAGTGTATTTTTTTCCCGTTTTTTCTTAAATCTACATCGGTGAGGCAGCAGCTCCTTCAAAACACTCTAAGAACTATCACTTCCAATCTCAACATCAGGAGCTTAACAAATGTCACTGTAAGTGCTGCAATATATTCACCAGCTGTGGAACAGTTTCCACCACGTTCATGCAAGTTTTATGCAAATTAGGTTAATTATTTATAGGCAAGGTAGACAGATGCGTTTCCACCCCATCTTGGAAGCATATGAAGTATCCAACTCCCACTCTTGTTTGAGATGTTCCATGTTCAAGAACTTCTCTAGCCCCAATTGACCCTAAACAATCAGATTTTCTGATTTGCTGAAAGCTTACAGGATCAGCTCAGGTCCTGCTTCTGTCCAAGATATGCCATTATTACAGTTGTACTTCCTCATCCAAACTCTGCCGGTTTCCTCTCCTTTTGCATTCCATCTTCTATTGGGCTTGGACAAATCCAGACCTAGCCTAATTCAGCCATTGGTGGGGATCATCAGGTGGTAGAGGCATGAGATGGTTAGATGGACTATACCACTTATGTTTTTGAATGCTACCCTACTTTTTTTTTTTAAGACACCCTTATGGGTTGTAGCCGACTAAGTTCTGCTCCGCATGGATCCATCGAAATTAATGGACCCGAGTTAGTCAAATTTAAAGCACGTGACTTTCCCTCAAAGAATCCTGAAAATTGTAGGTTAGCCTCCCTCCCCACAAAGCTACAATTTTCAGCACCTTTAACAAACTACAGTTCCCAAAATTCTTCACCTTCAAATATTTGAAGAGCTGTCACAGGGAATACGTGGCGAGCTTGTTTTTCGCTGCTCCATTCAAATGACAAGAAAGGAGATTCTGACTAAACATTAGAAAGGACTTTCTGACAGAGAGCAATTGAACAGATGACCTCTGAAGGTGGTGGGATCTCCTTCACTGGAGGTTTCTAAACAGAAGTTGGATGGTTATCTGTCATGGATTCTTTAGCTGTGATTCCTGCATTGAATGGGGTTGGACTAGAAGACCCTTGGGGTCCCTAGAATTCTATGATTCTATCCTTTGGAGTGGGAAGACATGTGTGTTGAATGTGCTTTACATGGATGGCATGGATGTCTCTAGTGGAGTTCAAAGAAACTCATAGGCATGGCTAGTTTCCAAAACTACAGCATAATCCCAAAGACTAAGGGCTCATCCATACTTCCTTTTCTGCTGCATTTTCTATGAAAGGCTCATCATTTCCATGGTCATGTTTGAGAGGGTTTTTATTTATTTTTTGTCCCACCGCTTTGCCCAGGAAAATCTGCTGCTTACC
Organism: Zootoca vivipara; assembly: GCF_965207765.1. Classification (NCBI taxonomy): domain Eukaryota; kingdom Metazoa; phylum Chordata; class Lepidosauria; order Squamata; family Lacertidae; genus Zootoca; species Zootoca vivipara. Next base: position 38,307,097 of record NC_142596.1, read on the forward strand.
ACTGAAATGGAACAAACATCAACTCTGTGGAAAATTCTTATTGCTGTTTATTCCATTTCAGTGGTAAATAGATGGTTTTCCCAGAGGGACAAAACAAACAAACAAACAAACAACCCCATCCCCACCACTCAGACCCCTGACTGAAAAGCACAAACCTTTGCCTACAAATGGCGGCACAAATGAAAGTCTGGATGAGCCCCGAACCTGCTCAGAGCAAAACAACTTGCTGCCTAGATCACGGGTGTCAAACACAAGGTCCGGGGGCCAAATCCGGCCCGCCAGACCTCGTCATGTGGCCCGCCAAGCGCCCCAGCCAGCGGGATCCAGCAGCGGGACCTTGCTGCTGAAGCACCGCGCCGACAAAGCGCCAACAAACAGCTGGGGCCGGGGGGGGTAGAAAGGCGGCCGGAGCAGCGCCGCACGGAGAGTCCCGAGCCTCTGGGACGCAGCAGTGCTCTGTAGCACTTTGAATCCTCCTCCTCCTGCCACGGCTCGGCGCCTGGAAACTGCTGCTGCTGCTGAAGCACAGACAAAGCACCCAGCAGCGCCGCGTGGAGGAGGAGGAGGATTCAAAGTGCTACAGAGCACTGCTGCGTCCCAGAGGCTCGGGACTCTCTGTACGGCGCTGCCGGGCACCAACCCGGCAAGCCTCCTCCTCCTCTTGCCTCACCTCCTCCTCCTCCTGCCACGGCTCAGCCTCACGAACGTGCAACTCTGAGGCTTTACGCACTTCTCCTAAAACGGACACCTGATGCCTCACGCTGCACGGGAAATGCTTTTTGCCCCTGGGTCCCTTCACGCTCTTTTCTGGCGCTGAATCAAGGCGGCGACCCCCCCTTCCCTTTCTTTCTTCCTCTCTCTCGTTCTTATTCTTTCTTTCCCTCTCCTTCCTTCCTTCTTTATCTCTGTCTTCTCTCACTCTTTCTTTTTCTTTCCTTCTTTATTCCTTCTTTCCTACTCTTCTTTCTCTCACCTCTTTCCTTCCTCTCTCCCTCCTGCTCCCTCTTTTCTTTCTTCCTTTCTTCCTTCTGTCCTTCCCATCTTTCTTCCTCTCCCTCATTCTTATTCTTTCTTTCCCTCTACTTCCTTCCTTATTTCTCCCTTTCTGTCTTCTCTCCCTCTTTCTTTTTCTTTCCTTCTTTATTCCCTTCCTTATTTCCTACTCTTCTTTCTCTCCCCTCTTTCCTTCCTTCCTCTCTCCCTCCCACTCCCTCTTTTCTTCCTCCCTCCCTCCCTCCCCTCCCTCTCCCTCTCCTCAGAAACATAGGATGCTGCTTTATACTTCTGGCCCTTAAACCCTGGAACCAGGAGAGCAGCTCCAGTGAGTCAACCTCAGCCAGTCCCTTTGTGAAAGGTGGTGGCTCACTGGCAGAACATCTGTCCTGCATGCAGAAGGACCCCAGCATCTCCAGGTACTAGTAGCTTTGCAAAGGTCCTGCATGAAACCCTAGCGAGCCTCCACCACCCAGTGCAGTTACCAAAAATCATTTTTCAATAAATTGTACAATAATTGTACATTTGAATATCTACTTGCCATTATTCTGACTATGTTTCTGCTTTCAGAGCTAGTTATTACTTACATTATTACAAAAAACAGTAATAATTGAAAGCAGTGACAATAATTTATGATAATAAAGAGTGGACACATAGTCCTACAGATACAACCGGCCCTTTGAGGGTGACCAAACTGCTGATGCGGCCCCCAATGAATTTGAGTTTGACACCCCTGGCCTAGATAATGCTATGCATTTGTTATTACCTTTTGCTAGAACAATAAAATGTATTATTGATAGTTGCTGTCTAGATTCTTTTCTGGCAACGAGCACACACTGGCACTGTAAGCTGAAACACATGCAATAGCTGATCATTTCAGTAATAGCATCAAATGGATTGTAAGGAAGACAATTCCACCAAAATAGTTTCCCCCCTTTTTGAACACAGAATATGGAACTGGGGGAAACTGTGCAGTTAGAAAGCTGATGATTCGCAGTTTTGAAAGTGGGGGGTAAAATTAGACACATTAAGCGCCCAGCCTCTTGTCCTCCTCATGCCCTCGACCCAACCCGCCAGGCTGAGGCCGGGACTCGAACCTGCGGCGGGAGGGAGGGCGGCCGGTCTGTCTGGCGGGCGCAGCAGCGTGGCACCCCCTGGCGGCCCAGCGGCCTGGCCATAGCTGCCAAGTTTTCCCTTTTCTCACGAGGAAGCCTATTCAGCATAAGGGAATTTCCCTTAAAAAATGGGATAACTTGGCAGCTATGGCCCTGGCGCATTGCGCCACCCAGCCTTGCCTTAGGGCCGGCCCTGCCTTGTGCCCTCAATCTTTCGCAACATCAGGGTCTTTTGGATTTGGATTTGGATTTGATATCCCGCTTTATCACTACCCAAAGGAGTCTCAAAGCGGCTAACATTCTCCTTTCCCTTCCTCCCCCACAACAAACACTCTGTGAGGTGAGTGAGGCTGAAGAAGATTGCTTATAAATCCATCTACAATATTTGAATGTTTCTTTTGTGCTCCAGTTACCTCTAAACATCTGGCAAAGTCAAAGAGGTGAAGGCCAATGTGTGCGCCAAGTTGTCGAAACTCCCTGTTGGAAGTGTGGACTCCTAGTAGTGCACACAGGTTGGAAAACACAGAAGGAGCTCCTCAGAAAGTTGGATACTTTGTCTTAGGGGCAGTGGTGGCTGGTGCCCATTGAGACTGGTAGGCCAAAGGCCAAAGATCACCAGTAGTTGGAGCCAGAGCCAAGGACAGGCAAGCCAACTAATTCTATTTTTGCCCCTATCCTCTTCCCTGGTGAGTTCTACAAAGGTAACACGATGACGGAGGAGGAGGAGGAGGAGGAGGAGGAGAAGGAGGAGGAGGAGGAGGAGGAAGAGGAAGCTGAAAGCCAAGTCATACCCTGGACTGGTTTAAGTATGAAGGCAGGCATGTGGGGGATGATGAGGCCTAGCTTAGGGGGAAGACAGACAGCTTCATGGTCCACTTTGTTGTGTCCTCCAACACTTTGCCCCAGCTCCTCAGAATTGAGGCTGCTGTCTTGAACTGCAAAGTTAGTACCAGTTCTTCCCAGACTTCTCCCCACCCCCATCCCAAATCCTATCCCTGTATGTGAGGGCTTCAGCAGGGCTGGGGTACCCCCTGTAATGGACAACATCTAGTTCTGCTCTAGATTGTGTGAGGAGGAGGAGGAGGAGGAGGAGGAGGAGGAGGAGGAGGAGGAGGAGGAGGAGGAGGAGAAGAAGAAGAAGAAGAAGAAGAAGAAGAAGAAGAAGAAGAAGAAGAAGAAGAAGAAGAGGAGGAGGAGGAGGAGGGGGTAGGGGGAGGGGATTGGGTTTGATATTCCGCTTTATCACTACCCAAAGGAGTCTCAAAGTGGCTAACATTCTCCTTTCCCTTCCTCCCCCACAACAAACACTCTGTGAGGTGAGTGAGGCTGAGAGACTTCAGAGAAGTGTGACTAGTCCAAGGTCACCCAGCAGCTGCATGTGGAGGAGCGGAGACACGAACCTGGTCCCCCAGATTATGAGTCTACCGCTCTTAACCACTACACCACCCTTTTCCAGGGAGTCTTCTCTTCTCATGAGGTGGCCAAAGTATTGGAGCCTCAGCTTCAGGATCTGTCCTTCCAGTGAGCACTCAGGACTGATTTCCTTCAGAATGGATAGGTTTGATGTTCCTAGCGGTCATTTAATTAACCGAGGTGACCCTCAGGCTGCAATACTAATCTGGGAATATGCCCCATTGAGCACAGTGGGAGTTGCATTATAGGAAATGTGCACAGGATTGTGGTCCATAAGTTTAACGAGTAAGCCCATTCCAGATCTCGGGAAAAGTTGTGCCCCAAGACTAGATTTTATTATTTATTCTAATTATTTCTACCCTGCCTTCAGGAACTTTTTAAAATCTATAACCGGGGGTTGTATTTTTTTTAATCAAATATAACATAGCACAAAAGCAAACAATTAAAAACCACCAGGAAACAAAATCTACAATGGGAACAACAGTATAATCAATGTCATATATGTAAATACAGCAAATGATGGACCAATAGCAAATGGCAGGCAGTGAGCTGCTGAGCTCCCAAGCTCCCAAGATCTCTGTCATTCTCAATGAATCAGAAAAGCTTCTAGTTTAACTTTGCCTATACCAGGGAAGGGGAACCTTGTGGCCCTCCAGATGTTGTTGGACTCCAACTCCCATCAGCCCCGGCCACCATGTCTGATAGCCAGGAATTATGGAGATTGAAGTTCAGGAATATCTGTGAGGGTCACAGCTTCCCTACCTTTGATCTAATCTAAATTTCGTTTTGTGCGTCATCATCTCAGCAACAGGATGTGGCCCACAGTTTCCCTAAGTTACAAGAAAAGAATCCTGCAAATGCAATATTAAAAATGCGTTTTAAAAACAAATCAAATTAAAAATACGGCCACATCAAATCCAAGGAAAGTAGAGATCAACCACAAAATGCCTTCTGGGATTTAAAAGGAAAAGGTTTCAATGCCCATCTATAAGGAGGGAAAAAGAGGGCTTGGTAAACCTAGCTGAACCCCACAACATGGTGCCATTAAGCTGAAAAGTCTCTGTCCATGGTCTCCACCTGTTAATAACATTTCTATTTCTGTTAAGAACCTAAGAATATACGGCGAGCCTGCTGGATCAAGCTGATAGCCCACCTAGTTCAGCGTCCTCTTCTCACAGTGGCTGACCAGATGTCCGTGGGAAGTTCTCAGCAGGCAGTATTCAGTATAATGTGTCTGACCGTAGGAGCCAACTCCTAAGGGCTGAGAGGTCTTCGCTCCCCAAATAAAATATTTGAGGGGGTGCCTCCCCCCTGGACTTCATGGGCATTGCCATTGAAATGGTGTGCATGCATTGTGTCATGTGATCAATTATGGGGGTGGGGCTTACCTGGCACCCCCAATATTTTATTGAAGTTGGCACCGCTGTCTCTGACAGTGGAAGTAGAGCATAGCTGTTTTGGCTACTAGCCACTGGTAGCCCTGTCCTCCGTGCATTTGTCTAAAACCATCTAGGTTGGTGGCTGCCTCCTGTAGGAGAGGGTTCCCTAATCTAATTATGTGCAGTGCCAAGAAGTGCTTCCTTTTATCTGTCCCAAATCTCCCAGCGTTCAGCTTGTTATTTCTATTATTATTGTGATGAAAGCCATCCTGTTATCTAGGGTCTTTTCTAGGGCTTTCGTTCCCCAGATTTTGTTGGGCTACAACTGCCGTCATTACTGATCATCGACTACGAAGCAAGTAAAGAAAGGGAGTCCCCCCCGCTGCCTTTTCCCACTCTTCTACCAAAGCCAGGCATTCTCTAGATGTCCCAAAGCAGACTGCGAGGAGTACCTTTGCAGCCCTGCGGCCATTCAATTGAGATGTGATTATGTAAACAAGACCCAGCAAAATTGCTCAGTTAAGTGGTCTGTGCGCTGCAGGCTTAATAAAAGAGATCATAAATCTTCTCCTGACAGAGAGACAAAGAAGAAGCAAAGATCTGTGAAATCCTCATTTTATACATCCATTAGTTTTCATTCCTGTAAAGTGTTCAGTCCCTAATCCAGCAGATATGTATAGAGATCTGTAACCCTTTTTTAATAATAATGAAAAAGTGCTCCTCTCTGAAATGCATTTGAGTACAACATGCCTTTACTTTTAAGCACTGTGACCTAAATCCTACCCACATATTCAGAACTATTGAGATCTGCCATTATCTGAGAGGAGGAGGAACGAAAACCACGGTTTTCATTTGAGACTGCACCTTAGGAGGGAATAAGATTCATTACACTTCATCCAGGCTTTGGAGTCTCCTCTGACATCAATCTCTTTACACGTAGCTCCAGGAAGCTTGTATCTCCCAGAAGGGAACTGCCTAGGATAAGATCTGACAGCTAGTATCTATGTGTGGGAAATGGAAGGTTGTTTGCCTTTGATTCTTGAACAAAACCTTCAAATATCCTTTTGTTTAAATCATAAGTACAAGTTTCAAAAGGATGAGGAGTGCCCTATTTTTCTGCTGCCCTTCCATGGTTAAGAACATTCACAATCAGATCAGCCCAACTCATAATTTGTTCTTCTAGAACTGCTAAGTGCTAGGAATGCTAAAAGGGGGTTCAGTTGTGCCTCATTTGAACCATAGACTTCCTGGCAGCCATGGAAGCTGAGGGGAAGTTTACATATGCGTACAGGTCACTAGAGTACCTTACAATTGTCCCAGGAGCCAAACCTCTTCCGATGACCAGCCAGAGCTTCTGAGCTTGGAGCCACAACTGTGGAACAAGACAGTGAAGTGGTGGTTGGCTCAGCAGACAAGTGGAGCAGGTGAGACATCAACCCGAGCAACTGCAGTCTCGTTGCTATGATAATGAGAATGTGATGCTTGTACACACAAGCATTGAAAGAGGTGGGGAAGGAAGACAAGGCAGTAAAACATGACATGCAAGAGGATGAGGATGACTCTGTCAGAGACCATGGAAACAGAATGTGGATAGAAATAATGGCGAATTCTGATGATAACAGAAGTGGAAGTGGCCAATGTGGTCATATTTGTCCCATGTCCAGAACGAAAATCAATCCAGTGAATACAATCAATACTCTCTGGCAACTGCCCTGAGACCTGCGGGTATAGGGTGGTATACAAATTTAATTAATAATAACAATTCTTCTTCTTCTTCTTCTTCTTCTTCTTCTTCTTCTTCTTCTTCTTCTTCTTCTTCTTCTTTCTCCTCCTCCTCCTCTTCTTTGGCAATCACTCGTAGCCAAGTAAGGTTGTCTTCCATAAACACTGTTTTAACAATGGGTCCGTAAGTGACTGTGGAGGCCCATTCTGGATCCACACGTCCTTCCACAGTGGGGACATTGGTTTCCAGGCAGGAGTTGATCACGGTGTGGATTTGCCAAGCGTGCCTTCCTCTTAGCACATTTCTCCCTTGTGTCCTGAGTTCCAGTGTCTTCAAAGCCCATGACACCTTTGGTAAAGGCTGTTCCCCAACTGGAGCGCTTGCAGGCCGGTGTTTCTCAGTTGTCAGTGTTTATACTACATTTTAAAGATTTGCCTTGAGACAGTTTTTAAACCTCTTTTGTTGACCACCAGCATTACACTTTCCATTTTTAAGTTCGGAATAGGGTAGTTGCTTTGGAAGACGATCATCAGGCATCCGCACAATATGACCAGTCAAACGAAGTTGATGTTGAAGATATTTGCTTCTTCCAGTACACTGATATTAGTTCGTCTGTCTTCCCAAGTGATATGTAAAAATTTTTCAGAGACATCATTGATGGAATCTTTCGAGGAGTTGGAGATGGTGTTTATAAGTGGTCCATGTTTCACAAGCATATAGTAGGATTGGTAGTACAATAACTTTGTAAACAAGCATTTTGGTTTCCCTGCAAATGCCCCGGTCCTTAAACACTCTGCACTTCAATCGGGAGAAAGCTGCACTTGCAGAGCTCAGGCGATGCAAACACAATAGAATCAAAATTATAGAAATGTGAAGAGACCATGAGTGTCATCTAGTCCACCCCCCCATGCAGGAATCTTAAGATCAAACCCTACGATTAAGAGTCTCATGATCCAACCCCACACAATGCAGAAATCACAGCTGAAGAATCCATGACAGATGGCCATTTAACTTCTGTTTAAAAAATCTCATGAAGTAGAGTCCACCACCTTCCGAGATAGCCCATTTCACTGTCAAACAGCTTTTACCACCATAAAGTTCTTCCTAATGTTTAGTTGGAATCTCCTTTCTTATCATTTTAATCAGCAATGAAATTAAATTGTCCATTTTGTCACAATGGGCAATGAAATGAAGAGCATCAATTTTGGTGGAAGGCAAACTGCAGTGAAACAGAAACAGTGCTGTGTGCAACAGAAATAGGACAGGATGAGCAGAGACTCTGGGGAAGTAGCATTAAACTATATAACTCCTGGGAACCAGTTATGGGTGTCACCCAGCCCCTCTACTCTGAAGGTGGGGGTATCCACAGAAAAGACCAGAAGATCTAATTTTCCAGGATACTAGAGGTCTCCAAGTCCATGGCTGAGAACTGAAGTGCTGATCAGGAAAAGAAAGAAACGCAGCAGAAATTAACCTTTTTCAAAAAGTCATAGTCAAGGACACTGTTGGTAATTACAGCCACAAAGTCACTAGCTGGGGTGGAAGAGGAGGAAGAGTGACCTTGCAAGTGTGTATTGAAAAGTTTTTGTGCGCATGTGGCTGTGATTTAAAATGGAATGCACTGTTACAAAGTTCAAGGTGTTCCATGGATTCCTTTCCAAATCCTCTGCTGAGAAGATTCCTAAGCCTGATAAGATGAAGAAGATTGCTTATAAATCCATCTACAATATTTGAATGTTTCTTTTGTGCTCTAGTTACCTCTAAATGTCTGGCAAAGTCAAAGAGGTGAAGGCCAATGTGTGCGCCAAGTTGTTGAAACTCCCTGTTGGAAGTGTGGACTCCTAGTAGTGCACACAGGTTGGAAAACACAGAAAGAGCTCCTCAGAAAGTTGGATACTTTGTCTTAGGGACAGTGGTGGCTGGTGCCCATTGAGACTGGTAGGCCAAAGGCCAAAGATCACCAGTAGTTGGAGCCAGAGCCAAGGACAGGCAAGCCAACTAATTCTTTTTTTTTCCCCATCCTCTTCCCTGGTGAGTTCTACAAAGGTAACACGATGACGGAGGAGGAGGAGGAGGAGGAGGAGGAGGAGGAGGAGGAGGAGGAGGAGGAGGAGGAGGAGGAGGAGGAAGCTGAAAGCCAAGTCATACCCTGGACTGGTTTAAGTATGAAGGCAGGCATGTGGGGGATGATGAGGCCTAGCTTAGGGGGAAGACAGACAGCTTCATGGTCCACTTTGTTGTGTCCTCCAACACTTTGCCCCAGCTCCTCAGAATTGAGGCTGCTGTCTTGAACTGCAAAGTTAGGACCAGTTCTTCCCAGACTTCTCCCCACCCCCATCCCAAATCCTATCCCTGTATGTGAGGGCTTCAGCAGGGCTGGGGTACCCCCTGTAATGGACAACATCTAGTTCTGCTCTAGATTGTGTGAGAAGAAGAAGAAGAAGAAGAAGAAGAAGAAGAAGAAGAAGAAGAAGAAGAAGAAGAAGAAGAAGAAGAAGAAGAAGAAGAAGAAGAAGAAGAAGAAGAGGAGGGGGGGGGAGGAGGAGGAGATTGGATTTGATATTCCGCTTTATCACTACCCAAAGGAGTCTCAAAGTGGCTAACATTCTCCTTTCCCTTCCTCCCCCACAACAAACACTCTGTGAGGTGAGAGGGGCTGAGAGACTTCAGAAAAGTGTGACTAGTCCAAGGCCACCCAGCAGCTGCATGTGGAGGAACGGAGACACGATCCCGGTTCACCATATTACGGGTCTACTGCTCTTAACCACTACACCACACTGGCCCTCCACACTGAGAGACACCACAAGTCTGTAATATTGTCTCCTCGAGGGAAGATGTCAAACTTGCAGCTGTTCAAAGTAGCAGAAACCTAATAATATGAAAGAAAAACCTTTTTCTGACGGGGGTGGGGGAATGGGAAAATAGCAATTATGTCAGAGGCTTTGAGGAATCCATCACAACCCATAAAAAAAATACCGAGTTTTGTTTTTACATCACAAAATTGGAAATGTAAATATCCGTGCAATGTCCTATGCGAGATTAAAGATGACAGAAATGTATTCTTGCCCAACAGATTGACTGAGGTGAAAAATAACTTTATACAATAGTTTAAGTTCTAAACAAAATGTTACCCGGCAGCAATGTCTTGAGGGATAAAGATTGGAGGAGACATCGTTCCAAGAGAAGGTAGAAAATATTTGGTCCAGAGAGAAAAATATCTAGGGCTATTGAAATCCATTGTTGGGGGTGGGAAAATATTGCCCATGCAGGAACAATCTGAGCCCCCTGCAACAGGGTTGAACTAACTCAGATATAACACAGGATGGGTAGAAATACGGCCAAATCTTTGTTGACTGCAGCAGAAGGTGGGATAGGCATGAAAACAGGGAAAGGTTGCTGTTACTTATTCCACCAACTCTTAGTGATGGAATGGGACTCCATTGGGGTTGGGGGGGGCACCCATACAACTTCCACATGGGAATCAGCCAGCACTGAACCCTGGCACAAGCCAAGCATCCAGGGCCCCACTGGGTGACTGGAATGAGAGATTGCATGGCAAGGTCCCAAAATACAAAAACAGTATTTTTGGTTAATGGACAAAAAGGCCACAACTTTATTGGTTACAGAATGTGAAAGGTATTGGCTTAGGTATTCGAAACCACACAACTATATCTGACACCTGCCCGTCTGCAGGAGTCTTGGAAGGGTTAACCACCAGTAGGGGGAGCCCTGCTGATGCACATCAACTAGGGACTCCCCCAGGGTTACCGCTAGGGGTCATGCCATGGCCCTAGCCCCCCTGTCTGGGGCTTCGGATGGGGACCACGCCCCCCCAGATTCCTTTAACGGAATACCCTTGAATTAGGAGGGGTAGGTGATGGCCACTACCTCCCCTCCCCTTCAGCCTAATACTCGAATGCCTAACCACCAAACCTTAGAAAGAAACCAAATTGGTGCCAATTTGCCAAGTGGAAAAATTCCTACCAGGCCACTTGGACAACCAAGGCGACCAACCGAGGTCCATAGCAAGGTCAAGAAATAAAAGAGCCTAACCTAAGGGAGGGAGGGAGAACTGGTCGAGCAGGGAGAAAAACAAGGGCGAGTCCTCGGCCGTGGGCAGTTTAAATAGCCCGCACCAGGCCCTGGACAGTCCGAATTGGATGTTCTAAGAGTGACGTGGCTGAGGACCATTCAATGGCTCTGGGGCGATCCCGCCCTGCGCGCGTGGGGAGGGCTTGCTCCCAGCCCGCAACGACATCTCCCCGGGAAAGGGGAAATGGCTTTCCTACCTGGCAAAGGCCTTGACCTACTCTTGTGTTGGCCCATAGCCAATTCTCCCCACCCCCAGTCTTTTATGCAGTATGCAAATTTAGACCAATGATGTTGATGTAAGTAAGCATTAAGTCACTGAGAGAAAGGCCAGAAAATCACCCAACCAAGGGGCCATTTTAGGTTAAGAATAAAAAATCCTTTCCACCCCTGTCAACCAACAGCCCTGGCAGCCCAGTAGCTCTAGCACCCAGGGTGGGAAAACCACAAGGGCAAAATGGCCCTAAGTCCTTATAGGGCCCTAAGTCCTACTTCTCACAAGATCTCACAGATGTTGTCCTCTCATGAGAAGCTGACAGGGGAAATGCTACTCGGCCTCCCCCTCCACTTTCCAGGTCCCACACCACCAGGGGAAATCACCCCATGCACAGGTCACCCCCAGAGCAAGGTTTTTGGTGACGTAGAATCATAGAATCATCGAGTTGGAAGAGACCACAAGGGCCATCCAGTCCAACCCCCTGCCAAGCAGGAAACACCATCAAAGCATTCTTGACATATGCCTGTCAAGCCTCTGCTTATAGACCTCCAAAGAAGGAGACTCCACCACACTCCTTGGTAGCAAATGCTGAAATTATGCTGAAGTCTCCCTTCTTTTTACTTTATGTCTCACGTGATTAAAATGTTTTAAGGTAAAGGATTTCTGAAATCTCACAGTAGTCCCTGAACACCACACAGTAGTCCCTGAACTATCACATTCATGCAACTACAGCAGCAGCAGCATCTGACAGGTTGTCATCATCATGCTCTGAGCGCTAACCAGTGTGTTCCATCATTGCAATGATGGGAAGGTGAACTTACCAAATTTGCATTTTCTGAAATTCCTTCAAAATTTGCACTTCTCTGAATTTTGCAGTGTAGTTCTGAAGTACTGAGTATGAAAATGTATATAGCAGGGTAAAGTATATATTAGTGGGAATGATGTGCAGAATGCATTATATGGGGGAATTGCTTTGCAACAGTGTGTACAGTTGCAAATAACAACCTGCTAAGTAGGAAAAATTTGCACATAAATACTGTTGAGTTTTCATGGGGACTTTTTTTCTTTTTAACAAAAATACATAAATTGCAAACTGATCTAGAAATGTGGAGAACTGCATGAGAAACCGAGACAGCAAAGCTGACATATTTGCCTATCCCTAGTATTTATAGTCAAAGGTTTTGGATACATTTTGAGAAGATTGCAGGAAACCATTTGACTCCCTCCACCAGTTGCAGGCTCATGATGCTTTCTAGCAATGCACCACATTAGGTCCTAGCTCCCACTGGTTAAGAGGCTGACTCACTCAGCTTGGGAAAAAGTTTTACTATTCAAACCATGCTGCCGGCTGGGGAGTCGGAGTGTCAAGCATTCATGATGCAGGACTGCTGCAGATCTCGCCATGCTGTTCTCTTCACATTAGTGTAAAGACAAAGCATAACTCCTGGCCCTTTATAAGTATTGACAAGAGGCATCACAGCTGGTTAGCAGAGGCCCACATAACCAGCGCAGAGAAGACACTAATTGCTCTTTCCATTATCAAGAGAATTCAGACTGGAAGGGATTGCCTTGTCAAAGAGCTTCATTGTTTGTATCAGGCTTCATGAATTGTGATCGCAGCCAACATTTCCTTTCTTGTGTTTTCAGAGTCAAAATCCCAGGACTGCCTTTCCCCTGCTCCTTACACATAGCAAACAAAACACAGTCATAACAATAAAGGTAAAGGGACTCCTGACCATTAGATCCAGTTGTGACCAACTCTGGGGTTGCGGTGCTCATCTCGCGTACAGCTTCCAGGTCATGTGGCCAGCATGACTAAGCCGCTTCTGGCAAACCAGAGCAGCGCACGGAAACACCGTTTACCTTCCTGCCGGCGTGGTACCTATTTATCTACTTGTACTTTGATGTGCTTTCGAACTGCTAGGTTGGCAGGAGCAGGGACCGAGCAACAGGAGCTCACCCCGTCGTGGGGATTTCAAACCGCCAACTTTCTGATCGGCAAGCTCTAGGCTCTGTGGTTTAACCTACAGTGCCACCCGCGTCCCCTAACAATAAAGGTAATGGGACCCCTGACCATTAGGTCCAGTCATAACAATATTCATGCATTAATGGCACTGGTTGAGGACATAAGAACAAGCATCCAACTAGCCCAGCATTCAGTTCTCACAGTGGCCAACCAGATGCCCATAGGGAGTCCTCAAGCAGGACCTGAGTTCAACAGCACTCTCCCCATTTCTGATTCCCAGCAATTGATATTCAGAGACATACTGCCTCCAACCATGAAGACAGAATACAGCCATCATGGCTAATAGCCATGGATAGCGTTAACCTGCATGAATTTGTATAACCCTCTTTAAAAGTGTTGATGCTGACCTTTAAAGCCCTAAACGCCCTCGGCCCAGTATACCTGAAGGAGCATCTCCACCCCCAACTTTCTGCCCGGACACTGAGGTCCAGCTTCGAAGATCTTCTGGTGGTTCCCACCCTGCGAGAAATGAGGTTACAGGGAACCAGGCAGAGGGCCTTCTCGGTAGTGGCGCCCGCCCTGTGGAACGTCCTCCCACCAGATGTCAAAGAAATAAACAACTACCTGACTTTTAGAAGACATCTGAAGACTTTTAGAAGACAGGGAGATCACTTTTGAAATCCATTTAGATCAGGGATGGGAAGTCTTTGTCCCTCCAGATGTTGCTGGATGACAGAACTTGGGCAATTTGTACACAGCACAGTGACTTAAGTGTTTTGGAAACCTCTTCAACTTGGAGCACAGAAAGTTGCCTCATACCAAGTCAGATGATTTGTCCATCTTGCCAACCTTTGGGTTGAGGAACCTGGTGCCATCCAGACTCCAAATCCCACCAGCCCTGGCCAGCATTGCCAATGGGCAGGGGAGATGGGAGTTGTAGTACAACACCATCTGAAGGCCTAGATTGGCGAGGTACAGCTCTCCCAGGGTTTCAAAATCTGAGTCTATCCCAGCCCTACTTGGAGGTGCAACTGATTTTATGTGTGGAATTGCTAAAGCAGCTCGGAGAGCGGTATACGCATTCATGCAGCCATAACGGCAAGCGTAATGCAAAGCAAACACAATTAGCTTCAACTCAATTTATATTTAATGACAATTAAGAAAGCTTCATTCTTCCAATTAAAACTTCACTCAATAAAACAAAGAAAGGCTTTAATCAGCTCTTTGCAGGATACGGGCTTTCCAAGAGCGCTGTCAATTCTCTCTCATTCCCCCACCATTATATTTGCACATCTCAATCAGGACAAAAGTTTATGTTGCCTGAGGTTGGATGATAGTAAAGTGTCCTGCCCTGTATTTCAGGGCAGTGGACTAGCTTACGGGGCTCACTGCAGGCCACATGGAAGACACATCTCTTTCCTCCAGCAGTGGATTTGGAGGGATTAGGAGGAAGAGCTGGTGGCTCTTGCTGCTGCCACCCTCTCCACACCACCCAGCATCTTCTGCTTGAAGCAGCTGCCTCACTCTGTCTAATGGTAGGGCCAGCCCTGACTTTACATCTTCTTCATATAATCTCAGGACAAGGGTAGGGAACCTCAGGTCTGGAGGTCAATGTAGCCCTTCAGGACTCTCTATCTGCCCCTTGGGCCTCTCCCCAAACCACACCCACCATTGCCCCTGCTTTGCACCTCCTTGAGTATTTTTGGCTAACTAGAACATGCCCTTAAACTCTGATCATGCTTCTTGCCCTTAAACTCTGATCATGCTTCTTGCTTGCCTGGATGAAGGACAGAGAGGGCTCTTGTGTCAATACAGGAACTCCCTGTTTGTGCGGCGATTGTGTTCTGGGCCTTCATGTGTATCAGCAGTTGCTCCTTCCACCACCCACCACCCCATCTCACCCCCCATTCTACCACCCTCCGGGGTTGAAAGCATCGGTCATGTTGGCAGGCACATGTGCCTTGGTCACGTGCAAAATGGTTGTTCCCTGCAATTTAATATTTGTCACTCCACCCACATTTGTTTCTGGTAGGGTTGCCAGACTCAATAGAGGACAGGACTTCTGTGCCTTTAATTGCCCTGCTCTCTTTCGAGTCTGGAAACCTTAAAGAGAAACCAGCAGACCCTTTGCTTGGAAATTAAACAAAGGGGGTCTGCTGGTTTCTCTTTAAGGTTTCCAGACTCAAAAGAGAGCAGGGCAATTAAAGGCACAGAAGTCCTGTCCTCTATTGAGTCTGGCAACCCTAGTTTTTGGCCCCTCCCACCATTGGCAAGTGGCCCCTAAAAAGTTGCCTAGAAGCTAATGTGGCCCTCAAGCTGCACAAAGCTCCCAGCTTCTGACATGGGGTAAGAAGGCAGGCAGGTGGAATCTAGCTGAGGGCAAATTGAGATGGATGGGGCAATGCTCTTAGTAAAACATATCTGTTTTACTCATTCACCCTAGTCTCCCTCCTACCACCCATACATTCAAAACCACTAGCCTGTGACAGAAGGGGGGGGCGGACAGGCTACTGCGAACATTTAAGGATTTTCATCTGTGAATTTCTTTTGTGTCAAAGGGTGCGTGTGTTTCTCTCCACCGAATGCAGGCAGGGTTTCTGTAGCAATTTAATTTATTCTAATGAAAAGATATGATTATATATAGCTTTTGATTCATTTCCATGCTGGGCTACTTTGTTGAACGCCGCATCCGAGGAGTGGTATTAATTTAACTAATTACTATGCACGGATTGAGGAGGGATTTGAGGCCATTGCAAAAAAATAAAATAAGGAGCTTCGTTTTAATAACTGGTAGAGAGGGTTTAGCAAGAAGATGAAAGGGGAGGAAACGCCATATGGCCTTACTCCTCAAATGTATTTGTGACCACCAGTGGAAGCCGCTTCCAAGCAGTTTAGGTTGATCACCAAGAAGGCATCAGACTTTGGAGTTAGAGTCACAGAACTGGAAAGGATCCCAAGGATCATATACTCCAACCCTCTGCACAGCTAAAGAATCCCTTACAGGTGGCCATCCACCCTCTGCTTAAAAATCTCCAATGAAGGAGAGTCCATCACCTTCCAAGGGTGTCTGTTCCACTGTCAAACAGCTTTTACAGCCAGAAAGTTCTTCCTGGTGTTTAGTCGGAATTTCCTTCCTTGTAATTTCAATCCATTGGTTCGGGCCCTACCCTCTGGGGCAGCAGAAAACAAGCTTATTCCCTCTTCCACATGACAGCCATTCAGACATTTGCAGACCCTCCAAGTATCTCTATTTTCCAGGGACATCCCTGATTTAGGGAAGCCATCCTGGTTTCTGATTTGATTTCAATCCATTGGTTCGGGCCCTACCCTCTGGGGCAGCAGAAAACAAGCTTATTCCCTCTTCCACATGACAGCCATTCAGACATTTGCAGACCCTCCAAGTATCTCTATTTTCCAGGGACATCCCTGATTTAGGGAAGCCATCCTGGTTTCTGATTTGATCCCAGAACCTCCCACTTTTCCTTAGGATGTCCCTATTTTCATTGGAGAAATGTTGGAGGGTATGGAGTTACCCAACCCTCGAGCCATCTGACGGCAATTCTGTATAGGGAAGGTTTTTTAAATAATAATAATAATAATAATAATAATAATAATAATGTTTTATTATGTTTTTATATATGTTGGAAACTGCCCAGAGTGGCTGGGGAAACCCAGTAAGATCTGTGGGGTATAAATAGTTAAATTATCATTATGGAATGGGACGTCTTTATTTTCATTGGAGAAATGTTGGAGGGTATGTATTTGAAGAGGAATACAATGACTTCTCTCAGTCTTCTCTTATCCAGGCTAAACATACTCAATTGTTCTTCATAAGGCTTGGTTTCCAGACCCTTTATCATCTTGGTTTCTCTCCTCTGCATTATATTGTTGGAAATAAAAGAAACCCAACAGGAGAGCCCATTGGAAGTGGTAAACCCAACTAGTTCCACTGCTTAACATTGTGTACCATCAAATAAGTTTTTTCCAATGTTTCATGTGTGTGTGTCCCAGCATCTGAGCATCAAGGGTATGCTGCCCTGATGAAAGTATGAGCGTTTCTCTTCTTCTTAGCTTATAGAATATTAATTAAGGATGAAAAGATAGCCATCAAGGCTTGGCCCAAAATGACTGCTATAACAGGCGCTGATAGGCTTATCCTTGAGGAATACATCTAATCTGTCTCAGTTTTTACTGACTTAGGTATGTCCAGATAAACAATGCCCGTCTCTCTTCCTCTCACTAAAACGACAACTAAGAATATAAGAACCAGTGTGGTGTAGTGGTTAAGAGCAGTAGACTTGTAATCTGGGGAACGGGGTTCACCTCTCCGCTCCTCCATATGCAGCTGCTGGGTGACCTTGGGCTAGTCACACTTCTTTGAAGTCTCTCAGCCCCACCCACCTCACAGAGTGTTGTTGTGGGGGAGGAAGGGAAAGGAGAATGTTAGCCGCTTTGAGACTCCTTCGGGTAGTGATAAAGCAGGTTATCAAATCCAAACTCTTCTTCTTCTGCTAGTGTCAGGGGCTGGACTGAGGAGGGATGGTGGGAGTCGCTCCCCCCCATTTCCTGAACAGGAGGACTGTATAGATTTAGAACAGTGGTTAGCAGAAGGATATAGTTCATAGACTGCAGAGGGGGAAAGCTGGGAAATATTGGGAGAGGAATAGCAGGAAGCAGGAACACCGGGGGAGAAACAGTTGACAGACTCAGTGTCTTTGGAGAGCATTCCTGAGCCCCTCTCTCCCAGGACTAGATGTGCATTGAGAACAGTAGAACAGAAAGTTCAGAGACAGAAAGCCCAGATCAGCCAGCGCAGAGATGACATAGGATAAGAGAGACGCAGCGGGTTGGCCTTTACACGGAACAACACCATTATTTAATAGAGACAGCATTCCTCTTGTTTCTTTCTCTGTGGATACTGAATAAATTATGTGATAAGAACTCTTTTTGGTTATCTGCTTTTTGGGCTGCCACCAGGGGAGGGATAGGATTCCCTGAACCTTGACAGCTAGATTAGGCCAAAAGCTCATCTAGTTGAGCACCCAACTCTCCTAATAGCCAACCAGATTCCCCAATGGGGTGCCTGAAAGCAACAGCACCATTCCCACTTGTGATTCCAACCCATTCACAGACTTACTGCTTCCAACACTGGAGGTCCAACATACCATTGGTATCTTCCACAAATGTGATTCGCCCTGAATATGATTTTTGGCCAGGTAACTATTGCACCTCCTCTGCTTTCTCTTCTTTAACATAAAACCATTTCTGCAACTTTTTGAATGTCCTGATATTTCCAGGAGAGGGAAAGGTATGCCGTAACCTTAGCTTTAAAAAGAGAGAGATGGGGGGGAAACAACAACCAGCTTTGACAGCGATGTCATACCAATTCAGATCGCTGCCAGCTCGGCTAAACGTCTAGCATTACCCTTCAGGACTGTAATTCTAGGATGTCAGCCTAGATGCACAATTCAAGGCACGAGCTCCTTTCCATTACACTCTGCAATTAATGGCAACATTAAGGACTCAATAGGGCTAAGAATAACCTCGGTCCACCAGCAAGATAGCAGGGGCTTGTTCCCAGCAAAGAGACTACATCAGGAGGATGCTCAAGAAACAGAATCCATAGTCGATGTAGGAAAGTGCTGAGCTATTTTTTTTGGGGGGGGGGGGAGCCTATGAACATAAGAGCCCCACTGGATTTTGGACCAAAGGCTTCTCTAGTTCAGCATCCTGAACAATAAAAATGGCAATATTAACAAAGATTTAAACAGGAATGAGTAAAAAAAAAAACCAATCAGGAACTAAGTAACAACAGTGTCTGAACTTATGAGTCAAGGAAAGCCTGGGCAAAAAGATAACTCTTTACAAGGTGTCTGAAGCAACTAATAGATGATGCTCCACATTCAGAAAAGGGAAGGGCAACAGCAGAAAATGCCTGTTTTCAGGTCACTGCCCTGTAATTTTCTGTAGGTGCCATGAGCAAAAAAATTCCCCAGATCATCAAAGTGATGTTACAGGGGCAAGCAAGTCTTTCAGATAACCTCGTCCCAAGTTGTTCAGGGCTTTCTATGTTAGTCACAAGACCTTGACCCTGGCCCAGTAGCTGATCTTCAAGCTCTGTAGCATCCAGTATTCCTTCAGCATAGGTGTACTATGTGTGCATCCAGGCGCTTCATTCAACCTGTAGAACACAGTCAATTGCAAACCTCCGCCAGATTTTTTTCAATGGAATAGAATACATTTCAGGATGGACTTTGACTCCTAGCAGAAGATGAGCATGGAAGTTCTGAATTAGGGGTGGACAAGCCAGCCTATGTCTGGTCCGTGTTAGTTTTGCATAGCTTCATTCTTCTCTTTTCTTTTCTTTTTAAAAAACATCTTTATTTCTTCTTTTAAAAAAGAAAATCCATATAAATACAAAAAATAACAGAAACAGTACATAAGATAACAAAAACAAAAACTGAACGTAAAATACAAAACACACAAAATACAAAAAAGGAATTACAGTAAAAAGACAGTACAATAAAATAAAAAGAGCTTCCAGATAATGAAATTGGATCCCTATCACCAATCCTATACCCTTATGTTTCTTCCTTATTATATTCCTTCACTATTTTTAGATATTCCTCGGATATGTTTATATATATATATATATATATATATATATATATATATATATATATATATATATATTAGCATCTATCTTCCTTGATTTTAATTATCTGTCTAATAACTTGTTGGTGCTAATCTAGACAAATCGCCCATCTTGAACTCACTCCTTCTTTATGAAAATAATCTACCACATAATTCCATTCCATTTTTACTTTCTGTAAAAATTAGTTCATTTGCATAGTTCTTTTTGCACCCCATTTCCACATTATTATTTTTATTTAAAAAACCACCTGAAATTTCACATTTTAACATACTCACCCACCAAAAAACAAAATACACCTTTGTGTATGCATTTTCAACTAAAATATGTGTTTTCATATGCTTGGGGGGGGGAACGTTCTTCAATAACTGTATCGCTGCATTTCCAGAAACCTGGAAAATGATAACTGCATTCTGATTCGCACGTTAGACCAGGAAGTATAGATCATTAAAATGCGGACCATATAGAATCGTCAAGCATCACCCCTATTCTGAATAGGGGAGAGAAATAATATGTACATCAGTGCCAGGGTAGCTATGAAGACAGCTCTTCGTTAATGATTTATAATTACATATGATAATTGGAGAGATAAGAGATGTCAAATAAGCAGCACTGATTAGTCCAACGTGCTCTGCAAAAGTGATTAAACCCTAGTGACCTTGTCTGAGGCTGCACACCAACAAAGTGAATGTGAGTCAATCTGATTGCATCGTCTTCTTACCACGGTTTACACAATATATATTCCAATGCAAGAATTTCCCTGGTTCCTCCTGTACTATGAGTTGTGCCAGGGCTAATCTGAGGGCAATCTTATCTCCATTAGCGTCTGGGGACCCATCCACACTTTCATTGTTCTGTGATTATATGTCATCGGTCTGAGAGGTGTTTATTCAACAGTGGAATGGACTCCCTTGGGAGGTGGTGGACTCTCCCTCCTTGGAGGTTGGATGGCCATCTGTCATGGATGCTTTAGTTGAGATTCCTGCATTACAGGGGGTTGGACTAGATGACCCTCAGGGTCCCTTCCAACTCTACAATTTTATGATTCTTTGATTTTGTTTTCTGACCCACCACCACTTTCCTCCGGAAAAAAAACCCTGCTGTTTACTGCTGAGTTGGAACAAACGTCAAACTACAGTTGTAAACAAAAAGCTAAGGTTGCACCCTGCACTTACAAAGTAGCGTTTACAGGAAAAAATTCAGTAGCAAAAGAGCATATAAAATTTAAAAAACCTGAGCGCCAGACCTTAATATTTTTTCTGCCAAAGGGAACATAAAGAAGACACTGACATAGGAAGACTTTGTTGCAAAAACAAAACAAAACAACCCAACCCTGAAATATTGAAATGCATAATAAATTTATCAGAAGAAATTACTATTCAAAATATATTTCCTATTTAGCTTTCCTTTATAAAAAGGTGCTTTGCATATAGGTAAAACTGATTACAAAGCCTCTCCCTATTTTAAAAAAATGTATTTTAAGTTTAGCATTAAAACACATTTATATAAACATTATTAGTGCATTTTTGTTAATCAGTTCTCTATTGCCTTTTGCATTAAAAAAAAAAAGGTCTTTAATGCCCGGGGGGATGCTAAGTTTACAAAAACTGGATGGTACTGGCCCCCCTCTTTTCTGTGGGGGTGTTGTAAATGGGGGCAAATTCACAATGAAAACTAGTACTCTCCAGCTGAAGGGGGAAATGGCACTGACACAAGAAGAAATAGGAGGATTAAATGAACATTCAGCCCTCCCACCACCCAGGAATCAGGGTAAAATTATGCTCAATGCACTGTGTGCAGCTACTTTGTGTGTTTTTCTTAGTTAAGCACAGTAATAGGGATTGGTATTGGGATCACAGCATGTCAGGAAATGAAATTTATTCCTTCCCTTCCCAACCACGACCCCATTACTTCCTGGGTCATGGTAAGGTACTATGTATTGACAGGGACGCAGGTGGCGCTGTGGTCTGAACCACTGAGCTTCTTGGGCTTGCCGATCAGAAGGTCAATGGTTCGAATCCGTGCGACGGATTGAGCTCCCATTGCTCTGTCCCAGCTCCTGCCAACCTAGCAGTTCAAAAGCACACAAGTGCAAGTAGATAAATAGGTACTGCTGCGGTCAGAAGGTAAAGGGCATTTCCATGCGCTCTGGCACTCATCACGGTCCTCTGTGCGCCAGAAGTGGTTTAATCATGCTGGCCACATGACCCAGAAAGCTGTCTGTGGACAAACGCCGACTCCCTCGGCCAATAAAGTGAGATGAGCACCGCAACCCCATAGTCGCCTTTGACTGGACTTAACTGTCCAGGGGTCCTTTATCTTTACCTTCATGTTGTGACATGCTGGGTTAAAAAAAGTAAGAGTGACTCCCTACAGGGAGCCAGCCCCCATCATCCTATGATCCACCTCACCAAGCACAGGGAGCAGCAGTGGGTCTGAAGCAGCCAGGAGAGAAGGGAGAGACTCGGAGGGAGAGAGCAGCCCACATGCGGAACTATGGGAAAGCTCAGGGGAGGAGAGACGTAGGCAAGGGCTCCAGGATGCTGGAGAGCCCTTACACCACTTTGGCCAGGAGGAGGCTGAGAGGGCATTGTTCCTTCCAGTGCAAGAGTTAAGGAGAGCACTGTGACACAGGTCAAGGGGGAGGCGTTTTGGGGTGCCCTGACTACTTTTCTGGTGTAGGAACAGACGTACGCCATTGCCGGATTCTGATTCGGAATGAGAGGTCATGTTTTAAGCTATCTCTGCACTGTAAATACTATGCACAATAAAAGTCTTTAAAGACAAACTGGACTCAAGTGGAGTTACTCTAGAGTAGCCACGATGACCCTCTGACAAAAAACAACTTTTAGCATACATTTTTGTCACCTGTATTCTTACAAAACTCTGAAAAAAGCAATAAATTATGCATTATAAAATTTCTCTGCAAGTGTGTGTGTGTGTGTGTGTGTGTGTGTGTGTGTGTGTGTTAAAAATCTGTAACAGCTTGGGATCAGTTCACTTGAGGAATTGCTGTGTCCTGTCCATGCCTACTTGACTGCTTCCTGAATATTTTGGGAGCTGGTCTTTCAGTGTGACTTTGGAACTCCCTGCCTACTGGCATTGTATTCTTGTATTAATCTATTGTTTTAAACAGCTGCTGAATTTTTTAAATTATTATTTCAACAAGCCTACCCAGACATATAATTTAATTACCTGTATATATGAAGAGTTTTACTGACTCTATCCAGGTCTTAATGATAATTATTTTATGCATCCTTGGTTTCAATAGTTTTGTGGATTTTAACTGCGTTTGAGCTACAATTTTATGATGCGCACTGCTCAGAGAGCTCTTTCATTAAACAGTTTACATCTCTTTCTAATGAAAATAAAATAAATAACAAGTGGATCTCCTGCAGCTATAACTAAGTTTACAGTAGCAATTAACAAGAGATGTAGCTGCAGACTATGCGTTAAGCATAAATGTGCAGTTTGACCCTCAGCCATCCATAGAAGATCCTGATATGAAAGCATCAGTAACGTTTTTTGGGGAGATGACCTTTCAGAATAACCCTTGGGACTCTGCCTAGGACACGCCTCTTCCCAAGCCATGCCCCCATACCCTCCAACATTTCTCAGACGAAAATAGGGACATCCTAGCCTATATCAGAAAGCTTCTCCCACGTTTCATCTCACCGCACACATAAACATCATATACACATATGCATTTGTCACCTTGAGCTAATTCCAACCTCTCTGCTGAACGTACCTCAAAGGATTGTTGTAAAGAAAAATGTACAAGGGAAGGGATTGTGCACAAGACCTTCAACAGATAAATTGAATGAAATAAAATTTTAGCAATAAGCTGCCTTGAGTCCTTATCAGGGGAAAAGGTGGGGTGTAACAACAACAACAACAACAACAACAACAGAAACTGTGAGAATGATCAGTAACATACCAGAGAGTAAATTCTATTGAACTCAGTAGGACTTACTTCTGAGTAAAAATGCTTAGAATTGCAGTGTAAGGCTGCCCAGTATTTACTCAGTTCCCTGGGAGTAAGTTCCATTGAATACAGTGGGACTTACTTCTGAATAGAGATGTAAAGGCTTGCAGCGTAAAGCTCAATTTATAATAGAGGAATCCACCCTCCCTGTGTTTCCTAAGAAATGGCTGGCTGCTGAAGCACTGCAATTAAATAATTTAAAGTGGGTTGGCGACATTTTTCTTCAAAATTTGTAGGAAGGGCTTCGTAAGCCAGCTTCACCATTTCCTTCATTTAGTGCAGGTATTTTATTGTCGGTATAAACAGGACTCCATCTTTGCACCAACACACACACACCACTTTTAATTGTTCTCTGAGACATGGAGGGCAGGAAAAGGGGAAAACAGAACATTCCAGGATCAAAGCAGAAACCGGGATGGCTTCTGTAATTTTGGGACTGTCCCTGGAAAATTGGAACTCTTGGAGGGCATAAAACCCATAGGACTGGCTCCAAGCTGTTAATGGCCTTTGCCTGGTTGGAATGAGTCCTTGCCTCTTGCTTGTTCGGATGAAGGATGGAGACATTTGTGGGATATGTGAATGTTTTGTCTGAACCTCTGATTTTTAGTGTATGGAGACAAGACTTGTTGCTACACCCACTTTTGCCGCTGTCCCTGCCCACCGCTGGAATAATAATAATAATAATAATAATAATAATAATAATAATAATAATAATTTATTTGTATCCCGCCCTCCCCGGCCGAGGCCGGGGTCTGAGCAGCTAACATCATAAAAACAACACAATATGCATAAAAACAGACATCAATTAATTAAAATACATCTTAAAATTAATTCAGACAAGTTAAAATCTGGGCAGGTGGCAATTATCAGGTTGGAACTGACAGTGGTTAATGTGGCCCCCAGAAGATTGCCCATGAGGAAATGTGGCCCCCAGACCGATAAATGACTCCCTGTCCCTGTTCTAAAGGCTGCAAAGAGCGGCCTCCCTCTGGGATCTCCTTAAACGTCTTCCGCTTGCTTCTACACCCCAATCAATGCAAGCACATTGCAGAATCAGATTACTATTAAAGTATTCAATGGGCAGAGGGCTAAGTCAGAATCAGAGAAATGACAATGAGCACATCACCTAAAAGAGAATGATCCAGACAAGGATCAAGTCCTCAAAGGGATTTGAGAAACAAACAGTGGTTTGGTGGGAGACAGATAATCAATGGAGCTTCGCACCATTCAAGATGATGCGCTCTGCTGGATAACTGCCCAGCCGTCACCCTGGCTTTAAGCCAAGGTGTCTTATTCTGTCAAATCCAGCCTTTGGCCTGCGGGGGTACTAGTTAGTTTCCCCACACTTCACCACCTGGCAGGATCTGTAACCAGAGGAAGGAACTCTAGCTTTGAACTCTCAATCTAGCCTCAGGGTCTGCTGAGTCAAGCTCAGGCCAATTCACTCTCAGAAAACCACCTGGTGGTGTGCTCTCAAATTGTCATAATTTGGGATCCAGAAAGGATCACACCTTTGGGCTCAGGGTTGGGGGGGAGGAGAAATTTGATGCAGTGTGGATGTGAAGCCAAATTGATCAAATTCACACAAAATAATACTAGAAACGAAACATAAATATCATTCAAAATTCACACCTATCTGAATTTTGCAATGCAGTTCTCCAATGTTTACAAAGATGCATATATTAGCGGATGTTTGATGTGTGTGTGTGACAATAACATACAAACATGCAAAAATGTGTGCATTAGTCAAAATTGCATATTAAAAGAAGTTTAGTAGGAGAACTTTGCACTAATATGCTGAAGAATGTTCATGAGGATTATTATTTTTTTGAAGTATCAGAGTGAGAGAGGAAATATCCCCTCCCCACCAGCCCCAGAACTTCACTTTCCCAGAATCCCCCTCTGCATCAAGAACCAGGCTGCCCACCGCCTCCCTGGACTGAGTAGGTATGTTGTCATCCTTTGAGGATTCCAGACTGGTCTCCCTCACAGTGTTGGAGCTCACAGATGCCGAAGCAGAAAGAGGCTGCTCCCATTGGAATCCGAAGCCATCGTCCAGACCTGTCCAAAATCCAATTTAGATCTGAGCCTGGGATTGTCTGTTGCTAAAGCAACATTTGAATATGCTGGTACGAGTCTCCTGCCTGAAAAATTGATTTTGCCTTGCCTCAACTTTGCTTTGCCGGAGATGGAACTTTCCCTTCCCTGAGCCTGCCTTGCCTTTACTTGATATACTTGATATACTGAAACCTGAACCCTTGCCTAGAGCTCTTGCTGGAGCTCCATTAGCGGAGACCACCACTTGAGTCACACCAACCAGAACAGAAGACATCATCCTCTTGTTTGTTAGGCAGTGTGGGGATATAGTCCTTCTCCTTGCCCCCGATACAGTAGGATTCTTCAGGGTCCACCATAAAGAATCAAGAGGTCAGTTTTGCAGTCTATGGGTGAGGCTATCAAGTTAGAGTTGGTGTTTCTGATCAACCCTCACAAAGACCATAATAGGGGCAAAGGGAAGAAGATGCTAAGAAAGCCAGAAATGGCTTCCACTATAACCTACGTTATTCCTCTGATTATCTAGTATGGCTGAAACTACCACAATTAATTATGTAATTAATGTCAATGTATTTCAATGGGAAGGAGACACCAGAAACAATGCAGAAATTGTTTAGGTAAGACATCTGAAGGCAGCCCTGTTCAGGGAGGCTTTTAATGTTTAATAGATTATTGTGTTTTATTCTTTTGTTGGAAGCTGCCCAGAGTGGCTGGGGAGACCCGGCCAGATGGGCGGGGTATAAATAATAAATTATTATTATTATTATTACTTGCTGTTGAACTGGTATAATAGTGCTTTGACTGTATGGTGCAGACGTGACTTCTATTCGCATAACATTCTCCAATATCTTCACCACTCCCTCCCTCCCATTCCATTTCCCCACCCTCCATATATCTCCTTCCACCTCAACAACGAAGCCAATGTGGCGGTTGGCCATTTTGAAACGAAATACAACCTGTCACCATCTAAATTTCAAGAGGGGCTGCACTGCCGTATACCTCCAATAATTATCTGATAATATGACACCGTTTGTCGGAAGCGAGTCTATTTCACACTTGCTGCCGAATAGCTGAATGGAACAGTGCTCTGCTCCAGTTCTCTCCTTTGCCCGATTAATTAGATTTCAATTGCTCCTATGATAAATGCTCAATATGCCCATAGGATGCGAGCGAACAGTTTCCTCTCCTCTCCTTTTCCTTTTTAATTACACAAAGCGTCTGTGACTCACTCACATTGCTGTGCAACAAATGATAGCAGTTCATAGTCAGTCTACCTCTGGGTCTGATGTTTCTACGTAAGAACAAGGGTTTGACCGTGGTTCTTTCACAAGGAACTAGAATGATTACTTCTCAATCCTGCACTTAGGTAATGCTGTACTGTGGACTTCACAGTCTTACTGCGGGCAGGGAGGACCCTTAAGATGGTAAAGTGCAGTCCATTACATTCAAATGATGTTGTGAGGAGGATCTTATTCATTACAGTCATACCTCGGTTTAAGTACGCCTCGGTTTGAGTATTTTCAGTTTAAGTACTCCACGGACCTGTCTGGAATGGATTAATCCACTATCCATTACTTTCAATGGGAAAGTTTGCTTCAGGTTAAGTATGCTTCAGGTTAAGTACAGACTTCCAGAACCAATTGTGTTTGTAAACCGAGGTACCACTGTACTTCACTTACTTTAAATCAGGGGTGGGGAACAGGCCCGTCCTAGCCATAGAGGCTAGTGGTGTGGAGAACCACGGCGCCGGGCGCTGGAGGGCGCTGGAAGGGCGCCAAGTGAGCGCAGGGTTCCGGCGATCTGACAAGGACTGCGCTCCACGAGCTGAGAGGCTGCGTCGCGTCTCTCTCCTTCTCCGAGGACTCCGCACTGTGCCTCCTTCTCGTTTCCCCAGCGCTGGGTTCTGCTCAGTCGAACTTCACCACCAGCGTGCGCACAGCGCCCAAGCAGCTCTTGCTGGTCCCGCGGTGCGCGCACTGGTGGCGAAGCTTGACTGAGCGGAACCCAGCACTGAGGAAACGAGAAGGAGGCGCAGCGCGGAGTCCTCAGAGGTGGCCTCCCGCTGCTGCCACAGTCCGCTTGGCACTCCCTTGGAGAGGCTCTGGAGTGGGGCGCTGGAGGGACCTTAGCACCAGGGCGCTGGATGGGCTTAAGACGGCCCTGGTGGGGAACCTCAGGGGCTGAACGCAGCAGTGTAGCTAGTGTTGGGAGATTCATTCCCCGTCTGCAGTCATAGGTTTATTGTATATCAGAGTGGAAGTGACGTAGACAGGATGTTTTCTTACGTGCTCCTGAAGTGTAACTATTGTTTCTTTGTTCTTTCCTCTTTACTGCCTGTGACGCCAGAGAGAGGTAGCCATAATGAAGAGCTCCGATTCTGTTTATATGTAAATAAACTAGCTTAGCCAGAATGCTGTGCTGCTGAGTCTGTCACACAACTGCGCAAACCTCTGTGGATCCCTAAAGTGTGCTGGTGCTTCACATCACCAGTCACTGTGATGTTTGGGCTGAAGAACGCTCAAGAAGCTCCCGAACGATCTCCCAGGAGGGAGGGAACATGCCAGTCGGGTATGTGTCTCTGCCATGGCCTTACTCATGAGTAGGCACCCTCCTGGACATGCTGACAGCTAGCTGCTCGGGTGCCCGGTGCAGTGCCTGGGTCCTGCAGCCGGGGGGGCGGAGTGAGCTGCCCATGGGGGCGGGGTGAGTCAAAGCAGGGCGTGCTGCGTGGAGCCTCTCCGCAGCCTTCCCCTCAGCTGTAGGGCGGCTGAGGTGGTGGGCAGACATAAGCAGTGCAGAGCTTGCTGGTAGTCCGCTCGCCGCTTCCCCATCAGGAGAGACACATGGCTCAGGCACACTGCAGGCCCTGCGGTGTGGCACCCAGTGCCCCCTGCCTCACCTAGCTACCAGTGGCATAGGAAGAGGGTGCAATGGGTGCAGGAGTAATTTTTTTAAAAAAGTGTCGTGTGCCCCAATTTTTTAATTTTATTTTAAAAACACATATTTAAGGTTTAAGGTGCTGGTTTTGGCCTTTAAAGCCCTATGCGGCTTGGGACCCTCGTACCTACGGGACCGCCTCTCCTGGTATGCCCCGCGCATGACCTTAAGGTCCACAAACAACAATATTCTGGAGATCCTGAGCCATACGGTGGCTAGATTGGCCTCAGCTAAGGCCAGGGCCTTTTCAGTATTGGCCCCAACTTGGCGGAATGCTCTCTCACAGGAGACCAGGGCCCTGCAGGATTTGTCATCTTTCCGCAGGGCCGGCAAGACGGAGCTGTTCCGCCTGGTCTTTGGGTTGGATTCAGTCTGACCCCTGTGTTTTCCTCCTTCATGGCTTGGATTTATGGACTACTTAAAATGAGGCTGCATTTTAAATTTTAAATTTTAATATTGTATTTTAGTCTGTATTTTAATTAATTGTTTTCTTTTCTTTTATGTCTTAATGTAATTTTATTGGTGTTAGCCGCCCTGAGCCCGGTTTTGACTGGGGAGGGCGGGGTATAAATAAAATTTTATTATTATTATTATTATTATTATTATTATTATTATTGCCATTTTGTCACCTCAGTGATGACACCCGGGGCAGACCGCACCCCCCGCACCCTCCTTCCTACACCACTGGCTGAATGCAACCCTCCCAAGTCCCAGGCCTTTCCATTTGGCCCTTAGGACTTTCCCAGTGCCACATCTTCTCACTTGGCCACACCCCTCAGCGATTCTGCTTTGCACATACCAGCCAGGCTAAAACACTAAAGGGAAGACCAATTGTAAGCACTATCCCAGGATCATATCTGCACACAGAAGTATCTCATGGGGTTGGGCACAGAAACTAGGCTAGCTTTTCCAGCAAGTGGGCCAACTTTGCTCACCAGGATAGAAAGGGGCTCTTTAGAAGTATAGGTTTCATTCACAAGTTTTGCTTGTATGAAAATGAGATTTTGTTTTGTTAAAAAAAATAAAATGCAATAGCGGAAATAAAATGTTCTTTTCAAATCAGTTTTTTTTATTTAAAAAAAGCACCCATTTTTAAACAATATCCCTTCTATTGAAAAAAATTTTTACAAAATTAAACAAAAAGACTCCATTAAATTAGAAATTAAAAACAAATCTGCTCTTCGTTTGTTTGGCTATGGCCGAGTGAGCAGCGACTGAAATGCATTTATTTATTTATGGCATTTGCATGTCACCCAATGATGGCATCAGTATTTTGTGGGAGGGTTTCAAGAGCATTCCAGAAAATTATGTTTGCCCAGATGGGTTTGTCTTCGGCCCTTTCAGGAGAAACGGTGGGATATGCATTGAGGGAAGATAAATAAAAATAATAAAGTGGATTAAAGCTCTCTGTCGCAACATACACACACAAATACATGGTTCTTCTTAATTAAAAAATGGACTGTTTACAGTTAAGAAAGGAAAGGGGAAAGGCGCCAAAAGGTGTGGGATAAACAAGCAATTAATGGGGAGACACACAAACACCATGCAAGCAAAGAATGTTCATTGTTTTGTAAGAAATAAAAACAAATGCTCAATGAAAAACAGATGTGTTCTAACCTCTGCACATGCTTTGTGCAAGCAAATCAGGACAAATGTTCAATAAAAAAGGTCGTCTAGCGGAACCCTGGATGGTACACAATTAACCAGAGACATATTTGAAAACCAGATTTAAAAAGAAACAGTTAATCAAATGAGTGACTCAGCTGAATATTGCAGCCCTACTCATTTTCATTTGAGACCATGTGCCATTCATGGCGCAACTGCTGTCCGAGAGGTCCGCCACACACCAGCACCAGTGTCACAAAAGCTTTGAAAGGTGCTAAATCAGGGTCTGGAGGCAGGCAACCATTTCACAACACTCGTATTCAATTCAGGCTGACACCGGGGATTGAAAACGAGCCCCCCAATCACTTAAACTGTCAGCCTTCAGAATTATGACTTCTCCTGGGAGCCTGATATTGGGGGGGAGGATTATAAACACATTATAAAAATAGGATATTTTCTCCCCTTCTGCTCAAATTGTCCTTGGCATTCTGATTTTACAAAATGGCATGGCATGCTAACCTAGGCAGTTTTCTTTCATGAATACAGCATTAATTTAATTATCTCGGGTGCTTATTTTACATGTGTAAATATTTGAAGACTCTTGTTCAAATCAATTGGAGTCGTTAGAAATCCCCAACTTGCTTTCTGCTTTTCCCACAGAAAGCAGTTCTGAATGAAAAAAGAAAACTTATTTACAATCCTAAAAAGCTTTTGCTGTTGCCTCGACCCTTCTGGGAATTAGAAACTCGGTATATAATATGTGTCGACAGAGCGTCATAAACTCATGGCCTTGTTCAGCTCAAGTTTTTGGTTGTTCTGATTTTAAGAACAAAAGAAAACTCCCTCCTGGGTCAGGTCAAAGGTCCATCTATTACAGCATCCTGTTTTCAAGCATGACTGGAGTGCAGCAATGATTCAACTGATTATCAGAGTGGTAACCTCCTCTGATTGTGGAGGAAGAACATAGCCCTCATTGCTAGCAGCCACTAAAAGCCATCTCCTCCATGAATTTGCTTAATCTCCCTTTAAAGCCATCCAAGCTGGGGGCCACCCCTCCATCATGCAGGAATGAATTCTGTAGTTTAATGATATGCCATGTGTACCTCCTTTATCTGTCTCAAACCTTCCGACATTCAGCTTCATTGAATGGCTCTGAGTTGTAGCATTATATGAGAGAGGAAGGAGAAACCTCTCCGTACTAGGGATGTAAGAAGACACTGTTTTCTGTTCCGCTCCGTATTTGTCACCAGCAGAACTGTTTCCATTCTGCTGCAGTTTGTTTCCCACCCAGAGCTATGTCATCCATCTCACTGTCTGCTGCTGCACAATTCTGTGACTCAAGTTATTTGTGGAAGTAATTACAATAATTTGCCTTGTTATTCCACCCCATTCAATTCAATTCAAAGGAAACACAATGCAAATGGGGAGCAAACAATCACATTATCATTTGCAGGCTGAAAGCAACAACAGTGAATGCCAATAGTATTTGGTGAGTTGATTTCCATTCTGGTACATGGGTTGGAGGGTGGGACGCAGGTGGCGCTTTGGGTTAAACCACAGAGCCTAGGGCTTGGCAATGAAAAGGTTGGTGGTTCGAATCCCCACGATGGGGTGAGCTCCTGTTGCTCGGTCCCAGCTCCTGCCAACCTAGCAGTTCGAAAGCACGTCAAGTGCAAGTAGATAAATAGGTACTGCTCCGGCGGGAAGGTAAACGACATTTCCGTGCACTGCTCTGGTTCTCCAGAAGCGGCTTTGTCATGCTGGCCGCATGACCTGCAGCGGGATGAGTGCTGCAACCCCAAAGTTGTCCACAACTGGACCTAATGGTCAGGGGTCCCTTTACCTTTACATGGGCTGAATAAGGGAACACCTGCACAAGAAGAGCCTGCTGGATGAGGCCAAGAGCTCATCTAGTCCAGCATCCAGTGGTCTAATAGATGCCCGTGGAAAACCCACAAGCAGGATTTGAGCATGAGAGCACTCTGCCCTCCTGTAGTTTCTAGCAGCTGGTATTCAGAAGCCATCATGGCTAGTGGCCACCAATAGCCCTCTTTTCCATGCATTTGTATAATCATCTTTTAAAGTCATCCAAGTTGGATCCCTGCCTCCTGTGGGAGCGAGTTCCACAGTTTAACTATGTGAATAAGTCATTTCTTTTATTTCCTCTCCCACTTCTGTTTTTGCTTGAATTCTCCCTACGCACTTTCTCGGCACCATAATTTCACACACCTCTATCATTTCCCCTCTTGCTTGCCTTTTTCTCCAAACTCAAAATTCCGCAAACACGGCTGGGGGTCACACAGCCTCTGCCTATCGCTGAAGAGTTTGGATCGAGCCCGATCGACTCCTTGCTGCCAAAGAGAGACCTCGTAATTGGTCTCGTTCTGCTGATTCAGGAATGTAAGAACTTTCCCTGCCAGTTCAGCGTCTGCACCAGGCGGCTTGGGAGGCAAGTTGTGACATTCAAAAGGTGAAGAAATATCCATGCTGAAGTCGGCTGAAATGGAAGTGTTAAAGTGGGGGTTGGAGTGCCGTTGTTGTTGTTTCCCTCCCCACCACAAAGAAGAGGAAAACCATCATGAATTAATTGCATCATTCCCAATAACATCCGGTGACCAGACAACCACAGTGTGGAGAGAATATGGCCATTAAGGCATCAAGCTTGGAAGTATTAATTAAACTCAGCATCTTATTTATCCAGCAGCAGCTAGCTCCCTTCTAAAGCCCAGGAGAAGCTTGGAGAACAGACAATGAATGACACTCCGAGTCCTAAGGGGAAATGACTTCTGCTACTTGGCAAGCCTCTTCCTGATGTCGAGCTCAGTGCCGAGAGCATTAAATGAGCATCGTTTACATGCCTGGGAAGGAAGGGCAGGCACACTACCTAAGGGTGGGAAGTGGGTTAAGAAGGGTAAGCAAGCATAAATGTTGGCTGAAAATAAATCCATCTGTTATTCTCAAATATGAGGCATTGATGTTGCCTTTAGGATGCATTAG
Organism: Zootoca vivipara; assembly: GCF_965207765.1. Taxonomy (NCBI): domain Eukaryota; kingdom Metazoa; phylum Chordata; class Lepidosauria; order Squamata; family Lacertidae; genus Zootoca; species Zootoca vivipara. The sequence continues at coordinate 38,340,223 of NC_142596.1, forward strand.
ATTTCTTTCTCTCTCTCTCTCTCCCTCTCTCTCTCTCTCTCTCCTGGAAAAATGTTCTTAGTTGGACACTTCTTAGTTGGAGGGATGGGGGAGAAATTTGATCCAGTTCACATTTTCAAGGCAAGCCTAGCTAATTTGCCCTTTCTCAAATGATTTGTGAAACAAAGCACACCCATCCCCTGGAATCTGCACTTCTCTGAATTTTGCAACCCAGCTCTCCAGCCAAGTACAGTGTACTAAAATGCATGTATACTAGTGCATAGCATGCATAAAATGTTTGGTTCGTAGAATCATAGAATCGTAGAGTTGGAAGGGATCCCAGGGGGTCACCTGGTCCAACCCCCCTGCAACGCAGGAATCTCAGCTAAAGCATCCATGACAGGTGGCCATCCAACCTCTGCTTAAATACCTCCAAGGAAGGAGAGCCCACCACCTCCCAAAGGAGTCCATTCCACTGTCTAGCACAGGCATAGGCAACCTTGGCTCTCCAGATGTTTTGGAACTACAACTCCCATGATTCCTAGCTAACAGGGCCAGTGGTCAGGGATCGTGGGAGTTGTAGTTCCAAAACATCTGGAGAGTCAAGGTTGCCTATGCCTGGTCTAGCAGCTCTTACTGTCACAAAGGTTGTGCTCTGCCTCCACAGTTGGAAGCAGCAATGCTTCTGAATACCAGCTGCTGGAAACCACAGGAGGGGGGAGTGTTCTTGTGGTCAAATCCTGGCTGGGGGTTTCCCACAGGCATCTGGTTGGCTACTGTGAGAACAGGATGCTGGAGTAGATGGCCGATTGGCCTGATCCAGCAGGCTCTCCTTACGTTCTTAAGTTGCCTATGTCATTGGTTTCCTCCATTGCCAGGATCTATGCTGATCAGTGCTGGATTTACGTATATGCTAAACAAGCTATAGTTTAGGGGCCCACTCTCTTGGGGGCCCCCAAAAAATTAAAGGGGAAAAAACCAGATGTACATTTCCAAAATATAAGATAAAAACCAAATAAAATAAAACCTACATACAGCAACAGTGTTTTGTTTTTGTGCAGGCTCCTATTTGTTATGTGCAAATGGCTTTAGATACCCATTAGGTCCATAAATTACTATATAGCATATATTCAACAACAAAAAAACAGCTGCAATTTGTTGTTGGCAAAGGACAGTTGGACATATAAAGGGCCCCATTACCTTCAATAGCTTAACAATGGTCTGCTCATTCAAAATGAATGCAGATTATTACAAGAGTTAACTTAAAAGGTAAAGGTAAAGGGACCCCTGACCATTAGGTCCAGTCGTGACCGACTCTGGGGTTGCGCGCTTGTCTCACATTATGGGCCGAGGGAGCCGGCGTATAGCTTCCAGGTCATGTGGCCAGCATGAGTAAGCCGCTTCTGGCGAACCGGAGCAGCACATGGAAACGCCGTTTACCTTCCCGCTGTAGCAGTTCCTATTTATCTACTTGCATTTTGACGTGCTTTCAAACTGCTAGGTTGGCAGGAGCAGGGACCAAGCAACGGGAGCTCACCCCATCACAAGGATTCGAACCGCCGACCTTCTGATCAGCAAGCCCTAGGCTCAGTGGTTTAACCCACAGCGCTACCTGGGTCCCAAGAGTTAACTTAAAGGAGTGCTAAGGTACTAAAGGACAGACTTGTGCAGAGATTCTCCAGAGGATAACTAAGTTCATTAAATGTGCTCTGATTTTTCTCCATTCCATGGGTAGGGAGAGTTCATCCGCTCGTGCCAACTGGGTCAACTCCAGTAGACTTGACTCTGCTTGTCAAAGTTGGTATCCGTGGGATACGTTGGAAGAGCAAACAGGAATAATAAAACACAGGAGCCCAAATCAAAACACACACATGATACAAGTGTTAAAATGACATGAGCAAAGTAATTGGTTGTATATGCAAATGATCTTGCTGGTGGCGGTGGGCAATGCCAAGAGCTCCTTCTAATTAAGGAAGGCTTTTAACAGTAATTTAGTTAGCAAAGTGTGGCTGGAATTGTTAAGAGGCGTTCTGAGTGAAATGCTGGTCAGGTTACTGATGGCAGAGGAGGTATATTTTGTGAGAGGTGTCTTGAATATTAAAACTTGCTTTGCATTCAGAAATCAGTTTTAAGAAGGATCTTAGAAATACACAAAGGCTGCAATTGAAGCCCCTTTGAACCAGTTGTTTGTTGTTGTTGTTTTTGGAGTTTTTTAAGAGTTGAATGAACACATTCTTCCACTTGATTCTACCAGCTCAGCCAGCCTCCTGCTGACCGGTAAACATTGGTGGTATTCCTGCCAATGAAGCCTTGCAGAAAACCTTGAAACTTCCAAGGGTGAGGGTGGGGTTGGGGTTGGGCTCATTGAATCCTTGTACATTTTCTGGGACTCAATTGGGGTGGGGAATCTGCAATGCAAGTGCCATATTCTGCAGCCCAGCAATGTGCTTGCTTATATTTTGCCCTTGGTACCGGTACACTAGGTATACTTTCTTATCAAGGAAGAACTGTTTTGCGATTATATCCTGGGCAGTTTGTCATTCCAGGAAAAGACAAGGCTGTGCTATTTCTAGAAATGCGAATGGGCAGGTGAGAGCAAGCAGAAAACAACAAAAGATAATGTTTCTGGGTCAGTAGATGGTAGGGAACATTAATCATCTTGCATGTGGGGAAAGATCGTGTGGGACCAAAATAAACAGAGAGATCTTGACCAGTTCAACTGAGATAAACTGAGATGCGCCTGTGTTAATGGTGCCTGGAAGCAAGCAGCCCAGCCTGTTACAGAGTCACTCTGCATTGCTCCAATTCATTATTTGGGCATGAATTTGATCTATGAAATAGGAAGCTCTGTTTTGCCACCACTGACCATAATGGGATTGGAGTACATTGACAAATTAATTCAACATAATTAAGAGTTAAACCTATCTGTCAACAGGAAAGATCCTGCACTTCTCCATCCCCTCCCCTCCCCTCTCCTGTACATAGAATCGTGGAATAGTAGAGTTGGAATAGATACCAAAGGACATGTAGTCCAACCCCCTGAAATGCGGGAATCACAGCTAAAGAATCCATGACAGGTGGCCATCCAACCTCTGTTTAAAAAGCTCAAATAAAGGAGCATGCAGCACCTTCCAAGGTAATCTGTTTCACCGTCGAACAACTCTTACAGCCCTCACTCCTGCTGAGCTGTAGATGTTTCCCTGATCAGCTTTATTTCATTCCTTAGGAAATAAGAGGGAGGTTGTGTGTTCAACGTTTTGAGAAAATGGAGGTGACAGAGCTAATCAGAAGCTTAGAGACTCCAGGATCATGCCTAGTTAACAGTGCAACTCGGGAGCATGAGAGTCTGCCCCAAAACTCCCTAACCCCACTTTGTTCGGGGTCCACACAGAGCAATGCACACCCTTAGGATCTCATCATCCTTTTCCATAGTGCTGCTAGGTTGGAGGCATTGTGGGATGGGAAAACTGTCAATTTTGCTTTCTCTTAGTTTCTCGTTTTCCAAGTTTTGTTTGCCACATCCCCTTTGAAAAAAACAAAAAAACAAAAACAAATCCTGGTTAAAAAAAACAGCAGCATTTTTTGTGTTCATTTCTTCTAATATGCAATTTGTTGTATGCAATTTTGCTTCATATACACATATATGCAGCTTATACACGCTACTGGGTGGGAGAACTGCATTGCAAAATTCAAAGAAGCGCAAATTTCAAAGGATGGCTATCTTTTGATCCATGTATTATTTCAGAAAGTGAAAATTAGGATGCTTCAGTTATAAATGCAAACTGGATCAAATGACTCCCCCGCCCCAGTTCTCAGATCTATGGGTCCCAATCTCAAAGCTGATTCATCTTCGTATTGGGATAGTTTTCCAGGGCAAACATACAGTAATTACCGTTTCCGAAGGAGAGAGAGAGCTTCAAAACCCTTTTAAACGTGCTAAAAACTCACCTTTTGCCGGGTCCTTTTAATTCATCTGTGCCATGTTTACAAGCCTGAATCATATTTTAGCAGATGCTGGATAAAGCAAGGAAGCCTGACTGCATACATTAGGAAGTTTATGAATGCCTAGCCTAGTAGTTCCTAGGCAATTGTTAAATACTAATGTAGGCTTTTTCCTCCTGGATCTTTCCTTCCACAGATTGAACTTCAAGTGGTGTTTCTGCTCCTTTGATCCCTTTAATCTGTGTTTTGCTGTTTTATAACACGATTCACTTAGAAATACCATCACCATGCCAGTCCCATTATTATCAAGCAAAGCCAAGAAAGGATCTGAGTGTGTTTATTACTTATGCAATGGCTACCTTGTTGAAACGGATAAAGCAAAACACAGTAGGACAAATCTCTAGAGATGTGGCACAAAGTTACAACTGTCAACATTCAAGACAACAGAAATATGGGGAAACAGGTTGTATTCATTAAAATATAACAACTTGAGGATTTGCAAATCAGCCTAATTCAGCCAATGTAACCAAGTCAGGTATGCGTCTGCTGGGATAGCTCAATTAGGTAGTGCATGAGATTCTTAATCTCAGGGTCGTGGGTTTGAGCCCCATCTTGGGCAAAAGATTCCTGCATCACAGGGGGTTGGACTAGATGACCCTCATGGTCCCTTCCCACTCTACAATTCCATGATTCTATGTCTGGGCAGGCAAGTTGTAATAAATGGGGCATAACCGACCCCACTCATCACCTGAGCAAGTTTACTGCTGCCACAAACTGTGCCCACACAGCAAGTGTGCCACAAAACTGTGCCCCCACAAAAGGGGGAATGGCATTGTAATCACTCACAGATTATCACAACATTGCTCTTGATGTACAACCAAGTGTTTTAGTACGCTTCTAAAGAACTGCTGAAAGAACTATTTTAGCTGTTGATAACTGGGCAAGCTCCTGCCTCGGCCTTTAGGAACTCAAGTAAAGAACAAAAATAAAAGTTTACTTAAAGGGGGGGGAACCAAAGGCCTTTGATAGTGTTGTCGTATTCCAAGACTAGACAAATTTCCTTTCCTGGTGACAAATCTTTAATGATAGGGGTAAAAGGTCTACAGATGATGGATCAAGTAATTTATTCATTTGGACGGTGGGGTTTATCAGATGGGAAAATTCCTATGAGTGCAGTTAAGAATTTGACTTGGCGACTGGAGCTCCAGGATAGTGGGGAAATAGCTTGATTTCCTCATTCATCCCAGCTCAGTTCTGCAATTTGGAAGCCCGTTATGCTCTTGATTAAATCTTAGGAAGTACAATGATGCACAAATGCCTTTCTTAAGCCTCCTACCCATGGGCCTCTTGTGTTATACCCTGCTGTCTCCTTCCCTCAAACTTTTCTGGTAGCAGTAGCAGTGAGGACTATCTCCTCCATTGAGTCAGGGGCCCTAACAAAGGAGCATCTCAGCTACCAGGAACCCTGGGACTCAGGTGCCCTGGGAAATTACACATCCCAGTGTTCCTTGTTGAGTTCTGCATACCCAGGAGGTCATCTTACTTTCCAAGTTGGAGAATGATTTCATGGGGCCATAACACTCAATATACAATGCACTCAAGATGCAGAAGCCCGTATCTGAACTGCTAGAGTTGCAAACAACTGTGTTTTACCCACTGAAATTAGTGAACCTAAATTAGTCATGTCTATTAATTTAAATAAAGGTAAAGGGACCCCTGACCATTAGGTCCAGTCGTGACCGACTCTGGGACTGCGCGCTCATCTCGCATTATTGGCCGAGGGAGCCGGTGTATAGCTTCCAGGTCATGTGGCCAGCATGACAAAGCCACTTCTGGCAAACCAGAGCAGCACATGGAAACGCCGTTTACCTTCCCGCTGTAGCGGTTCCTATTTATCTACTTGCATTTTGACGTGCTTTCGAACTGCTAGGTTGGCAGGAATTATAGGCCTACTCTAAACATGGGGTAGGACACAGATGGCGCTGTGAGTTAAACCACAGAGCCTAGGGCTTGCGGATCAGAAGGTTGGTGGTTTGAATTCCTGCGGCGGGGTGAGCTCCCATTGCTCAGTCCCAGCTCCTGCCAACCTAGCAGTTCGAAAGCATGTCAAAGTGCAAGTAGATAAATAGGTACCACTACAGCGGGAAGGTAAATGGCTCTGGTTCACCAGAAGCAGCTTTGTCATGCTGGCCACATGACCTGGAAGCTGTACGTCGGCTACCTCGGCCAATAACGCGAGATGTGTGCTGCAACCCCAGAGTCGGTCATGACTGGACCTAATGGTCAGGGGTCCCTTTACCTTTAAACATGGGATATAAACCATAGTGTGCTGTGTTTTTCACACTGGAGTTCACACTGAAGGGCTGCAGCTCAGCAAGAGAGCATCTGCTTTGCATGCAGAATGTCCTGGGATCAGTCTCTAGCATTTCCAGGTAAGGCTGGAGAGCCACTGCCGGTCAATGTAGACAATACTGAGCAAGATTGAACAGTGTTGTGACACAGTCTAAGGCCATGTGTTCCTACTATAGGACAATTTAAAAGCTATGCATTTCATGTGGAGGAGAATAATCTGCAGGGTGTCTCCTCTTCCTCCTCCACAGTGTTCCTTTCTTTTTCCAAAGCAGGAAGGCAAAATGTGTGAGATCTGTCTGGCGCTAAGTACCTGAGAGAGGAAATAACGCTTTTAATAACAAGTGAAAGAGTGATCCCTTATGATGCTGGAAATGTCCACTTACAGTGAGAAATGTGTATTACTAAAAAGGTTTCATATTGTTCCAGTCCAAGCATGATGCCCCAGAAAAAAAGTGCTCTTGAACCAGGAAATGGAAGATGGTGTAACTTTGCCACATTAGGAATGTCCCCAACAATGCTACATAAAAGGAACTGTGGAAAATTCAGATGGCAGCTCGCAACTACCCGTTGCTGACTGGTGCGTTGCCTCTGCCTCTTGCTACCACCAGCCAATCAGCCCACTGGAGTCAACTGGTGTAGAAGAGGACCCAACCAGGAGTGGCCATCCTTTGTGGGCCAGTGGTCCCGTTGAGATTTTTCTTTTAAGTCATGTGTGTCAGTCACAAAATGGCTACTATGGGGGCATGGCGTGGTGCAAGATGGCTTCAAGAGCAGAAAAAGAGACAGGACCACAAAATGGTGTGAGTGTGCCGCTTCCCACATCAAATGCTCACTCACAGAGAGAAGCTCATTGCACCTCTTCTGTATTCGTAGCAGGTGGGAGGGCGTGTGTCCAGTCCTAGCATCCAATGAAATGAGCCCATGTTTACCAGGAGGTGTTGCGTGTAGGAGAGGCAAAGCATCTGAGGAGGAAATTCAAACGATCTCTTCTCTTGTCCATTGCAGATTTTTTGAGTCAATGCTTACAGAGACATTTTGCAGTCCCATAGAAGGAACCAAGCAAGCACAGCGGTGCCCAGGGGCACCATTCTGGCAACCCTTGCTAATAGAGACGTGCTGTCAAGAGTTCACTCGAACCAGGAACCAACTCTGTTCTGGATTCCTCTCAACTTTTATGCCTATACCATTCTAGAGCTTAAGCTCAAGCCAGTCCTCGGAGTCTTTAACGGAATGTGGATCGAGTACTAAATGAAAGCGACAAACTCTGCTGAGCAGCGGTACACGCAAGATCCCTTTCACTGATTTCCCAGGGAGTCGAACTGATAAATCATGTCTGACAAGAGCCATTTTAGCATCTAGACAAGATCTACTGAACTTACAAAAAAGACTCCCCCTGCCCTCAGCCGCCTGTGGTACATTACACTGAACTTAGCCAAGGACAAATGCCTGAGGTCCACACTCATGCTGAATTAGGCCCTGGGCTTGCAGGGGGGGAGGGGAGCTTACATATATTTAATTTTCTAAACTCATGACTTCCTCCCCTTCCTCCTGTGCCATGCAGCATAAGACAGAATCATTCCCCTATATCTTCCTGCAGTTATCTAACCAAACTTATTATAAGCCTACCCATTTGCTCCATGCCACGGATATGTACATCTTTCGACTTGAGCTGTAATGCGCACAAACAAACAAAGCAGTGCGCTCTGTGTTTCAAATTAACAATTACCCATTTCCATGGCAGGCTCTTCACATTGTATTCCGTGCTAGCCTCGCAGATCCGTATTTTATGAAATGTAAATTAATTATATTTTACATTAAACGGTTTGTGGAAAGTGGTTAAATACAAACTCAGGACTAATTAATCAGCACTGGTAGATTACAGAGGCTGAGTAATTCATGTAGGAAATCAACGAGATGTACAATTGCTGTCTTCAGGGGCCTTACAGTGCCTGCTGGGAGTTCAGACTTCTGCGTATCAACTGTTCTGCCTGGACAGGCTGAGGAGACTTCTTTAGCACAGGTGGTGAGAGCCAAATCCAGGCCTCCAGGCCTACCTGCCCCCTGGAACTAAGCCCAGGCCATGCCCCTCACTGGCTCTGCTTCAGCACCCTAAATATTGTTTTGCATGGCTTGAATGTGTCCATCAATCCTGACAATGCTCCCCTGGATGGAGGGCAGCGAGGAATGTGTGATTGAGCATAGAAAACGGTCTGATGCACAAAGGTGAAATTTACATTTACCCACACTTAGAGCTCAAAGGAATCAAAGAAGCAAGCTCGTTCAATCCTCCCTGCCCACTGCAGGAATCTTGAAACTGTAGCAGATGGCTGTCCACCAGGCTCTTCTTATCTCCTGCAAATGAACCTGTCGGTTTCAGTTTCTCTCCATTTCACTCTTTCCCTAGTCTTCAGGTCAGTTCTCCTGAAGTTTTCACATCAGTATGCAATAACAATTTTAAAAGAAGTCCTCATAATAATAAAGCATTTGATTGTGAACTTCTATTCTTTGTTTCCAGTTTCACCTAAAAGACACACTTTTGCAAAGGGGGAAATTCCCTTACATGATGTATTTTTGTATGGCATGTTGACTAATATATGCATTGATAGGCACACTTTACACCAGTTTTATGCATTTTTGTACACATCACTTGGCTGGAGACCTGCTCTGCAAAAGTGGGGATTTTGAAGGATGGCTGGTTTTTCAGTTTGTGTAGTATTTCAGAGAACTGGGTAGATCCACCTTCTAATATGAATGTGTCAGAGGTTCTTGCGACTACTCTAGAGTAACGACGCTCCGCATGCTTGTCTTTAAGCAGTTTTTATTTAGTGCAGGCTATTTACAGTGAGCTGGGTATGTACAACATGTCTGCTCAGTCCGATGCAGAATCCGGCACTGAACCGCCCCTTGACTTCCTCCCACATAAGAGTCTTGGGACAGCAAACCTCCTTCCCCTCCTTCTCCTGCGTAATTCCGGAACCGGAGGAAAGGGTCTACGCTCCATGTTTTCCTTCTCCCCCCCTTTCCCCCTCTCTCTCTTCCTCCCTCCTGTGTAGCAGGGGCTCCCCCGTGCTGCCAGAGCCCTGGCCCTCTCTCCCCACTTCCTGACTGCTTTCCTCAGCGTCCTCGCTGCCATTGCTGCTTGGGGAGGAACTGCTTCTGATGAGGGGGGAAGGTTCTCTATACTTCCCCTTACAGAATGGAACTGAATTTCTCCTTCATCTCTACCTGCAAAGGAGGGCCAGAAGTAGCCAGGGTGGTGCTACAACACTGGCACTGCAATGTGGGGATGGGGAAGGACACTGCAGAGGCCAGATTACACTTACCAAATTGGCTCTGTTATTTCTCCTCATAAATTCCAGGCCTGCCCTCTGGAGCAACAAAGACTTTGATGCTTCTCAATGAATCCAGTCCAAGCATCCAGCTGGAGAGGCAGTGTTCAAATCCCCACACAGCCATGAAACTCACTGAATGACCTTGGACTAGTTACCAACTCTCAGCCTGCTTCACAGGGCTATTGTGAGAATAATCTGGATTTTGGGGTAAGCCATGTATGTCCCCTTAATCTCCTTTGGATGGCAGTGGGGATACAAATGCAATAATAAATAAAGTAGATGAATAACAATTATCCAGTGCAAGAAAGTGAAATACGGTAGTCTGCTGTTAGAACCACTTGCATAGACTATTGCTTGTGTTGCAGCGTGTACAGCCATTGGGTTATCCTATCTTCCCAAATTGGAAGATTAAACCAGTTTTAAGAACATGGATGCTCATTTCAGAAACTTTTGGGGAACATTGTCCAATGTGAAGATCATCCACTGGACTCCTTCCACATTTGGTCCATGAAGAGAATCACTGATATCATACCCTAACCGGCAGCGGCCAAAGGAATTGACTTCCCCGTGCAGCTGCTACCTAGCTAAGAGCAAAACAATACTATTGACATGCAGAGGAGTATCATGGCATGGGAAAATAAAGTGTCCTGTACCAACAGCCATTTCTTATTTCTCTTGTTTAGGAAGCATGACAGCCACCGGGTGATGATTCCACTGATATCGAGCAGCAATCATTAGGAACTGAGGGGGAAATTACTAAAGGCATCATTCTGAGGGCTGCTTTAGGTGTAATGAGTTTTCAGCTCAGCTCAAGAAAATCCTTCCACATGGAAACAGGCAAGTACTGAGCTGGGGTGGGGGGCTTTTTACAGCCCATGGGCCACATTCCCTTCTAGACAGCCTTCAGGGGGCCACATGCCCATAGTAGGCAGGGTCAGATGCAATAGTGGGTGGAGCAAGTAATGTAAATTTTGCCTTTGTGCAGCAGGCTTATTTCTAGACACACCTCCCTATACTCCATCCAAAGAAGGAAGAGGCCAAGGAGTTGTTTTTTTCCCAGCCAGGCAAAAACTCTTGAGTGCAAAGCAGGACGAATAAGAGAAGGGCCCACCTTTCTGGTCAAGACCCACTCATGGCCAGAACCTGCACTGGATGAGATGTCTCCAAAGGAGGACCACCCTATTGCCATCCCAGTGTGAAGAAGGACAAAGTAGAGACAAAGCACCTTGCCAAATTACCCACCTCCACAACCCTGGAAGATGTCGTATCCAAGAAGTCTGTAGACCAGGTGTGGGGAAATGTTTGCCCCTCCAGATGTTGCTGAACTACAACTCTCATCATCCCTGGCCATTGTCATCCTTCCTGGAGCTGATGGGAGATGTAGTTCAGCCACATCTGGCGTTTCCCACAACTGCTGTAGACTCAGGGGACCTGTGGCTCCCTGACTAACTCCAGATCTTTATAATCATCTCTGTGATGCCAGGATCAGAAACAACAGTGAATCTTAAACCCAGATCAGAAGTTGCTGCGTACATATGGCAGAATGTGGCCACACATCTCTAAGCTGCTGAGCAATTCAGCATAGTATCCCCCAGGATGCAGCCCTGCTGAAGCTACCAGGAAGCTCTTCACATGCAGCCTGGCAGTCGATAGTTCAGCACCACATTCCGATCATCCCCTAATTGTATGTGCTAGTTCTGACTCCTTGGATGGACAACTCCACTGAGGCTTCAGCATGCGGGAGACCGTTGCCTCAGGAGAGCGAGGATCATTCTCAGGGATGACTCACAGCCTGGCCAGCACCTTTTTAATCTCCTGCCCTCGAGCAGGAGATATAGAAGCATGATAAGCCGCACCAACAGGTTAAAGAACAGTTTCTACCCATGGGCCGTGAGGCTGCTGAATGGAAGACAGCAACATTGCAGCTGACGTTCGGCGTTGGTGGTCGTATGACAGCACACAGAGTGTAACAAGGACTGAGAGATTGGCGGGGGGGGGCTATAATAGTACAATGACAATAAAGCATTTCTATTTCCTGCTGGACAGCTCCTCATCCTTGCTCCAAATTTGAGAAATCCAAATCTTTTGAAGCAACCCACTAGGGAAATTGAAAAGCCAGCCTTTGTCTTTATCGTGGGTTTCCCGCAATGCATTAGAGAGGTGGCCATTTCACGTAAGGTGAGTCAGGGCTTGAGGACATGGGAAATTAGATGTGCTCAGTCATTAACTCAGCAGGGTGAGGCCAGCAGGCAAAACACAAATCCTAATACAGCCTTCCTGTCACCGAATAGGGGACATGGGAGCGTGGAGGCATTTTTCACTAATCAGGCAGGTAGGTTGAAATGTTCCCTGGTAGGCAGTGCTGCTCTCATATTTCAGATTGTTTTGTTTGTTTGTTTTGAGGCTGCCCATTTCAGCCGGAGGCAGATTTGCCGTGGCTACCCCAAAAGAAAAGCGGGAGGGAATGTTTGCTGAGGTTTACTTGCAAAGATGCAATCAGAGATACAGGGCACAGCTTTTCATTCATTTCATCAGCTGGATGGGAAAGCCATATATATTTGGGAATTCTTTGCATGCCATGGATGCCATACAAAGTGCGTATCGAATGGAAGGGTGTGCATAGCATTTGTGTGTCGAGGCTTCCCAGAAAATTACCTTAAATAACTCACAACTGACAACAGAATTATGGTTTGGTTTTTGGCAAATAATTTAGGGCCACAACTTTATTAATTACACAATTTTAATCCGAGTGTTGGCTTAGGCTTTTGGTTATTCACTCGTCCTTCCTAAAGAAGGACTATCCCCATCTGTCCATCTAGGACAGGACTCAATCAGCTGTCCCCTTAGGACAGGACTCACCTCCTCTGCCCCACGTGGCAGGACTCACATCAGCTGTCACCATAGGACAGGACTCACCACTGTCCGCTTGGACAGTTCCTGCTCCGACTTCCGAATGGAAGTCAAGTAAACATACCTGGGAGTGAGGAGGTGGCTGCGCCCAGTCATTCCCTCATCACCTTCACCAAGAATGTTCCTCAAGGCTCTTGCTCTTAAAAATTGGGCCCACCATTCCCGCCAATGGCGGGATGGTAAGCACAAGAGTGTAAGCCCCGAGATTCCTTTAACGGAATACTTCTATATGGAGCAAACGGAGGTGAGGGTAGGCATCCGTGTGCCACCCCCTCTACCAACCGATTAACCAACCAAAAGCCTAACCGCCAACCTAACAAGTTGTGACAATTTGCTAGCGCAGTAGGCGAAAACCAAGAGGCAAAGCCAATCAGCCAATTGGAAAAATTCCTACTGACCCCTGAATACAGGCGGCCCCGAAGGCAATAGCAATGTCGTGCTAACCTGCAAGAAAGAAAGGGCGGGTGGGAGGGGTTCAAACGCCAGGCAAAAATGTGACTAGAAAATGGTGGACGCAGCTTTAAGAGGGGCCCCAACAACCAATCAGATCCCAGGGATTTGCATACGCACGCCCCCCATTACTCAGCATGAGCTGTGGCCTTACACAAACCAAACCCTAAGCTAAATTTCTTAACAGCCCTACCACAATCCGCTTTATATTGTATGATATAAAGCGCTTTGTAAGCATACAAGAGTCCTCCTGGATCAGGGCAAAGGCCCTGCTGGTTCAACAACCGGTCTCACAGTGTCCAAGCAGATGCCAATGGGAGGCCTTCAATCAGGACCTGAGTGCAGTAACATCTGCCCCACTTGGCAGTCAGAGGCATATATACACCTTTAGACCAGAGGTGGGGAAACTCAGACCCAGGAGCAGAAAGTCGTCCGTCCCCCCGTCCCCTGTCTTCTCCATCTGGCCCTGAAGATTTCCCCAGACCCCACCCCTTACTGGCCCTCTTTGCCCCCCAAATGTTTAGCCTTGTTTTTGAACCCTGCTCATGGCTATTGGTTGCCTAGATAGAGGGGTGGTGAATAGAACCCAGAACTCAGCTTACTGTGCAAAGGTAAAATTGGCGTGTGTTGTTCTGCCCCTTTTTGCCTCAAGCTCCAACCACCACTGGCATGGGGCCCTAAAATATTTGCCAAAAGGAGAACGCGGCCCCCAAGCAGAAAACTTGAATGCCCGACTTCTGGTTGAAGCCAGTTAGGAATCTGTAATGCAGGGTTACAACTGCTCCAGCCAATGATCTCAGTGATTGAGCTGGGGGAATAAGAGCTCAGCCAGTCCTCCAGGTATCATGGACCCAAATGGCCCAGGGCTTTGCATATTAACATAAACCTGTGTGCCAATTCTGTGGCAGTCAATTAATAATAGTTATTTAATAACAGCGATAATGGCCATGATGATGATGATGATGATGATGGGAAGGAGAAGAACAAAAATGAAGACCAAAGCCTAATGTTTGAAAAACAGGTATCTGATCCTTTTGGTGTTATACATCTTCATAGAATCATAGAATCGTAGAGTTGGAAGAGACCACAAGGGTCATCCAGTCCAACCCCCTGCCAAGCAGGGAAGAGGTTCTATCTGGAAGAGGTGTTTTCAAATGGATAAGTAGGGAGATAAGGAACAAGGAGGCAGAAGGAAGGAAAAGGAGTAAGAAGGGATGCTGATACGTTTTGTGTCTTTACAAAACAAGGGGTCCAAGTCCCATGTTACAGCAGTTGTTCTTTTGGGACAATGTGGCAGTAATCAAGGCACCCATATGCCATTAGCTGTGTACAAGACAGTCCCTCAAATATATCTCACTCATTCTGAAAATGCTAGTTCTGCTACCTAGTCTTGGCATATGAGACACAGCAATATCTCCTAGGCCATTAAACTAGTTGTGTAAGTTGCTCCAGATATGCACAACTGTCTGAGATGTTCTGAGAACTCTGTATCATCAAAACCTGCAATGGGGTTCAGGGAGCGGTTCTACCTGAAGCACGCAGCAGTGAAAGTTCTTGTCGAAGCACTTGCAAACCACAAGTGGAAAACTTAACAATAAATAGCAGCCCTTGCAGCTGTTACGTGCAGCAAATCAAAGGAAAGCTGAAAACATCACAAGGATTGCAACTCAAGAGAAGCTCAAGAAAAACGCTGCACTTTTCCCAGGCTTCCCCTGAGGTTCTGCAAGCGCTGTCCAATCCTTTCCAAAATCCAACCCATAATAGACAATTACTTTGGTGGATAGTATCTTTTGGTAGCGCATGACACAATCAAGCTATATTGCTGACAAGTTATGGGAGTGTGCACTTGTGGAAGGAAAGACTATTACTCTGGTGTGACATGACATTCTTATCAGCTCTGAACATTAAAGAGATATTTACAGGCACATAGTAAAACAAATTCTGCAGTGTATCCTTATTGCATTCAAATGTCAATTATGCAAGCACATGAGAGAAACCCTGTTAGATCAGACACTCCACTGGTTGCCCTAGGCAACTGCAGAAAGAAAGGGATGCAGGCACTAGCCTCATCCATTAGCCGCGTGACTAAAGGGTACTTGTTGTGTGCATGTAGGCCTGCAAGTTTGGGGTTCTTTGCTGCCTGCAAGCTGCCTTGGAGTCATTTGAATGAAAGGTGGTTCAAGAATGTTTAAAATAAACAAACACTATCAAATCCTGGAGGCTCTACATGACAGTCAGGACTGTAAACCATACCTAAAGGCAGACCTGTTTAGGGAAGTTTAGAGCCAGGTGGCACTGTGGGTTAAACCACTGAGCCTAGGGCTTTCTGATCAGAAGGCCAGCGGTTCGAATCCCTGTGACGGGGTGAGCTCCCATTGCTTGGTCCCTGCTCCTGCCAACCTAGCAGTTCGAAAGCACGTCAAAATGCAAGTAGATAAATAGGAACCGCTACAGCAGGAAGGTAAACGACGTTTCCATGTGCTGCTCTGGTTCACCAGAAGTGGCTTTGTCATGCTGGCCACATGACCTGGAAGCTATACGCCGGCTCCCTCGGCAATAATGCGAGATAAGCAACCCCAGACCTTTAGGGAAGTTTTAAATCTGTGATATTTGATGTATTGTAATGTTTGTTGGAAGCCGCCCAGAGTGGCAGGGGAAGCCCAGCCAGATGGGCGGGGTATAAATTATTATTATTATTATTATTATTATTATTATTATTATTATTATTATTATTATATAAACCACTTGACAGATTTCTCATCTATGAATTTTGACTAAAGGCATCTAAGCAAGTGACCATCACTACATTGGAAGTAGACTTCTACCAAGTCAGACCATTGGCACATCTAGCTTAGTGCAGCCTACTCTGATTGGCAGCAACTCTGTCTAAGCCCACTCTGAAGATACCAAGGACTGAACTTGGGTTTTGCCTGCAAGGGAGATTAGCGGTATCTATAAAACTGAGCTACAGTAGCACATTCCTTACACTGATTATGCATTCTGTGTGATGGCGCAATGTTGCATTTTGGGGTTGTGACTTTCTTTGGTCTGTCCCAAAAGAATTTCATAAACTAAGCCCCATCCTCTCTTAATTTGCTTAAAGGCATCTGAGCTGGTGGTCATTGTTAGATCTTGTGGCAGTGAATTCCATAAACTGATTATGCACTGTGTGATTATGCAGTGGTGTGTTTATGAGATTATGTGTTGTGACTTCCTTTGAACTGCCCTGAATCTGCCACCAGTCACTTTCATAGCCTGACCCTGAATATGATGAGAGAGGGGGGAAAACTTATCTTTCTACTTCCTTCACACCACCCATAATTTATCCATTTCAACCATGTCTTCCCTTACTCACCATCTTCCTTTCTGCAAATATATTTTATTGCACTTTCCTGACATAACAATAAACTTAATAAGCATAGATTTGTGTACAATGAGTTTGAGTCATAAGCGTCTTAAATGTATCAGAATTTTATGCACTCAGCTTACATAACAGACTTTTCCCTTCAACAATTCCTCCTTTTTGCTGTATTACAATACAGACCTCCCCTCACACACCCCCCCAAAAATATATGGGATTTCAGTGGGTGAAAATTACAGGGGGGTCTCCTTTACGGATGATCTGAAAGGAAACTAGATATCTATAAATTGATCTTCTGTTCCTGCATCCTCTATCTAGTCTACTACAGTGTGTTAACCTCTCAAACAATGCCAGCTGTCACATTCTGTCAAAACCTGAACTGTATATCCTGATCTGGTTTTCTGATCCTGTGAGCTGAGATTGATAAAGAAAGAGAGCCCAGAGTGCTTTGAGGAAGATGGTCCAAATCCCTATGAATTTTGGGTTGCTCTTTTCTTAAGCTTTTTCCAGCTTTCTGGTATCTTTTTTGAGAAGGGAGGGCACTATCAGATTTGTGCATGGTATTCAAAATGTGCCTATAGCACAGATTGGTAGGAAGACTTCACAATACAGTGGTACCTCGGGTTAAGAACTTAATTCGTCCTGGAGGTCCGTTCTTAACCTGAAACTGCTCTTAACCTGAGGCAACACTTTAGCTAATGGGGCCTCCTGCTGCCGCCGCACGATTTTTGTTCTCATCCTGAAGGAAAGTTCTTAATCCGAGGTACTATTTCTGGGTTAGCGGAGTCTGTAACCTGAAGCGTCTGTAACCCGAGGTACCATTGTACTGTGGTAGGTTTGTTCACAGGTAACACAGGTGTTCCCTACAAGTGTACGTACAAGTGTTTGTGTGAAAGTCTACACCTTTTTATGCGCACAGCTCATCTGTCATGTACAAAGGGACATAGCCTGTACACTCACTGAACTTAATGTATGAAAACCCCTCATTTTACTTTCAACCCCCTTCTTAATCAGCCCTAGCCTGGAATTTGCCTTCCTCCGTTCCACAAATAAAGTGGATACTTTCGTTGTTCTATCTAACTGTGATGCCAAATTTCTTTCCTGGTTTGCAAACACATGCTCAGCCCACATCAGTGTATGTATGAATTTAGGGTTCCCACCTTTTTCACCGCTTATTTCCTTAGGTTGAACCTCACTTGCCGTTCTTCTGACAATGCACCCAGTTGGGGGATAGCTTTTGAGAAAGAACTCTGTGCAGACTGAATAATGTTACGCCTGCCACGTTAAACAAAGTCAAAATCACATGCCAATCGTGTATTTTGTTGTACAGTATACTAAATAACTGGAGAATTAAGGAAGTGCCAGAAATACGCAAACAAACAAATGTGGGGATGAAGCTGCAGTCACTTTCCTGGGAGTAAGCCCCCACTGGATTAAATATGACTGACTTTAAAGGAAGAGCATGCTGTAAGGTTGAATTCTATGCCTACTTACCTGGGAGCGAGTCCCACTGGACACAAGGAGGCTTACTTCTGAGTAGGCACGCTTGGGACGAACTGCACTCTTAACATGAATAACATCGCAATATTATAACTGGATTAAGGAACGATGGGAGAAAATCAATTGGTTTAGGATAGATGGAAAGGGGAATAAAAATTATAAGAATAATGAATGGGTTAATGACAGATGCGACTACAATAAGTAGGAGCCTTTTTTCTTTAATTTACAATACATCATTATTTGTGACTTGAGGCTCTTGCGGATTAGCCTTATACCTTCTTTTATTATCATTTACTGTTTTTTAACAGTGATTACTGGAAACAGAATAGATGTGAAGTTTAAAATGTGCCTGTTGACTACTGTAATTATTCACTGGTAAGTCTGGGACGCGGGTGGCACTGTGGGTTAAACTACAGAGCCTAGGGCTTGCTGATCAGAAAGTTGGCTGTTCAAATCCCCATGACGGTGTGAGCTCCCGTTGCTCGGTCCCAGCTCCTGCCAACCTAGCAGTTTGAAAGCACATCACATCAAAGTGCAAGTAGATAAATAGGTACCGCTACAGCAGGAAGGTAAACGGCGTTTCCGTGTGCTGCTCTGGTTCGCCAGAAGCGGCTTTGTCATGCTGGCCACATGACCTGGAAGCTGTACGACGGCTCCCTTGGCCAATAACGCGAGATGAGCACCGCAACCCCAGAGTCAGTCACGACTGGACCTAATGCTCAGGGGTCCCTTTACCTTTACCTTTAAGTCTGGTTTGAGGGAGTGTTCAGATTTGCAAACTAAATAGTTGCATTCCAAAGACCCAATATAAGTTTGCAAAAGAAAATTGGGGATATTTCTGGTTGGAAATGGGGCCCTATAGACTAGAGATGGGTGAGCTTCCCAAAACGTACTCCCTCAAGTAATAATTCCTCCATTATTTGGGGCAGGGAAAAGTGATGAATGAGCAAAGTCAGAGGAGGAGATTTCACCTATGTGGGGTTTTTCCCTCTGACCTGTGATCCTCCATTACCTCTTAGGGAACAGAGGGAAGCCTTATTAGGGTCAAAACAGCAAAACTTCTCCGGTTTGAAATTCGATCTGAGCCAGAGAAGAATTAGGAAGGGGTGGCATTGGCCTCACTTCTACACTGAGATGGACTTCATTAAGCCCCTAAAGGTCACCGTCTTCTTCTTCTTCTTCTTCTTCTTCTTCTTCTTCTTCTTCTTCTTCTTCGTCTTCGTCTTCGTCTTCGTCTTCTTCTTCGTCTTCGTCTTCTTCGTCTTCTTCGTCTTCTTCGTCTTCTTCGTCTTCTTCGTCTTCTTCGTCTTCTTCGTCTTCGTCTTCTTCTCCCAGGCCTGGCTCAGGAGACTTTCCCTAGCATCTCTAAAGAAGGTAAATACTGAAAGCTAAAGATTGAAAGGTCAAGGCAATAAATATATTGTCTGTTTGGATTAAGTTGTCCATAGAATGACACTCTGCCCTTTGCTAGACCCACCATGGACATTTCAGAGACGAAAAGGGCAACACAGAAAGCAAAGCAGGATCCCCTTTGGCTATCAGGATACCAGGAAAACTTTTGCCCTTGTGCATTTGGGGACTTCATATTGTGGTGTACAACACGTGTCATATAGCATAAAGGGTCATCATCATTGGGCATCCTAGGAAGGGGCCCACTGGCAATCAGCAGAACCCTCTGGCCCTCCTGTTCCTTCTTGCTGTCACCACCAGTTTCCTTGCCAAGACTGAGTGAACAAGGAGGGGCAGGAGCGCGAAGAAGTCACAGCAGCCTCCCATCACCTCCCTCTTTCCTTCTAGGCATCCATGGTGACAGTGGTAAGGAGGGGCAGCCACAGGAGGCAACCTACCAAATATTGCCCCCCTCCAAAAAAAACAAACCCTTGCAACCTGATACAGAGCTGATTCTCTCACGCCAATTTGGCAAACAATGGTTTGTATTTATGTGTAGCAGAGTGGGGAACTGAGGGCCACATGCCTTCTGTGCAACATTCCAAGGGCCACATGGCAGTGGAGGGCAGGGCCAAAGTCGATGGGGGGGTTAACAAATGTAAACTCTATCTTTGTGCAGTGGATTAGTTTCAGCACAAACTCACATATTCCAGTCCAGCTAGGCAAAAAACTCAGGAGGTGTGCAATGGGGTCAGTGAAGGGTGTGGCAGAGAGTTTCAGGGGCCATATAGAGAGGATTGGAGGGCCACATTTGGCCCCCAGCCCTGAGGTTCCCCACCTCCGGTGCATGAAAACCAGGTGGTCAGACAATTACATTTCTTGGTCCACTTAAAAATTGGGATTATTTGATTGATTGTATGGTTTAAACCAGGCATCCCAAAACTGCGGCCCTCCAGATGTTTTGGGCTACAACTCCCATGATCCCTAGCTAACAGGACCAGTGGTCGGGGAAGGTGGGAATTGTAGTCCAAAACATCTGGAGGGCCGAAGTTTGGGGATGCCTGGTTTAAACATTTGCCTCCTGCCTTTTTTATCTCAAAGGATGGGCCTCGAAGGGCGTTCAAGGTTGCTGACAAAGTAAATTAGAGTTCTTGGCAAAGTCCAACATGAACCGACTAAACTGCATGTCCTGGACGTACATGTGCAAAGTTTATTGTGATGAATATAGGTCAGAATGGAAACCTCTGCCTTCTGACAATCTCTAGACAATACTGAGCTACAGTACATGCACCAAGGAGCTACATTCAACTACATTATACACATAGGCACATAAAAATCAAAAGGCCTACCTTTGTCATGTTCCTTAATTTCAGTGGGCCTACTTTGAGTAAAACTTAGTCAAATGTCACCCCAGTGGTCAGCCTAAGAATAAGACAGCTTGCTGTGTACCTATTCCTGCATTAAGCAGGAGGTTGAACTAAAAAGGCAGATTTATGGGATGCATTCCAAACTTTTAACCCATCATGCTGGGGGTGGGGCGCTGGATAGGGTGGAAGTCTCCCACTGCCCAGCACAGCTCTGCCAGCCCTTGCCCACAGAAGTGAAATTAGTGTTGCTCCACATGCATGAAACTCCCTGTTCCACCTGCTGAAAGGGCAGGGGGCTGGAAGTCACTGGAAAAACCAGAAGTGGGATTTTCTTCTTTTCTCACCACTTTCATTATTCTATTTTGATGCATTTTCAAATCATGGTTAAGATTCTGTTCAACTTTCAATAACTTTAATATGCTTTCTTTTTCCTCCCCTTTCCATTTTCAGTTGCAGTTCATTTTGACTCCTTGGCAGGTATATTGCAGTGTCAACATATTGCCTTGCTTTGTTTTGTTTCTAGACTATATGCATGCCCCAAAACCACACCTTTCATCGGCTTCCCGATGTATCGGTATGACAATAAAATAAAATAAGGATGCTTTAGAAATTCAGCTTCTGCAAATTCTGGGCCGAAATCACCCAATGCACTGCATTTCCTCTATTTCAGGGAACCACAGGTTCCTGTGGCCTCTTCATCTACCTGTGCATCCCTCTCTTCAATTCATGGCCTAATTAGGCTTGAAAACAGCCTGATATTTGGTTCTGAAGGGAGACTATTTCAAACCTAATTATTGTGGAAGGTAGTGGCTGTTTTTTGGGGGGGGGGTGAGGGTTTCAGCTAGGTAGGGAGATTTTATCATGATGATGATTTTATTTTTATTTTTTTGCAATTTAATAAGGAAAAGGGGATGCAGTTAAAAGTACATGAACATCTGCAAATATCAAGGATTTCAGCAATACAAAATTTATGTGAGTAGCAGCTTCAAACCAAAAGGATTACATCACTGAACAAACCCCCCATCATATGCCTCAAAGAGGCATCCTTAGCAGTACACCTCCAACATCTATCTGTATTCAGCAGTGGCTTCCTACACAAATTCTGTGGAATCCAATATACTCCAAATAATAATTGGATCAATCTCAATTTCAGGTACTAGGAAACGTTCCATATGGATTCTAAAGCAAATTTCCATTGTTTAGGCTGTATAATTCCTTGTTCCACACATCCCTGTTGTACAAGTTCCTGAATTCCCACCAAAATCCATAAAGCATTTATAAACAATGGTTATGGGTTTAGTTTTCTGTAAAAATATAATCCAATAATTCCCCCCCCCCACACACACACAGTTTTTAAGATGCGAATTGCACTTAAAACAGATAAGCCATTGGCACTGCTTGTTTTAAAGGAGGGGAAGGGTTCCAGTACTCACCATGAAGTTGTTAAAGTGAGTGCTAGACTTTCAACCTTTTTTAAAGGGGGGGGCTAGTACTGCATACCCTTGAATACCCCCGGGGGGGAAGCACTGGATAGGAAGGGATAACCCATTGCAGTGTCCTGTGAATCCTGTTTCCACCCAAAATGCCACCGGTGGCAATTAGATCTGCAAAGAGCCTCCTAGCAATATTCACACCTAATGGCTGGGGGCATGAGGAGTGAGAGTCTGGGGTTGTGTGGGTGAGAGGAAAATAGATGATGAATGAATTGCTGTGTATTTTATGTGACAACTAGCGGGACCCGGCCACCCGTTGCTGTGGCCCAGTCAGGACCCCTGTAACTCAGTGGAGGATGGTAAGATACCCCTCCCTCTGTTGTCACCAGGGAGTGTTGGCCCCTCCCCCTTTATCTCCATACCTTGGCCCCCACCCTTGGAAAAGGAACTGTCTGAGTCATGTATTATAGTCATTGGCCAGTAGATGGCGCTGTTTTGAGTTCCTTAAAATTGGCTTTTACCTGCCTCAGGTGTGACATCTGTCTAAGCAAACTGTATAAGATCCTTTGCATATCCGCATGTGATGTTATGTCAAAATTTGAACGCAATCGGTCAAGCGGTTTCGGTGAAAAGTGGAGACACACAAACATGGTCGGTTTACCTTTTTATATATATAGATGGATGAGAGAGAGAGAGAGAGAGAGAGAGAGAGAGAGAGAGAGAGAGAGAAGCCCTCCAGATATAATTAAACTCCCACTCCTATCAGGCCCAGCCAGAATAGCCAATGGGGGGTCAGGGATGATGGGAATAAAAGCCCAACAATATCATTAGAGGGCACCATGTTGGCTACCCCTAATGTGCATGGATGTGCGCAAAAGAGAATGTGGGGGCAGCCTCACTACTTTTTGCATTGTACCTGCACACTTCTGCATTGGCCCCAAATACCACTGGCATGCGGTCCCTTGAAAGCTTCCCAGCTCTGCTTTACTGATTTTGGAACTTTGCCATCTGCTGGATTACAAAATGCAGTAATGTACAAAATAAAAGGCAGGTTTCCATTCAAGGCAAATGTAAAAAGTTGTACTGCTTCTATCTCTGTCCACACAGAAAACCATGCTTGTGTAGATGCAAGGACATACACACCCAACCACACACTGAAAACTGAACATGCATTATTCCCATCTCAACTGGCTAAACCAGTTTGGCATGGAAGGGAGTAATACTGCTACCAGTGTCCAGGGATTTAGAGCAAGCTAGGCTTTCAAATACAAAGAAATATTTCTTTGAGGGCAGCGGGTGGGGGAGCGAAGGGAAGGGAAAAGAAAGGGTTGTGTGGTGAGAGAGGTGTTGTGATCTGGGAGGAGATGTCAAATTATTGAGTGGGTAGGAAATGAGAGGAATCGGACAGTGGTCAGAGGTTAGGGAGGAAAGGAATATGGGTGGGAAAGGTATAAAGTGAAGCCTGACCACGACCCAACCCAACTGCATGTAAATTGAAAACAAAAGCATGATATTATGCATCAATAGTAGTCAATGTGTTGTCCTGCAGATGTTGTTGGACTACAGTTCCCATCAGGCCCTGTCAGTGTGACCAATGGCCAGGGATGATGTGAGATGTAGTCCAAAACAGCTGGATGACACCATGTTGGCTACTCCTGTTCTACCTGTCATCGTCAGTGGAACCATACATGTGGTATGTAAGAAAAACCCACCAAACAGGTTGCAGTCATTTCTCATTTCATAAGACGTATGTTCCAAAATGGCCTTTAGCTATTATGCAAATCCATCTCCAAAAATGCCTGCCCATCATCTTGTGACTCAATTGCACATTCCACATACGTTTTAACCAACAGGCACCTACTGCCAACCAACTTAAGACAGATGCAGATAAAGCCTAAGGTCAATGGCTTCAAGCAGGGAGCTGCATCCCATTTGCAGAACCCACTCTCACAACATCACAACCCACCTTCATCACAAACGCCGACAATCACCAGTTCCAACCACAAGGACTTGTATGGGAAAGTGTTCATTATTACGCTTCAAAGACTGACACCATTTGAGATTTCTTATTCTCGGGTGGAGGGGAGTATTTGTTAAGAAACTGCATGGAACGACTTTGACAGTATCAGCAAAACAACCCTCCCCTCCCCCAACATAAAACCTTTCAAGAGGTCCCGAAAAGCTAATGAATAATTGCCCAAATAAGCATTTTGCCACTTGCCATTTGCCATAAATACATTCAAGAGCAATTTCCAATTTTTAAAAAAGAACTCAGTGCACAGAGGGTCTAAACACTCATGTCAATTTTTTGATCTCATGACCTTCCATTTACATTCTTGCCTGAGATATTCTTGGAAGTTGAATAACACCAAGTGGGCTGGAGCAGTCATTGCCAGCCACCATTCTTTTGTACTGCTTCATCTTCTCTCCAAATGCATTAATTTATTTAAAATGTTTTTCCCCCCTCCTTCAAATGCACTTTTCTTGCTTGCATTTGCTGATAGGAAAAAAAAATGGCACGGAAGCTTTTGTTGGATGAAACTGAAACTTGGCTATTAGAAACTTTCTCCTACTTTAGGCATAAATACATTCAAGCATCATTGCTGAACTGTCAAAAAAAATGCAGTCTTCTAAGACATTTCCAAGTGTTAGATTGATGTAATCATGTAAATACTTTTCTCCAGCAGTTGTTTTGCCCAAACGTGGCAATCAATGGCAAGCATACCAACATATAAATGAGAAGGTCCTGATCCTTCAAAAGGTTTAATGCATGCCCAAATCCTACTTCCCTCTCCTCCCGCTGCCGAAACACGAATGCAGTCCTATATGTACTTACCTACGAGTAAATCTTACTGAATTTGGCCAGACTTACTTCTGAGTAGGCATGCGTAGGACTGCCCTGCCAGACACATTTTTCATCCTTATAATGGGGGACAGAGAATATCCCCCACCAATATCCCCCAACAATCCGGCAGAGAAAGCAGCAGCAAGATCTGTCCACATGAAGATCTCAGGGTATAATATCCTCATTTTTAAAGTACGATTTATACACTGAAGATGCACAGCAGCACATCATAAACCTTTCCACTGCCTGGGGGATATCTCTACATTACTTCAGCTCTGGCACTCCCAGCAAATATCCTCCTTTGAGCCAAAATCCATAATCCTTCTTTTGACAACTTTGCAAAGTGCTGAGTCCTCTGTTAATTCTGGCTTTGGCAGCAGCTGACTCCTTGAGAGCCAGCCCCATCAACTATGTCCTACTCAGAGTAGACCAACTGAAAGGATTGGGCCCATTAGTCATGTCTGCTGATTTCAATGGGCCTACTCAGAGTAGGACTAGCAGTGGGTGCAACCTACGGAGACCTACTTCCAAATGAATCTGCTGCATGAGGGTTCCCACACACACACACACACACTTTTGTCCTTCTGAGGTGAAGCATAAAACCAAGAACCAACTATTGCATAAAGGTTTCGAGATAAACTCTTTCAGAAGGGGATGGAAGTATTGGGGGCGGAGGAACAAGAGCCAAACAAACAAAAAGTGAAATCCAGACTCTGAAAGCATTTGCTTGACTGCCAAAGCACAGCCTTTACTGCTATCGAATTCAGTGACAAGGCAATAAAAGATCCTTTCTCCTTGGCAAGGACCCGTTTCCTGGCTCCCACAGTTGTAAACATCTCTGACCGTGACCAAGCAAAAACAAAGACAATGCAACTCACGCAAGTTGTTTGCAGGAGGTCTTGTTTCCATGTTCTCATAGTGCTGCACGTGGACCACAATGTTGAGATCTCGTTCCATGTGATCTGTTGTGCAGGGAGCTTCTGGTCTCATAACATCAGCAAGAGCCCTAAAAAATGGCGGGAAAGGGGAAAGAATTAGATACAGCCTTCCATAAAACCTTTGGCGCTCTCTCTCTCTCTCTCCCTCTCTCCCTCCCTCCCTCCCTCTCCTGCTCTGGAACAACAACAACAACAACAACAACAACAACAACAAACAACAACAAGAACAACAATAATAATAATTTATTATTTATACCCCGCCTATCTGGCTGGGTTTCCCCAGCCACTCTGGGCAGCTTCCAACAGAAAAATGAAATGAAATAATCTATTAAACATTAAAAGCCTCCCTAAACAGGGCTGCCTTCAGATGTCTTCTAAAAATCTGGTAGCTGTTTTTTCTCTTTGACATCTGATGGGAGGGCATTCCACAGGGCGGGCGCCACCACCAAGAAGGCCCTCTGCCTGGTTCCCTGCAACTTGGCTTCTCGCAACAAGGGAACCACCAGAAGGCCCTTGGTACTGGACCTCAGTGTCCGGGCAGAACGATGGGGGTGGAGATGCTCCTTCAGGTATACTGGACCGAGGCCATTTAGGGCTTTAAAGGTCAGCACCAACACTTTGAACTGTGCTCGGAAACGTACTGGGAGCCAATGTAGATCTTTCAAGACTGGTGTTATGTGGTCTCAGTGGCCGCTCCCAGTCACCAGTCTAGCTGCCGCATTCTGGATTAGTTGTAGTTTCCAGGTCACCTTCAAAGGTAGCCCCATGTAGAGCGCATTGCAGTAGTCCAAGTGAGAGATAACTAGAGCATGCACTACTCTGGCAAGATAGTCTGCAGGCAGGTAGGGTCTCAGCCTGCGCACCAGATGGAGCTGATAGACAGCTGCCCTGGACACAGAATGCCCTGGAAATAGACTCTCAAATTTTAATTTTGGTAGATCCCTTCCCGCTAACAGCAAACTTTGTGTGCCCATGCCAACAGGACCGAAGCCCAAACTAAACCACTAAAACCAAAATGGAGGTATCAACCAACTTGGGTGCCTCCTGAGATATGAGAAATACAAAACAAAAACTAAAGGTTTTTTTTTATTTAAAAAAATTCCTTTAAAAAAATGACACACAGGGAAGACTAAGGGTGCTCAGTCAACTCCAGGAGATATGGGATGGTGGAAAAGAAAACCAGAGAAACAGTAGAATGTCATGCTTGAGGAGTTCACACATGGCTGGAACCCTGGACAGGAACATTCATATTTGATTTGGAAGATATACTGCAACAGTTTTTGGCGGCTACAACTTGTTATCAGGGCAGTGGAAGCTTCTTTTGGGAATGTTCATTTCTGCAGTGAGGACTCAGGGGAAGAATCCATGAACACCCACATTTGTCAAATGCTACTTCTGTCTGTTTTGTGGTTTTGCTGGAGGTGAAGACACTTTTGGATGAGGCCAACTCCCAAGACTTCCAGGCGAAGGTGGAATATACCACCTTCACACTGATTTGATTTCATGATGTCACCTGAAGCTATATCTTCCCCTCATTCTGGATTCTCGTGGGTTTGTTTATAAAGCACCCAGAAGCATTGCCTCCAGTAGAATTTCTCCATATTTCATGCCACTTTGTGCTCACAGAAACGGGCGAGATGTTCTCTGACTTCACCACCTGCAGCAACTTTGACGCAGCTGGCAAAGTTGGGCAAACTCTGCAGGCACAAGGATGGGCAAATCCATCCATTTCAGTTTCTCCGGGCTTCACATTTCCTCAGTTCAGTTCTCCACAATTCTGCATCAGTTTGCTCCCCACCCACCCACCCACCCACCCCCAAAAAAAACATCCTCAGGGAAATTCATCAACATTTTTGTGCAAATTTCTCCTGGTATACACATTTTTGTTTGCCGTTTTGCCAAATATACACATCTTTGCAAAGCAACTTTCCCTAACATGATCCATCTGAGTATGGTATTCTCAGTATCGTATGCACACTTTACCCCAGTTTATACCTAGTTGTACATATCGGTTGCAACATCTGCAGAAGTGTGAATTTCCAAAGATGGATGTGTTTGAGTCCGTGTATTGTTTCAGAAAGAAAGTGCTAGTTAGGATAGGTTTGCCTTTAAAATCAAATTTCTCCCCCATTCCTAGTTGGGAATAAATCACTTTGGGCAGCCTAGTTTTTATGAGGTCCCCCCCCTCCAAGATTACTACTAAATGAAAACCAGTCCTGCAATATGGCAGGAGAAAGGAATGAGCATGTGGTTGCCCAGAAATATATATCAATTTTTAAAAATGGCTCATGTATTTCTCCTGCCATACTCCAGCACTCATGGAAATTGATAAAATGAGCATCTCATCAGAACGTGTCCTGGTCCTGCAGTGCTCCTTTGGTCTGATCAGCCTAAGATGGAATCCAACATGGTGGCTACAGCTTTGCTGAGACCCATCAGGTGTGGCCTCGCAACACACCTGTGGGTCCTGACCCACTGACTGGAGACCTATGATTTAAACCTGTGGATCCCCCCCAAAAATTACCAGGTCCGCTAAGAGGCAAGCAGGTAGCAAGAGGGCACTGGAGATGTAAATAACTACCAGACTTTGAAAAGCTGTTATCACTGGATCAGGTTCATCAGGTTTGTTGAATTAATTACATGAAATAGTTTTAAATGGATTTTGAATAAATGTGAATTGATTGTGACTGTTTGGGATTTTATTGTGTTATTTTCTCCCTTAGTGGGTCATGCAGACTGCTGTTCTGGTTATGCTTTATATAGGGTAAGGGGCACTGGGGGTGGATTTATAGAACCAAGGGGCAATGACCCCCCCCCAAAAAAAAAGCTTTAGGAACCACTGATTTAAACCACCATGCCAGGGTCCCTGGTCTGGCTGGGCCCTTCTAGGTAGCATAGATTATATAACCACTAACCAAGTCTGGATGCTACTGGCAGAAACATGCAGCAAAAAGGGGAGGAGAAAATTAATCCAGATATTATTATTTTTTTACTCTCAGACTGTTGGAAGTCTCTTTTAATGTGCACGGCAAGCTAATTACACATGATACGCAGTGATTCTTGACTGTGGGGCAGTATTATGTCATTTAAATGTCAGATGGATTTCTGATCTCCAGATTCTTTTTATTAAGAAAAAAAATAGAGAGGAGAGGGTTGTGCTTGCTTGATCCAGTTAAAAAAAGAAGAAGGAGAAAGATTCGTAAGAGCAGGTAGCCAGAATGAGTTTGGGCATTTTGAAATGACACTTCAATAAGAAGCAAATCTTCAAGACCCGCCACTGCAGAGCTGGCCTACATAGCAGAGGAAAAACTCGCAGCTAGGAAAGATCCCAAAGAGCTGTGTACATTAATAGGCTCCTAAGAGGGGAATATTATCCCAATACAGCCTCAAGTTATAGACTGATCCTGAATAATCCACAAAAAGCACACACACATACACACTACGCAGATCCAGTCAGTTCAGAGAGGATTTTTGATACAGGCAAAATGGCCAAAGCTTAAGGTAGCTGCATATATTTTACAAAAATGCTGGAGACGGCTGCATGCTGGGACAGGAAGGCAGGAAGCAGAAATGTGGCAAATCTAAGGCTCCTCCACATGACCTGTTTATTGAGCATTCATCTTGATTCTTTGCTTCCCAAGGCTGTCGTATGACAAGCACCATTTCCTCCTGAATTCCTCTTGGTTTCTTTGAGTGATGGTTATACACCTTCCCATTAACCGTTCACCCCACCCTTTTTTATTACATTTACATCCTACTCTTTTTCTCCAGTGAACTCAAAGCAGTGTACATGATTCTCCCCCTTCCTTATTTAATCCCCACAACAACCCTGTGAGGTAGGTTGTGCTGAGCAGAAGTGACTGGCCCAAGGTCACCCAGTGAGCTTCATGGCCAAAGTGGAGATTTGAGCCACTACTCCGCACCTGCTCTGTTTGCAATGCATTTTGGAGCATTTCCCCATCACGTTTCTAAGCAGAAGATAGGCAGGTGTTATTGTTGTTGTTTTTAGTTGATTTATTGCACTGGGACAACGGAGAGTTTTAATCCATTTTTATTGTGCAATCCTCTTCAGCTTTAGAAACCTTAGTAACAATAACTGCATTACTCAGTTTTGGAGAAACAAAAAACCTCCAACAGTGGGAGAATGGCTGGAGAAAACTTGGAAGAATGTCTTGTTCATTGAGCTAACATACAATAGGAATCCAATATGTGCAATATGTCTTGGCTACATTAGCAACAGCACTCCCAGCTTGAACACTGGAAACAGAACAAGCTTGCAGATTGGGGAGCTGAGACAAGGAGGTCATTGCAGCCTAGCAGAAGACCACTTGCAGTTACCCCACACAATACAATTCCCGCAAGAAACCCAAATAGCATGGGCAGCATCAAAATGTGTGGCTGCTTCTTGTAACCCAAACACATGCATATGAGTGGCCATAGACTCCCAGCCAAGTGTGACATGTGTAGAATATCCACCTTTTAGATGCCGTCTGCGGAGGCATTTCCTGCAACAATATCTCGGCTTGTTCCTCGGGAATTAATTCATGGGCTTTTAAACTAGGAGCTTTGTTGTTTGCTGCTAATATTCATAGTCACTGTGCTACACTGGCTTGCAATCAAGTTAGAGAATCTATTGCGGCAATGGGGAATTTCCCGTCAGCTCTCATCATCACTGGCAATTGGGCAACACCAAAAGGACCACAAGCTCCCCACCCCTGCAGGAGCTTCCTGCACTCAATCGGAAGCTGCGGAAGCTGCGTTCGACATTCGGCTTCTGAAAAACATTCGCAAAACTGGAACACTCACTGCCAGGTTTGTACCGTTCAGGAGCCAATTTGTTCGGGAGCCAAGCCATTTGAATACCAAGGTATCACTGTCATTTATTTAATTTTAGGTGGTAGATGCTATGCAAGTTTTATGTTACCCCAAACCAACTCCCCCTCCTCTCTTTCCTCTCCCCCCACCCTCACCATCAGGGATGGGGCGAGACATTGCTCCTCCTTAGGCAGCAAAGTCTGCTGTTGCTACACCCCACTCCTGTTTTGATTGATTGATTGATTGATATACTACTTAATGGCCAAATGGGTTTCTATGTGGTCTTCGAAACATAAAAACCATTTCCACTAACATTGAAACAAACAAGGGTAATTAAAAAACACCATGAAACAAACCTATTAAAATATAAACATCCACAATTAAAATATGCAATAAAACAATGTAATTTTTAAAAGCCCAACCATTAAAACAGGAGGCTTAGGTCAAGGGAATGCTTGTGTAAATGCGTGCTTCTTCCAAAGCCAGCAGAATACCAAGGCAGATTCTCTCACCGCTGTCACTTTCACTCATCCCCTCCTCACTTTCACCACCACCACTGTGCTAACTTTTGAACCATTTTTCTGGCAGCAGCCCTGGTGGCTTCTCTGCCTGAAGGGGGTCCCGTGAGCCCTGTTCAGTAGCCGTGCCTAAGTAGAAGGGCAGCAGCAACAGCAATGACCTGTGAGTTAAGTGAGCAGGAGCCCAGGGGATGCTAATCACAAACATCAACGCAACGCAATGCTTGGTGGCAACCAACCTGGATGGAATTAAAAGAGGATTAGACAAATTCATGGTTTGCTAGTTCGTAGCCACCATGGCTATGTTCTGCCTTCACTGTTGGAGGCAGTATGTCCCTGAATACCAGCTGGTGAGAATCCTAAGTGGGCAGGGTGCTGTTGTGCTCATGTCCCTGCTTGTGGGCCATTGGCCTGATCCAGCAGGTTTCTATTCTGTTCTTACGAATGAGGCCATTGCCTTGGTTTGCTGCATGAAAGTGCAGTACCTATGCCTGAGTTTTGCTTAACATCCCACCTGATGAATAGTTTTGGAGAAGTTTGGTCCCTATTTTGGGACAGTTTGACTGGTATTGTCTGACTATTGATCGGGGTGGAATTATGGTGGAGAGAGTGAACGATTCTTAAACACGCTTGCAATTCTGGTGTACAGATTGATCCATGCACCAGCCACCCAATTCCCCATCTGTTGTGTTTATTCTGCAAGAGCTTCAACTTCCCTCCCAAGCTCCTGAAACACTTCATTGCTTCTGTCATGTCCAAATGGACTTCCTCGTTCTCTTATCGCACATCGCCACTAAGACAATCTTTCAGCTGCTGCAAGGAGGAAAGTGCCACTGAAGTCAACTTCTGAGTAAGCATGCACATGATTGAGCTAAAAGGACCGCTTATCGCAGTTCACAGCTAAAGTTCCATTATTAAATTCCTGTTTAATAAGTTTCTTATTTTAATGCTACTTTTCTGAGCAAGGGTCATAGCTGCCAAGTTTTCCCTTTTCTCACGAGGAAGCCTATTCAGCATAAGGGAATTTCCCTTAAAAAAAAAGGGAGAACTTGGCAGCTATGGCAAGGGTAAACATTGATTTCAAATCAACCACAGGCCAATCTTGGACGTTGATTGATTTTTATTCCTGCTGCTTACTGGAAGGTCAAAGTCCCATTTAGTCCAGCAATTTATTCTCCCAGAGGCCAGCTATATGCCTCTCCTGGCCCACCCAGCTAAGGAAGGCATGTGTTTGATAGTTCAGTCTTCATTGACAAAACAAGCATTTACAGCAACTCCCACAGTGCTCCACACACACACACTTCTAGTGACAAGACGGCTGTCCCTCAGATCTGTACCCTGAGGAGCAGCTGCACCAAAAGGTTGCCCTCTTCTCTGCCAGTTTATATACCCTGCCCAGACAGGTTGCACACCTGCAACCTCAGACTTTTTTGGCATGGAAGCTGTCCCACCTCAAGCCCCTTCTGGTTCTAGGAGACAGTAGGGCAGGGAAAGGTGAGCAATCTACTGACCCATCTGTCACTGGAGCAGCCTCTGCATCTTCCACCACATTCCATGTGCCTTCCTCCATCTCAGAATGCTCTGATTCTTCCTCCTTCCTCTCCCCCTGCCCTTGCTCCTGCCTTGTGATGAGTGCCAAACCCCATAAATTGCTGGTCCCCTCTGCTGGGTCCATCTCCTACGGTAGCTCCTTGCCTCTGTCACACACTTTGTGGAGCCCTGTCAGTCTCTGACAGTGCCTGTGAGAAGCCCACAAGCTGGACTTGAGTGCAGAAGCCCTCTCCCCCCTAGTGATTCCCAGCAATGGCTTTTCAGAGGCATATTGCCTCTGGCAGTGAAGGGAGAACACATTCATCATGGCTAGTAGGCACTGATCGCCTGCAAAACGTTACAAGACTCCAGATCAAAATGTTTGCTTTGCCATGAAGCTCCCTACGGA
The DNA here is from genome assembly GCF_965207765.1 of Zootoca vivipara. Taxonomy (NCBI): domain Eukaryota; kingdom Metazoa; phylum Chordata; class Lepidosauria; order Squamata; family Lacertidae; genus Zootoca; species Zootoca vivipara. The sequence continues at coordinate 38,373,293 of NC_142596.1, forward strand.
GCCTTGGGCAGGTTGCTTTCCTTCAGCCCAGTCTACCTCCTAAAGTTCTTGTCTAGATCGGTGATTACGCATGAGATGGGATTTTTAAAGCACCAAGCAGCTCTTAGGAACACATTTCCTCTGGACCCTAGTACGATGAAGTTAGGAACCTCGGAAGTTGCTTTATACAGAGTCAGACCACTGGCCGCAGTATTGTCTACACTGACTGGCAACAGCTCTCCGGGGTTTCAGATTGAGGTCTCTCCCAGTCCCATCTGGAGATGTTGGGGATTGAACCCGGGACCTTCGGCGTGCAAAGCAGGTACTCTGCCACTGAGCTCATCACTAAAACCATTTACTTATTTCAGTGACTAACAAAACAGAGATACTACATCCTTGTAACAAAACATTTTGGCTTGTGCCTTCCTCAGATGCTCTGATGCGAGTCAAAAGGTTCTGCAGTCAAGGTGGCAGAACACTGAGGGTGCATTTGCTGCAGCTGTGTGATGTAACATCCTACAGGTTGAGGCCATGTGATGTTATAGCATCAACTCTATAGATTCAGGTGTTTTCTCTGTTGGGTGGTATTTTACCCAACGTAATTCTAGGCTGCATCAATGTAAGGATGGTGTCCATATCAGGAGAAGTAGTGATAGCCCTCTATTCTCCTATGGTATGATGTCACCTGTAACTTGTTAAGGGTGCTAACATTTGCTAGGAGACCCCTGGTCCCTTCCCAGAGCTACAAGTCCCAAAGTTCCCTGGGAAGAAGGATTAACCACTCTGAGAACTGTAGTTTTGTGAAGGGAATAGGTGTCTCTTAGGAACTCTCAGAACCCTTAACAAACTACAGTTCCCAAGATTCGTCGGGTGGAGCCATGACTGTTTAAAGTGGTAGCAGAGTGCTTAAAATGTGACCTAGTCCCATGGGACAAGCTGGAGTATTTAACTTCTCTCCCCCAAAATCTTTGGGCCACACAAAATGAATGAGGTGAAGTAGATGGAAGAGCCAGATAGAACAGCAAAGGGAATATTAACATAGCCATGGATACAATATTTTTGTCCCCAACAGTGGAGTTAGGTACTTTTACAATCTTGACTTAATGGTCAAATGGGAACTCCTCTTTAGAAGATAATGTGTGTTGCTTAATTTCTTTCTCCTTGTGGTACACCAGCACTGCTCATTCAGGCTGAGCATTGCCCTGGGACATCTGCCCCAAAGTGATGCCTTGATGGACACCAGTATTTGTCCCTCTCCTGTATTGAAAATGTGTAACATTCCTGTTTTACTTAATTACAATGAATTCCCGGTGGCAAGTGTCCTATTCCTTTCTAAGCTCATTGGATAATTGTCCCCTGAATGTACTCCCCACCCCCACCAGAAATCTTTAAAGTCTTCCTACCTGGTTATTTTTCATGAATATATACCAAGCAGGCATCTGATTCTGCCCCTTCCCACATTTCATTCTCTTTTCATCAACTGCTTCTGGTCTGAAGTTTGGAGACCAGGTAACGAAAGAGCACTGTGGGAGTTCAAATATCATGAACTAATCTGCTACTAATAGAGGACCTTGCTGAGGACTAGCCATTTAATCTTGACAGGTGCTGGCCAGAAGGGGTTTGAAAAATGTCCCCTTACGAATCCCATCCGTTAGCTTAAGTAGCAAGATCACACCAGAAACTTTCGTACCACTGTTAGATGAGCAACAGGGAGTTGAGGGATTATGATTTCTGTAAGTGAACACCATACAGCTTCCCTCCTTCAATAGCATTTGAAACAGGCAAGACGTTTAAGTTTGGATGAGGATCAATGAGAAAGGTAATTATAAGCACCTTCACTAAGGAATGAGGAGTATTGGGAGTTACTGTGGACCCCTTTGCAGCCCAGCGATGACTCCTGGAATAATTCCAGCAGTTGCAAGTGCATAGAGATGTGCCAGGAAAACTTGTCAATAGGGGACCCCAGTTGCTTTGCAGAAGTTTCAGCCCAGAGAATTGCTCCTGAGCAAACATTAATGAACAATTTGTACATATAGGCTATAACTGTGTCTATTGACCAGTAGCAGCTTTCCAAGTCTCAAGCAGAAAAGGACCTGTGGTCCTGTTTAAAGAAACAACCCGGGGTCCCTTTTAACTAGATATACTAAGGTTCAAACACAGAACCTTCTGCATGCATTCCATGAGCTATTGGCTCATCCAAAAATGGTACATTCATTGGACACGTTTTCCTATGTATATTTGTCCTTGAGAATCACTCCGGCAACCATCTCACTGCTGAAGTGTCCTCAATCCCAGCTGCTCTGTTGCATGAATAAACTAGCAGTTTAGGGTACGCAATGTCTGTCATATATATATATATATATATATATGGCAACTTTATAGAATAAGCACATACACAAAAAGGCAGCTGTCCCCAAGGAAGCTTTGCTAGTAGGAAGAAGATAGGTGAGAAGGGAAAGAGAAGTGTGGCAAAAGCAATAAAGGGGGAAATGGGCCAAATGCATGGAATTCTAGAGTTAGAAGAGACCTCAGAGTTTATCTGTAGAAAATCCATGAGTTCAGCATCACCGATAAGCAGCCATCCAAATTCTGCAAAAAAAGAGAGCACCTTTCATGAAGGAGAAACCCTCACCTCCTGAAATACTCTATTCCTATGTTTTTATCACCAGGACATACTTCCTAATGTTTAGTTGCCATTCTCTTTGCTAGGATGTGAATCTGTTGGTTTGAGTCCTATACTCTAGATTAACAGGGGATGAATTAGCCCCATCTCTCTCAGATATTTGAAGACCGCTATTTATAATGCCTAATCTTCCCCTTTCCGGGATATTTAGACTTCCTCAAGGTTGGGAAAAGATGTTGGGGGAAGGCAGGCAGAAGTTAAGCATGGGATTTGTATAGATGATGGATTTTAAGGAGGGAGTTGAAGAGGAACATAGGAAGGTGCCTTATACCGAGTCAGACCATTGGTCCATCTAGCTCAGTGCCATCTGCACTGACTGGCAGCAGCTCTCTGGGGTTTCAGGAAGGGGATTTTTCCCAGCCTCACCTGGAGATGCTGGGGATTGAACCCGTGTCCTTCTGCATGCAAAGGCACTGAGCTATGGTCCTTCCCTGGGTAGCTCCATCTAAAGAACCTGAGAGAGAGAGTTCCAAGCATAAAAGACCCACAAGGGGAAATAGGTGGAGTTGCTTGGAGGCTCCTGCTTCCCTGCAGACAATCTTTGCATGGAACTGAACGTCTGAACGATGAGCACATGCACTTGCCACAAATTAACGAGAGGCAAACAATCACTTCCCCTTCCTAGCTCAGAGGTTGTCCTGCTCAATGTTGCCGTGTCACCTTTTCAGCATACCTGTCCATGTAGACACGATAGAAGCAGAGGCAGGGGGGAAGTGGGGTGCCCAAACCTCTGCCAAGATTTGAGGGGCAGAGGACAGAATGGAATCTCACTCTCTACCTGCCTTCATTTAGTGGCTGAGCCGTCTCAAGCCCAGGAGGGCGTTTTTTTGGATACCCCTCCACTTGTAAACCTGGATTCCCAGCGTGTTGGGTTGCCTGAGAATTCCTGTGCTCTGCTGCTCTCCTCCTTGGTAGTAAAAATGATCACCCATCAGCCAGTTTATAAATAGCAAATAATTGCTAGTGAAAGAACGGGCGATGCATTCTGAATCCTATTTTGGGTGTCTTGTTGCAGGGGGAGGCTGTTAATCACAAAGCAATAGCAGGATCTTGGACAAGGAGATGTTCCAGGTGCAGAGTCCATGGGAGGGGAAAGGAGGAGACCGGGAAGAGATGAGGAACCAGGCTACCTTTGAGTTAAAACTTTCCAGAGCAAAACAGCCCTGTCCATCTGAAGGCATCCTGGCAACTCCAGCCTTCATCTTGAAAGTTCCCCTGGCTATGCTGGGATCAATTTAATAGAGCTATTTGCTATTGCTGCTGCTGCTGCTGCCTCTCTCTTTTTTGCAATTGTTTTTATTTTATCTGCAAATGTCTTTCCCCATCTGTTTTGCTTTCATGTGTTGGGGATTAGCATAATGAATCAGACAAACCGAATGATTTGACAAACGGGCTGGGTCTTTGATTATCTACTGTTGACACAATTTGGGGGGAGTGTGTGCATGTGTGTGTGTTTAGAATGGCAGGGAGAGGCAGCCAAAAGTGGGATTGTGCCCACTTGCCTGATTGCCAGCTTGTGGTTAGAGCAGCACCCATCAGCTTAATTTGCCATTGTGTGTGTGTTATATTTGATCTGAAACAGCCAGTTACTTGATAGATGCAAAGCATACAACACAGCACAGAGACGCCAGCCCATCTCCTAATTGGCAAGTTAGATATTATATGAACCTCTGTCTCATCAAGACCCTCAGTCTGGGGTCCTTCTCTGCAATCTCCCTGCTGTGCTTCATCCTTTCAGTGTTAGGGAGCAGGTCCTGTTTCTCAGGTGTGGAGGCTCAAGCACCTGCGAGCTGAGATTGTGCCCGCTTTGTACCTGGAAACCAAGGAGATGCTCAAATGAAGATTGTGTGTGAGAGAGAGACAGTGTTTACAAGCCACTGCGGAGAAGTTTGCCCCGTAAGCGCAACAGTTGGAAAGCGGTGGGGAGAGAGAGAAAGAGAGAGTGTGCGTTACGGGCAGACCTCGCAAGCCGAGTTAAACGCCACATTTGTTATTTTATTTTTACTGTTGCTGCGCTTCTCCGTCATGAGTGAGCTTCTGTGCGCGCGCGCCCCTCACCCAATCTTTTCACTATCTGGAGCTGCTCGGCCGCCGCTGCGCCAAGACATGTGCGTTAATCCCCGTGCAAGCATTTGGCTAACACACCAGGGGGTGGCTACTGGTTCTTACATGCCCCGTCGAGGGCGAGAGAGGGCACCATCACGCCCTGAAGAAAGTGGGGAGGTGGGGGGGGGACTCCAGAGACGGTGGTTTTGTAGTCATGGCTTTTAAGGCCAGCGGGAGTTCTTTCTTAGGCTCAACACGCGCACAGAGACTCGGGCAGGTGGCCGCCTCTGTGCTCGGGTTGAGTTCGCGGGTCGTCAGCCCCCACCACACAACATCCGAAGAAAGGTGGTTAAGCCTCGCCTTACCTGGACATGTGTTCCCTCTGAGGTCGATGCGCTTTCTCCAGCCCCAGTTTGGTGAAGATGCCCACCAATACCATGACAGCCACCACCCCGCAGATGATGTAGACGATGAGGTTGGTTTTATCTCGGGTGGGGTCGTGGGAAGGGTCGACGGGGCGGTTGGGCGTCTTGCGCCCGTTCAGCCAGGGGGGCTTGATGTAGTTGGTGCAGATATCCTGATCCAAGCGGCCCTTCCGGTACTTGCAGCAGAAGCGAAAGCCACAAGTGCCGCAACAGAAAGGGTATTCCCGGACGCTGCAATTGAACGACGGGTCCCACTGGCCCATCACGTCGTAGTAGCCCCTGCATTCCTCCGGGGTCGGGGGCGGCTCCGAGGCGTCGACGTGCTGCTCCCCTTCTCGGCTCTGGTTCCCCCCGGAGAGCATCACGATGCTGCCCAAGTGCTGCCCGGCTTTTTCCTGCGCCCGGCACAAAAGGGTGAGGAGGTCCGCCACCAAGTAGCCCAAGAACAGCCGGAGGAAGCCCTTCATCCTTCTCAGCGCCAGCCCGGGCGAGCTGAGGCTGTCTCCGCCGCCGCCGCCGCAACTCAAGCCGCTCGACGCTGCTGCGATGCGCCAAGAACTGCACATAAAGGGGGCTCTCGGGCAACCGCGGGGAGCCCGCTCGCCTGGCAGCCCGCGCGGGGTTTCAGCACCGTGGACAGCTCCGTGGCTTTCAGCGCGCTGGGAAGCTCCTAGCGGCCGCGCAGCTTTGCAGGGCCGCCTCTGCCGAGCATGCGGAGCTGGGGGGGCGGGGTGCCAGTCCCACCTCTTCTCTCTCTCTCGTTCTTTTTCTTTCCCCCCACCTTCCGAAGCCTCAGAGCGCGGGGAGTGAACTGCGCGCGGCACTTGTGGAGCGTGGAGACAGGCAGGAAAAGCGAACGTGGATGAGTGAGGGTCCAAAAGCACAGAGGAGGGTGGTCGGCGAGGGGAGCGGAAGGGGCAAGAGGAGGCACCGGGGCCTCTGGGGAAATCGGAGCGCGGGGTGGTGGCGGCAGCAGCGGCTGCAGAGCGGTTTTGCAGCGGTAGGTGGTTGCGAGGGGCGGGGAGATGGAGAAGCGATGGTGTCTCTAGAGGGAGGGGAGGAGGACGCGACTCAACTGGCTTCGCTCTCCAGCTGCCATCTAGCTCGCACACAAACGGGCAGAGGAGACCTCGCCAAGTTCTCCAGCAGGGAAACTCTCTTGCTAGAAGACGCGCGCCCTCCCCGGCCTCTCCTGCAAGGAGAGGGGAGGAGACTGCAGCTTCTTCTAATAGAACTGCATGGGAGCCAGGAACAGTTAGCGTGTGACCCCCCCACCCCTCACCGGTGGGAAAGCAGTCGGGAAGAGAATTAGGTCGGAACCAAAGGCTCTGAGCGGGTGGGGCAAGCAACTTGGAGATACAGAGCGAGCACATCCATAGCAGATTTGGGGCCAGTTGCCTTTGGGGGGGAAAGGGGTGACACAGCCAAGCCCCCACTTCCTCCAGCATCTTTCAGAACCAGTCTGTTCCAGGAGTGGGCAAAGTCCAGACTTGAGGGATGGGGGTCTACTTGAGGGTATTTTTTATTAGAAACCCAGGGGTGTGTGTAAGAGTGTGTGTGTGCAGAAACTAGTTTACTGCACAAATGTAATATTTATATTTATTGTTCTGTCCTCTTTGCCTCTGACCCTGCCTCTGCCTGTGGCCCCCAGAAGGCAAGGTCTATCTAGTCCACTATTTAGTCCAATGTGTTTTCCACAATGGTCAACCAAATGTCTCTTCGAAAGGCACAGTCAAGACATGAGTGCAACAGTACTGTTATGAGTTTGGGGATAGTTCAGTCTGGATGATGGCCAGAGTCCCTTCCCATTCTTGAGGTCCTGTATCTGTGAGGGTAGAATGCATAAGAGCAAGCATGCCAAAGCATACCTTTATTAAAGTAATGACTTTGGATAGCTAGTTAGGCACCACAGTTAGCATAACCAAAGAAGCTGCTCCGTGCCATAAGAACAAATTGGCAGGGATACTGGAGTGGGTTGCCAGTTGCAGCTCCAGGTGGATCATGTTTAGTCAAAACTCTCCACTATGACCTGTCCATCTTGGGTGGCCCTGCACAGCATAGCTCATAGCTTCTTTGAGTTATTCAAGGCCCTTTGCCACAATGAGGCAGTGATCCATGAAGGAAAGAAAGAAAGAACGAAGGCTGATCGCTGAAGAATTGATGCTTTTGAATTATGGTGCTGGAGGAGACTCTTGAGAGTCCCAGGGACTGCAAGAAGATCAAACCTATCCATTCTGAAGGAAATCAGCCCTGAGTGCTCACTGGAAGGACAGATCCTGAAGCTGAGGCTCCAATACAGTACTTTGGCCACTTCGTGAGAAGAGAAGACTCCCTGGAAAAGACCCTGATGTTGGGAAAGATTGAGGGCACAAGGAGAAGGGGACGACAGAGGATGAGATGGTTGGACAGTGTTCTCAAAGCCACCAAAATGAGTCTGACCAAACTGCGGCAGGCAGTGGAAGGCAAGAGTGTCTGATGTGCTCTGGTCCATGGAGTCACGAAGAGTCGGACACGACTAAACAACAACATCCCTTCCATTTCACCTAGCTGCTATGTAGGAGAACAAGAATCAGAGGGGTGCATGGTTGGTTTTTGTTTTTGTTTTGTGTGTGTGTGTGTGTGTGTGTGTGTGTAGAGAGAGAGAGAGAGAGAGAGAGAGAGAGAGAGAGAGAGAGAGAGAGAGAGAGAGAGAGAGAGAGATCTGGAAGCAGGCTGGAAGCGGGTGGGGGGGGGAGAAACCTGTTTTGTTCTGTGCCAAGCCTAAGCTGCACTTTGGGGTGAGGGTTCTAGAAACCTAAAGGGAAAACAAGATCTAAAGGAATGTTAATGCTGTCAGCATATCCTATGCTCAACTTGTATATATGTGGAAAGAAAACCATATGACATAAACACACCACAGTCTTTGCTGACCTTCATTCTCCGGAAACTGAGAATGCAACCCCTGTCTGCAACCCCTGGAATCAAAGTTTGGGTTGGTGTGTAATAGTACTCTCCTCCTGTTCTCCCAGCAACTGATTTCAGAGGCATGCTGCCTCCGTTCCTGGAGGTGGCAAATACATATAGCTATCATGACAAGTAACCATGGATAACCATTTTGGGAAAGGCCATAGGGCAAGTAGCAGAGCATTTGCTCTACATGTAGAAGGTCCCAGCTGCAATTCCTGGTATCCGTGGGTACTGCTAGCCAAGACCTCCATCTGAAATCCTGGAGAGTCGCTGCTGAGACAATAGACGGACCAAAGGTCTAACTTGGTATAAGGCTTATGTTCCTGTTCTCCATGAACTTGTCTAATCCCTCTTTAAGTCCACCCAAGCTGGCTGCCATCACCACATATTGAGGCGGCCAATTCCATAGTATAACTATGCACCGTGTGAATAGTTTTTTTTCTGATCCTATATCCTAAATCTCCCACCATTGAGTTTCATTACATGAATCTGGTTTGTAGTATTGTGGAAGGAGGAAAAACCTCTCCCTATCCACTTTCTCTACACCATGCATAATTTAATAGACCTTTATCATTACCCCCTCCGCACACACACTTTTTTTCCCAAAGCTAGAATTTGATTACCTTTCTTCGTGGGAGAGTTGTTCCAGCCCCTTGATCATTTTGGATGCCCTTTTCTGCAGATGTTTTGCAAAACTCTGCACACATGTGGGAGGGATCCAAGACTGCCACACATGTGTTATGGTATGAGCATTATTCATGTGTCACTTTTTCCAGTGTGTCTAATGTTCCACCTTGTTTATCATGCTTCCCTGCAGAGTAAGCCCTGTTATAGTCACAGTACAGAAGGGCAGTGAAATATGATGGCCTGATGTGATGATCTAAGATGATCCACTGCATCTATAGATGAGCTGGACTCCCGGTTCCATGATGCCATCACACTAGTCAGAAGACAGAATTCACTTCCACTTATGTCTGTAGCACAACATGAGGACTTCTTGGAGAAGATGCACATATCTGAATGCCTTTCCTCCATTTCTCTTTTTCCTCCATAGCCTCCCCATATCACATATTAGATTGTAAGCTCCTTGGAACAGGGATCTGCCATACTTTGTAAAGTGCCACATACATTGATGGTGACCTGTAAATTCACATACACAAAGCTCAAGTTAATATTTGTGCTCTGTGATGGCAATACTGTATTGATCAGGAGGGTGAGGTGGCAGAGTGGACTGAGCTTAATGTTTTGCTCTCTTCTGTCCCTACCACACTCCCTCTTTACACCTATATCTGACTGCTGCAAGGCATGGTGTCACTGTGCTGTTGGTATGAAGGTCTGTGGGTCTGTGGCAAAGCATCTCCTTTCTGCTTTCAATCCCTGGCCTCTCTAGATCAGGCTAAGAGAGACTTCCTGTCTGAAACCCTGGAGTGCTGCTGCCAGTCACTGTGCCCTGAACCCCTGGCCTACCTGGCAGCAAGTCAAGTCCAAAGCCCAAGTCCAGGAGTCAAGCCACACAAGCAAAGGAGCAAAGTCCAACAGCCAGGAAATGCAATTCAAGCAGCCAAGTCTGAAGTCCAGCAGTCAGGGTGGTACAGCCCAGAGTCAAACCCAAAGCAAAGTTCTATAGAGATCCAGGAGCATCCAAACCAAAGTCCACAAACATGGGCAGTTGAGCAGACCCAACACCTCAGCTTTGCTTTCTTTTTGACTTGGCATGCATGCTGATTGCAGCCTCTGGGCTTGATGAGGCAGATGACCCTCACCTGTTCCAAGCCTACTCCAGCTGAGGAATCACACACCTCCTCCCAGAGCTAGTGAGCCCCACCTGGCCAGCTAGGGAGCTGGGCTGTGGGCCCTTGCCTGCCTCAGTCTCCTAGAGCAGTGGTCCTCAACCTTGTGCCTCCAGATGTTTTTGGCCTACAACTCCCATGATCCCTAGCTAGCAGGACCAGTGGTCAGGGATGATGGGAATTGTAGTCTCAAAACATCTGGAGGCCCAAGGTCGAGGACCACTGTCCTAGAGCACCACTCCTGCTGCTCCCTATGCCTCAAAACCGGCTATGTTCATGGGGACAGGGGCTCCTCTTTGCTTTGATTCCTGAGCACTGAACCCACCCCCATCCCCTCGCCATCCTCTGTCACCCTGTGAGTACTTCCTTCCCCATCCCCTGTTTCCCCTGGTTTGTCCCAGTCCCGGTTACATCCCTCACCGGGATCCACTTCCTCCTTCCTGTTGTCCTGCCAGTTCATGACACACTGTAGACAGCACTAAACCAGATAGACCAGTGGTCTTACTTGGTATTGCACAGTTTTCTGGTTTCTTGAGGTCCTAGCCCAGGCACCCCCAACTTTGGCCCTCCAGATGTTTTGGACTAAAATTCCCATCTTCCCCGAACACTGGTCCTGTTAGCTAGGGATCATGGGAGTTGTAGGCCAAAACATCTGGAGGGCCAAAGTTGGGGATGCCTGCCCTAGCCTAACCTGGTGCATTATGCAGAAAACTGGACTAAAACTAAGGAGATGTCAGTGATTGGATGGGAGATCTCATGTATTTGACCATGAGTTCCATAATGTTAAAAAGTGGCGTATTTGTATAGATGTTGAAAATTGGGAGTTGAGGACTGTTATCTGCCTGAAGGCCACATTGCTTTCCAGGCAGCCTTCCAAGGGCGATATGCCAATGGTGGGTGGGAACACCAGCAGAAGTGGGCAGAGTGGTGAATGTACATTTTATTTTTGTCCTGTAGGCTAGTTTCTCTACCAACCACCCAGACAAGCGAGAGGCATTATCAGGGTACATCCCAGCCAGGCAAAAACATTCTGGGTATGAAGCACAACCAGTGAGGGTTGCGACATGGTAGTTCTGAGGGCCTGTGGTTCCCCATTCATGTCATCAAAGTAATGCAACATTCTACCATAGTCCAACACTACAACATGCAACATTGCATTGGGAGAAGACCTGTTCCCCCAACATCTTTTCTAATGTCTGCCTCTCACAGCCAGCCATAAGATCAGAAGCTCAGACTGTGTATTTAGCCCAAGGCAGTTGGTACCAAGCTAAACCTTGGCACAAGCTGGTTGCTCTTGCCACCCTTTTCTCTTGCATCTCAGATTTTGAACTGCTGATGTGTCTGGATCACTCCAGCCAACTTCCTCCCCGAAATCATGAAGATGCAGTAAATAAACAATAAGGTGATTCAGAGGACAAAGCAGACATCTGAAATTGGAGAGGGCTGTAGTTAGCTAATTGCCATTCTTGGTCTCCTCTTAAAAATAGGACTGGAGAGTACAGTGATGATTCCACTAAACATTTTGACAGCCAGTCTGACATTATTGGCCAGTGGGTGAGAAGCAAAGCCCAGGGACTCTAAAGCAAAAGAAAAACAATCCATTCCGTGTCAGCCCCAGCCCTCCTTGGCTTTAATATTTAATTCTTAAAACTGTTACCTCTTTCCAGCTCTCCTTGGAACACCTGTCTTTACTCCCTTGCCAATACCTTTGCTTCTCTGCCATTATTTATTATTTAACCGTGTAAAGCTCTTTGGGAGAATGTTAGCACTAAATATACTGAAAAGAATGAAGTAACAGCATGAAGGTGGAAGCTCCAGCTTTGCAGAGCACTTAGATCTGAAACCCAGAAAAGTTTTTGCATAGTATCACAGTGCTGCGTTCCTAAGATGGAGATTGCTGGTTGTAACTTTAGTTTAATGCTTAGAGTTAGTAGAGTTTAAAACACTATGCTTTGCAGCATTAAATGGGAAACTTTGAGACTAGACTGTATAGCCTTCTTTGTATTTATCCATGCTGTGGTAGCAGAATGGGCTTCCCCCTCTCCCTCTCTTAATAAAAGAATCACACAACAGGCTGTAAAGTGAGCATAAAAACAGTATTTACTTACATAAAGTCCTGCACTCGATTCCAACAGTAACAAAAACAAGGCAGAGAAATTCTCCTCCTAGATTACAGAATACATAGTTGACTTCAAAATGGAGTCTCTGCTGGATTGGAGACCAGATGTCTCAGAAGCATGGTGGAAAAGAGAATGAATTCTGAGGCAGGAAGAAGTAGAAAAGTGTTTGTTTTTTTAAAAAGGTTTTTAAAAATTGCATTCTCTCAGTTTTTCAGGTTGCCAAGCTTCCCGGGTTGCCAAGAGCAGTATCTTTCAGCCGTCAAATGCCTTGGTAAACAGGAATGTTTTGAAATTCCTCCTGAAAGTCAATAATGAGAGAAATGGATCCCTCTCACCAGTGAGGGCATTCCACAAGAAGGTAACCATGACTGAGAAAGCCCAACAGAGGTCAGTGCCAACTGGACAGCGCCCTATGGTGGCACCACCACCACCAAGGCCTTGTCTTCCTATTACAGGTGCTCTTGTACCCCCCCCCAAAAAAACACACCAGGATTTATCATTTATTTACTCATTTACATTTTTTTTCTATGGTAAGTATGGTAGTATATTCATGCATTTGTGTGTTTTCTTCCATTAATGCCTCCAGTCAAAATTCTAAGCATAAATAAATCATCTTTACAATTCTACCATTTTGCAGCTTTTCATTTCTTCAAAGTCTTTAGTTAATGGCGTGAGTGAGGAAATGAAATGGGTGTTTTGCTTAGCAAAGAACATTCTGCTACAAGGAAAGATGCAACAGGCAATGTCAGCTTCATCACACAGCTTGAAAATTGGCCAAGGATGCACTTCAAAGCCTGAGATGCTTCCTCCCCTTGGAATGGCAATGCACATGGTGTTCTTATCTCTCCCCCACATAAACAAGTCACACCGGATTGTAAACAACTAAGTCCTACTCATTTCAATCAATGAATGTAAGTTTGCCATGCCTATTACTTTCAATGGGTCTATTATGAGTAGAACTAGCATTGCATACTACTAGGGTTGTTGTTGGTTTTTTTTAAAAAAGGGTCTTATGTTAAACATCATGATACACCAGGGGTAGGCAACCTAAAGCCCAGGGGCCGGATGCGGCCCATTCGCCTTCTCAATCCAGCCCGTGGACAGTCCAGGCATCAGCGTGTTTTCACACGAGTAGAATGTGTGCTTTTATTTAAAATGCATCTCTGGGTTATTTATGGGGCTATTTATGGGGCATAGGAATTCGTTCATTATTTTTTTAAAATATAGTCCGGCCCACCACACGGCTGAAAAAGTTTGCTGACCCCTGTGATACACCCTACCTTCACAACCAGCAATAATTTTGCAGAACTTTCTGACTTAGAATTAATATTCCTCCAAGAAAGAAGGTTGTGGGGGGCAGAGAGGGAGGTGAAACCAAAGCTACTTGCATGAGCTAATTGGTTTTACATTCGTTGTTGATGGTTTATTACCAGCTCTTCACCATGAGGTCTCACGTGAGGTCACAAAGGTGTAAAATACAACATTAGTTAAAAACAAATTACAGTCATGGCTAGTGTGGATTCTGAAATATATCCCTCGAGTGCCAAAGTGTCAAGTGTAAAGACATGCATATTCAGCATATGAAAACAGCTGTATAAGGAAGGTGCCAGACACACCTCTGTGTGAAGGGAACCCCACAATCTAAGGACTGTTGTGGAGAATGCCCTTTAATGGGCCCAAGTTTCTGAGTGCAGAGGAACAACCAAGAGGGCCCCCTCTGTCAATTTTGACAACCATGAAGCTCGGTAAGGAAGGAGGTGGTCTCTCAGATATTTGTTGGTGTCAATGAAAAATAGGTATATAAAGGGAGAATTCCCTGTATGCCAAGTTCCAGGTTTGGAGCAATTGCTCTTTAGTGAGAGGACCCCAGCACAGTTTTAAAATCACAAAATATGCAGCAAGGGAAAGCATGGAAATATAGACAGTTAAACCTTTAAAACATGCCCTTCTATATCGCATCCAAAGTACTCTTCTTCCCCTGGCATAGAAAAAGACCACACATCTGGTAAGTTAAAAATTGGCTTACTTACAAAAGGTCAGGTTCATGTGCTTCTACATACATTAGTCAGAAAACACAGGCAGTAAAACCTGGCATAGTTACCGTGGTGAAAGTTCCTAAATATTGGTCTAGGAACCCAAGAAAGCCTTGTTAGAGTCATGTAATCTAAGCTTGGAGCAACCAGCTCAGATCTCTTTATACCTGAGCTTATTCAGGTAGACTGAAGGGGGACAATAGGCGTGATTAACTTCCTCCCAAGGTGAGGGAGAGTGACCTAGCTAAGCCTGGTATACCAGACAGCTTACCCTGTGGAATTAACCCCTTCATGCATGTTGGTTATATGAGGGTAGCGATCCCACAGAAATGAACAAAAAGCCGACACAGCCGGGTTGGGGAACCTCAGTCTTGGGGGCTGAATGCAGGCCTCTCTAACTGGATCTTGGGTTTCTTGTTGGGCCACACCTCTGACCAGACCTGATTTGTGCTTTCACCTGGCTGGTATGCGTCTTTCTCACTTGCCCGGATGGAAGATGGAAGTGAGAGAAACAATTAGCCTACAGTACAAGATTCACATTTATTTTCATAGTTACAGGTAGGTAGCCATGTTGGTCTGACGCAGTCAAAACAAAATTTAAAAAATCCTTCCAGTAGCACCTTAGAGACTAACTAACCCAGCCCCATCTACCACTGGCAGGTGGTGCTATGGCAGGTTGCCCAGAAAGGAATGTGGCCCTCAGACTGAAACGAATTCCCTATCCCTGAGATGTAGGTTGACCAGTTTTTGGAAACCATGGGAGGGGAGGGGACTCTTTTGTTCTCAGATCCTGCCTGTGGGTTTTCCCACAGACACAGGAACGGCTTAGGGAGCTGGGTATGTTTAACCTGGAGAAGAGAAGGTTAAGGGGTGATATGATAGCCATGTTCAAATATATGAAATGATGTCATATGGAGGAGGGAGAAATATTGTTTTCTGCTGCTTCAGAGAAGTGGACACGGAGCAATGGATTCAAACTTCAAGAAAGAAGATTCCACCTAAACATTAGGAAGAACTTCCTGACAGTAAGAGCTGTTCGGCAGTGGAAATTGCTACCAAGGAGTGTGGTGGAGTCTCCTTCTTTGGAGGTCTTTAAGCAGAGGCTTGACAGGCATATGTCAACAATGCTTTGATGGTGTTTCCTGCTTGGCAGGGGGTTGGACTGGATGGCCCTTGTGGTCTCTTCCAACTCTATGATTCTATGATCTGGTTGGCCACAGTGAGAACAGGATGCTGGACTAGGCAGGCCACTGACCTGAACCAGCAATTATGGTCTTCCGCCTAACATTGATCTAGTTTCCCTGTAAGTTTGGATAAAGGATGAGACTCACATAAATAACAGCTTGGCAATATCAGGTCCCCACAGCTGACTTAAAGCACTGGAATGAATTACTACTGCTTCTCAGTATGGGCAGCAGAGACGGTTATAGTAAGAGGAGTGTGCGGAGGGGAATCAATTAAGAAATAATAATTATGAGCCAAACTGAATGCTGTGTGGAATGTAATGGGCTACACACAAGACATTCGTTCTCCAGGGAAGCCCTGTATGCCAAGTGCAATCACCATTTCAAATATCTATATTTCAATTTGCTTCAGTTCATGATAGCGCTCCTGACTTCAGGGCATTCCCCTGGAGATTAATGACCGTGCCAGGGTGAAATCCAAAACCCATAATTCCCTCCTGGGCAACTGTTATTTCCCCAAAGAGCAGAGAACATCTCAATCTTGAATAATAAATGTGCATGCTAGTGACACAGCCATTCCTACTATAACAAGCCTGACCCCAGATAATGTTTTTACATACATCACATGCATGTAGAGCACATCTCAGGTAAAGCTAAGCATGCCTGCATCACATTGGTTGTTCTGGTTTAAGGCAAGGGTGTGGAAACTCAGGCCTAGAGGCCAAAATGCAGCACTCTAGCCCTCACTGCCTGGCCCAAAGGACTCTCCCCTTGCCATATGACCCCCTCTCCAAGTTAAAGGTAAAGGTCAAAGGACCCCTGACCATTAGGTCCAGTCGTGGACGACTCTGGGGTTGCAGCACTCATCTCGGTTTATTGGCCGAGGGAGCGGGCGTACAGCTTCTGGGTCATGTGGCCAGCAAGACTAAGCCACTTCTGGCAAACCAGAGCAGTGCACGGAAACACCATTTACCTTCCCACTGGAGCAGTACCTTTTTATCTACTTGCACTTTGACATGCTTTCGAACTGCTAGGTTGGCAGGAGCTGGGACCGAGCAATGGGAGCTCACTCTGTCACGGGGATTCGAACCACTGACCTTCTGATCGGCAAGCCCTAGGCAAACCCACAGTGCCTCAACCTCAATTCAGGGCACATCCCCTAGTGTCTTTGCCTGACAGAAATGTGTCCGAGAACTCTGCTTATGCCTCTTGCTTGCCTGGAGAGAGATGGGTGTGTGAGCATGTGGAGAAACTAGCCTATTGTACAAAGGTAAATGCGGCCCCTGGAAAGCTGTTCAGAAGGGAATATGGACCTCTGTCTTAGAAAGACTCCCCATGCCAGCTTTACTGGTTTTGGCCTTGAGCTGGGAGTCAGAGGAAGGGGTCAAACTGACTCAGCGCAAGACTGGCAAGGGGCCCAGATCAGACATCAGTCCTTGAGCCTGAGGTTGATGATCAGCAGCCAATGAAGCCAGAGACTAGTGGTCAAGATCCCGCAAAGTCAGGGCCCTTGCAAGTACCTTCTCCCGAGCCCAGAGAATTGAATACTTCCCACACCAATAGCAAAGGGAATGTGCGAGGCAAGATGCCCCAGAGAAGAGGAGAAAAGGGTTCGTCTACAGGGCAGAGGGTGGTCCCTTTAAAAATCACAATCCTTCAAGCAAGGTAGTGGAGTTGAGGAGCAGTGGAATGGAGGCAGAGGCTCATAGCATTCCTTGGAGAAAGTTCTCACCAGGAGCTGTCCCTTGTGCTGTAGCCACAGGCTGCTTCATCTGCTGCACCCGCCACGATTTCATGCATAGTGACCAGCAGCTATAGATGCATCAGTGTAGTGTGTATGTGTTGCAGTTAATGTGCAAGTTACAGGTAGGTAGCCGTGTTGGTCTGAGTCGAAACAAAATAAAAAAATTCCTTCAGCAGCACCTTAAAGTTAATGTGCAGTTTGAAAGGAGGACAGAATTCCAGAACTGTGGCGGTGCCACCACTGGGAAGGCTCTGCAAGGCAGCACTTTACACACCTCTTTATCCTGGCCTTTGACGCCTGAGCTGTGTTTCCAGAGCCCACCCTACTCCTGTGATTGCGATCTGTTTTAACTGTTCTTTATTTTCAGCTTTAAATGGTTGCAACCTACCTTGGGACCTGCTGGTGAAGGGCGGGTAATAAACAAATCTTCTCATTTCGAGGCAGTTTAGCATTTCATGAATCTTTTATTTATTTAAACTATTCAAGATGCAATTCTATCCACACCTGGCAATGAGGACGGTTTGCAGATATGTAATCCTTCTCTGGCATTAAAGCAAACAGCAGTATGACTCTTCCCTTTATGTCTTCCATCCTTTACATATCAAGTGAATACAAATATTGTCATGGAAAATTGCCAATCTGGCTACTAAACCTTTCTGCAGTTTCTCTGTCTGAATTACATGCATGTACAGTGGTACCTCGGTTTATGAACACAATTGGTTTCGGATGTCTGTTCATAAACTGAAGCATTCATAAACTGAAGCGAACTTTCCCATTAAAAGTAATGGAAAGTGGATTAATCCGTTCCAGACGGGACCGTGGAGTACTCAACCTGAAGCGTACTTAACCCGAAGCATGGGTGTAATTGGTTCCGGAAGTCTGTTCATAAACTGAAGCGTTCATAAACTGAAGCGAACTTTCCCATTGAAAGTAATGG
The DNA here is from genome assembly GCF_965207765.1 of Zootoca vivipara. NCBI lineage: Eukaryota > Metazoa > Chordata > Lepidosauria > Squamata > Lacertidae > Zootoca > Zootoca vivipara. The sequence goes on from NC_142596.1 coordinate 38,391,180, forward strand.
AAAGTGAATTAATCCATTCCAGATGGGTCTGCGGTGTTTGTAAACCGAAAATTCGTAAACCGAGGTGTTCATAAACCGAGGTTCCACTGTATGTTGTTCAGGCTAGGGTTCCAAAATCTGTGTATGGACAATGTCATTATATAGTTTAGTCACTAGGTGGCACTGGACCTAACTGAATCTGGGTAGAGTCAGACACTGTGTCTGTCCTGTTGTTATTTAAGAAATAGAATCAAGTCCTTGTCTTGTTTCCTGAGTGATGTGTCCTCTAAGCCTTCCATGGCACTCAACAACTAAAGCAGGCTCATAGCCAGAAATGATGTGGCGAGACAATTTAAGGACACATTGGGGAAGATATTGGAATTAAACCAGAACAGGCAAAGGTTGTTTTTTTGGTTTTTGGTTTTTTTAAGTAAACTGTTGGGTTTTTCCATGCATTACAACTGCTCCTGTTTGCCAAAGATAGTTCCTTCATTCTGGTGCCTTTGCTTAGTAAATCACTATCCCTGTTTTTGCCTTTTCACTGCAGCCCGATGGCTCCATCAGGGTAGGACTTGGGGCCAGAGGCATAGCTGCCAAGTTATCCCTTTTTTACAGGGATTTTCCCTTATGCTGAATAGGCTTCCTCGCGAGAAAAGGGAAAACTTGGCAGCTATGGCCAGAGGTCCAGGGCGCTACTCAGCAGAACCAGCAAGAGGGCACCTAAGCACAGCAAGACTGACTACTACCTTTTGAAACAAGGAATATGCATGACGTTCTAAAGAGGGGTCTCCCAAAAAGAGCATCTGAAATAAATGAGGAAAAAGCAAGGCCACCTAAAGGAACATTGTCCGGATATATGTACCGTATGTATTTACATTACATACCATCCTTCATCCGAGGAAAAAGAATTTGACTTTTTCACAGCTGCCATTCACTGGGTTGACTGTCTAACGAGCATTCCTTCTGATCAGTTTGCAGCGAGCTTAGATGATGTTGCATCAAACCAAGTGTTATCCCTCACTTTCCAGTGCATTTTCCCATGACTCTCCTTATTGCAAAAAAAACCAACAACACAAAAAAAAAACCTGAACTTTTACGGAAGTGAATTTGTTGTGCAATATTTTCCCCACTGACTATAATTATACAACCTGAATCTGCCGGTAGGTGATTAAATCCTACCCCAAAATAGCCACAGCCTCAAAGCGACCAAGGTGCACGGCGTGTATTATTTATTTATGTATTTCTTTTTTTACTTCCAGCTTTTGACTATATGGGTCTCCATCAGGGTGGAGGGAACCATTTTCAGCCTGAGAATTCTGATCTGGGCAACATTTCTGGGGCCACATTTGGCCCTGGAGCTGAGACCCCCTTAGCCCTGATCTATGTACCAGATAAACAGCACGTGCTACATTTACTCAGAAGTAAATCCCACTGAGTGCAATGTGGTTTACTCCCAAGTGAGTGGGTATAGGACAGCAGCCTTCAAAAAGACATTATCTTCCCATTGTTGTTTTTTTAAGGGAAATACCCATTTTTTAAATATCCAGTAATTAACCGAGGAGAAGAAAAGGCCAAGGAGTAAACCCTACACAAATCCAGAGTGGAGTCCCTAAGATAGTTGGGTGATACCTTGCATACCTCCTTCTGGAAACTCCATCAGTCAAGCAGGTAAACAACAACAATAATAATCTGTATATCTAAAAATGTAAACTGGGCATGTGTGTTCGTCTCCAGTGTTCAACGAAACCACTTGACCGATTGCGTTCAAATTTTGTCACAAAGTCAAACGTGACTACAAGAGCAAGCCCATGCCGTTTTCAAAGATGGATGTCACACCTGGGCCAGGTAAAACTCCAAAAACCGCGTGTTCCAGAACTCACAAATCAGATGAAAGTGCATGTTGGGAGCACAGGAGAGGTTGCAAAACAGCGCCCTCTAGGGATGGCTACACTGGTACTGCACCTAGGAAAACTTCCATCTCTATAGCATCTCGGCTTGGCTTTCCAGACTGGGCTGAGTGGAGGTGGGGGCTCGCCTGGGTGAGGGGGTGGGGGAGGAGGGGGCAGGATAGGTCATGGGTCGGGACGGGGGGGGAGTCACAGGGATGCACCTGTGTAAACAGAACACGCGTAAAATAGGGGGACTCTGAAGGTGAGGGGAGTCTGAAGGGGGACTCTGAGGCTCCATTTAACAGACTGAGCCACAGCAACGCGTGACAGGGCCAGCTAGTAAAAAATAATTTTTTATTTGTATCCTGCCCTCCCTGGCCGAAGCCGGGCTCGGAGCAGCTAACATCGTAAAAACAACACAATATGCATAAAAACAGATATCAAGTAATTGAAACACATCTTAAAATTAATTCAGACAAGTTAAAAATCTGAGCAGGTGGCAATTATCAGGATGGAATTGAGATTTGTTAATACTTGCCAGGACCAACTGTTTCCACTGATCATACAAGGACCTGTGAGCGGGTTGGGGGACTCCTTCAGGCTTGTTTTATACAAAGGAAAGTAAGTCAAACTGCATCCTGCCCAAAAGTCTGGCAGAACAGCTTTGTCTTGCAGGCCTTGCAGAGAGATGTCAAATCCTGCAGCAGCAGCAGCAGCAGCAGCAGCAACAACAACAACAACAACAACAACAACAACAACAACAACACCCTGCCCATCTGACTGGGTTGCCCCAGCCATTCTGGGTGGCAAATATATTGCTCTGCTTTCCTTTGGATCATATCAGCAAGGCCAAGGGTCTTGTCATCTGGGCATCCCAGGACCGTCATATACACTGCCCAGGTTTGCGCCCCGGATAGGTCACTTCAGTGCTGCTAACACAGCAAAAACAATGTGGGAAGCAGCAGTTATGCGTTACCAGTCTCTGCAGCCACAGCAGGTGCTGTGATTCTCCATCAGTTTGGTTTTACCCCCAGATGTGCACTCCATTGTCTCTCGAGACAGACAGAAGCCCACGACAAATGAACCCAATAAATCAGAGGTGGGCCAACTTCAAACCTCATCGGCTCCAAGCAGGATAGCTTGGATAGTCTTGGATGATGAGAGTTGATGTAACACAATAGATGGAGGTCCGTAGTTTGCTATCCTGGAAGGAAACATTGAGGGAGGGAGACAACACAAAATGGCACAATGAAAAGAGCAGAAAAGGAAAGAGGATTATAGTAAGGTGTTGTCATGCCACTGGCATCATCCCTCCAGTTGATAGGAGGTGCTGGTAGGTAGACTGGCAACTGTTGGACACTACATTGTCAGCCCCTCTAGTAAGCCATTGGGTAGAACCCTTCCTTTGTGCTTTCCTTATAGATCTGCAAGGAAAATGAAAGCTGACCATTCAATGGGAAGCTTGGAATATACACTATGTGTGAGAGAGGACCCTAAAGCACACACAGTCCTGAACTATACTAGTTTTGATTTCCCTCCCACCGCCACACACAGATATTCTGCAAAAACACAGGTGCCCTTCTACAGAGACATATTCCCACCTTTGTGCTCCTTAGCATTCAGTCAATCCTGTCAACATTATTTGAATTAACCCTCAAAGAGATTTCTTTGAGCTGGTCTCCCAGGTGATAAATGGCCTTGGAAAGGAAAATCACTAGCTACAAGTCATATTCTTGGAGAGGCAGGGGTGATGATGCAGAGGACACCAAAGTCTGGGAAGCAGGGGTGGGAAAGCTGCTTCTAACTGAGGGCCATGTTCCCTTCTGGGCAACCTCTCAGGGGCCAGATGCCAGTGGGTGGGGCCAGAAGCAAAAGTGGGGAGAGCAATGAATGCCAGTTTTGCAACATAAATGAGGCTCATTCATAAAACACACTCTACCCTCCATCCAGGGAAGCAAGAGGCATTGTCAGAGTCCAAAGACACATACCAGCCAGGCAGAAAGAGGGCCAGTAAGGGATGTGGGGAGAGGATGTTCCCTGGGAAGAGTCCCAGGGGCCACACAGAGAGGCCACACAGGCTTAATCCCTGATGAAAAGCAAAAGCAGCTTTGCAGAACTCTTTTTGGGGAAGACCTTGAGCAATTCTACCCAGAGGTTTTCCTGCTGCAACAGCAGTGTTGGAATGAATGGGAGCATCACAAAGGCCGGGCCATTGAATTCAATGGGAGTTAACAACACAAAGGTTAGTTTAGGGGGAAGAGGGGGGGGAGAGAGATCGATGTGAAAATGAAACACAATTGCCCAAAATGCACTTATGCACCACCAAAAAAATAAATATAAAATATAAAAGCAAAATAAAAAAATTCCTTCAGTAGCACCTTAAAGACCAACTAAGTTTTTATTTTGGTATGAGCTTTCATGTGCATGCACCAAAATAAAAACTTAGTTGGTCTTTAAGGTGCTACTGAAGGATTTTTATTTTTTTGCTTCGACTCAGACTACCTACGGCTACCTACCTGTATATAAAAGCAAAAGTTACACACAAAACATTATGTGTATAGATTAACATTGAGAATCACTATAGCTTAAATAGAGATACTATAGTGGAGAGAACTGGCGTGGCTGCAGTGGTCAGTCTGCTGCTGCCCAGATGTTAATTGTTGATGGGCAATTTCAATGGAAAAGCCTTAGCTCAGGGCCAGAGCATTTACCATGCCTGCAGAAGGTCCCAGGATCAATCCCTGGCACCTCCAGGTAGGATTAGGAAAAACCCTTCCCTAAAACCCTGCCAGCCAGTGTAGGCAATACTGAGCTAGACAGACCCGTGGTATGGCTCTGGTTTAAGGAACCTTCCTCTGTCCTGAAAGCGTTTCCCTCCAGATCTGATCGCAGCATCTGCAGGTTGGGAGGAGCTGTCCAAAAAGATGCTGAGAGCAGGTCCTGGAGGTACTTTGTTGCTACATCACCTTCAATCAGCATATTCTCCCTGACCTGTTAAACATCATCTAATTTTAATAACCTGGGGAGGAGAAGAACTTGTGTCTGCGCAGGAGGCAAAATTGCCCATGACTGCAAATTGGCCGAGTCCCCCAGGCAGCCGAAGCTTATCCACCGGTGTCTTTTTAACCTTATTTATTTGTGTTGGTTTAAGAGTTTGCATGCAGCCCCTTCTTTGGCAAAGGCCTCTGGGAGACACACAAGCATAGCACCTCCAGATTCCTTTTAAACTGAGGCTACTCCAACAGGAGGGAAATCTTGCTGGTGTCAGATTTGCAAGCCTATCCGGCGGGGTTAATATTTATTTACAATCTGCTGGGCCTCCTCCACACACACACACACACACACACACACACACACACACACCAATGCCCTTTACATCCTTGTTGGAATGCTCCCATGTACCTGAGGAACCTTGCTAGGATGGTCACATAAAGATACTACAGAAGCCGTCTTCTGTTTCTAATAAGGGTGTAGAAGCAGGTAATGGGAAAGACATTTGTCTTAGAAGAGCCACTGCCGGTCAGAGCAGGCAATTGTGGACTACATGTGTAAATAGTCTATCTATGGCAGCGGTCCCAAACTAAGGCCCAGGGGCCGGATGCGGCCCAATCACCTTCTAAATCCGGCCCACGGACAGTCCGGGAATCAGCATGTTTTTACATGAGTAGAATGTGCCCTTTTATTTAAAATGCATCTCTGGGTTATTTGTGGGGCCTGCCTGGTGTTTTTACATGCGTAGACTGTGTTCTTTTATTTAAAATGCATTTCTGGGTTATTTGTGGGGCATAGGAATTCATTCATATTTTTTTTCCAAAATATAGTCCGGCCCCCCACAAGCTCTGAGGGACAGTGGACCAGCCCCCTGCTGAAAAAGTTTGCTGACCCCTGATCTATGGTCTCATCTGCAAACCACACTGAAAGTACTATCATACCTCTTTAAACAATCATGCCTTCTCTCAAAGAATCCTGGGGGCCGTTGCTTGTTAACAGTGCTGAGATTTGTGAGGACACTTCTGCAGCTCGGAGCTAAGGCTGATGGGAGTTGTAGTCCAAAACGTCAGGAGAGCGCCTGGTTGGGGAAAGCCGGCCCAACAGAAGGTGAGGAGCAGTGAATTTTGTGCGTGATGAAACATTTCCCTCCCCAAGTGCTAAAATTTATGTGCCTCATTCTCTATTTTGGTATGCAGTGAGGGCCAGGTATGAATAATATATCCCCCGCTCGACGTGTAAAGTATGGAAGGAATATTTTAAAACGTTTAATTATTCAAATGAAGGAATTAACTTACTCTGCCTCTCTTGCAGTTCTGCCGGTGATTCCAAACTTATTGTCAGAGGTTATTACGGCTACTCCTGAGTAACGACTCTCCACATGCTTGTCTTTCAGAGTTTTTATTGGTGCACATTATTTACAGTGTGATGAGCTGTCGGTTTCATGTCCACTTATTCCGTGTCAGAATCCGGCACTGCCCCTTTCCGCCCCTTGGACCAACATGAGAGCCTGGGGACAGCGAATCTCCTCCCTTTCCTCCTCCTCCTTAATTCCGGTGCCGGGGGAAAGGGTCTACGCTCGGTCTTTTCCCTCCCCCCCCCTTTCCGTCTCTCTCTCTTCCCACCTGTGGAGCAGGGGCTCTTCCATGCTGCCGGAGCCCTGGCTCTCCCTCTCTACTTCCTGACTAGCTCCTTCAGACCCTGCGCTTCCATGGCTGCTTGGGGAGGAGCTGCTTCTGATGAGAGGGGGAGGTTCTCTACATAGCTGCCAAGTTTTCCCTTTTCTCACGAGGAAGCCTATTCAGCATAAGGGAAAATCCCTTAAAAAAAGGGATAACTTGGCAGCTATGGTTCTCTATACGCTCTCCCCCTTACATCCATAGAGGAAAGGTGTAGAATATTATTATTATTATTATTAATAATAATAATAATAATAATAATAGAATAAAAAGGAAGAGATTAATGATGGGGAAATTTACAGCAAGAGAGGAAACAAAAATCCTAAAATTCAGAAAGAAAAGGATTTTAATATATTATATTCATCACCTATAATGGTGGCATAATTATTCTTACTACAAACCCCATCTTAAAATCACAACAACCCTGTGAGGTAGGTTAGGCTGAGAGAGAGGGCCAAAATATATGAGTAGTATTCAACTAAGTTTTACTCACTGTAGACCCATATGAAATGAATGGGCATGATCATCCTGGGTCTATTGCTTTCAACAGGTCTACTTTGACCACTCTGTGTTATATTAATTGCACCTCGTTTTTTAAAAAATATGCTTAGGGCTGCCACTTTTATTCTGAAGGAAAAGCCATTGCGCAAGGCCCTAATCTCTGTCCCTAATCCAGATCTGGTCCTGTTGCTTGTTTTCTAACCCAAACCCCCACCATACTTGTTCCCACCCCCCCACCCCCACAAGGGCACCTGTTTATATGAGGATTTGAAGCTGATTTTTCCTGGCCCTTGTCCAACCGTACAACAGGGATAGCCAACCCGGTGCTCTGCAGATGTTGTTGGGCTACAACTCCCATCACCTATGACCATTGGCCATGCTGCCTGGGGCTGCTGAGAATTGAAGTCCAAGAACAGGCATCCCCAAACTTTGGCCCTCCAGATGTTTTGGACTACAATTCCCATCTTCCCCGACCACTGGTCCTGTTAGCTAGGGATCATGGGAGTTGTAGGCCAAAACATCTGGAGGGCCGCAGTTTGGGGATGCCTTCCAAGAACATCTGGAAGGCACCCTGTTGAAGTGGTGCAGCGTGGGTTGCCAGTGCCCAGGACTGCATAGAGGGTTGGGTGGGAAGGAGAGGAACAGACATATGAAACATTCAACTGCCTAACAGCATCAACATCACCCAGGAGATTGCAGCTGCAGAGCTAAGAAAAGAAGAGTTGTTCCATTGTCTGGAGGGGTCACTTCCTGGTTTGCATAGAGAAGCCACAGAAATGTACAGCTGTATTGAGGCAGCACCAGGTGTCAAAACAATTTTGCACCTGGGGCAACTGCCCCTGTGGCCCTCCCAATGCTATGCCACTGCCTTGTTGGCTATTTTCTTAGCTGAAAAAGCCACTAAAACAGGGGTGGCTAAGCTTTTTGAGGGGCCAAGGGCCGCTTACAGTCTTGGCCCACCCTCCAGGGGCCGCATGCCTATGGTGGGTGAGATCACCCCTACACTCCCGCATGCACGCACAAACATACAAGACACACAGGCTGTCCCTTCTCGAGGGATCTGTGCAATTGTTACCAGCCACGTAGCCACGTCCCCGGCACCCAGATCTAGCACTTGCACACCGGAGCCTGACGAAATGCGAAAGCTTTACTTGATGATTTGTAGCTAAACTGCCAGGGAGTCGAGACTGTGCTGCCAGGCGCCTCAGTGGCACCGACGGGAATGCACCGTGCGTGGTTGCACCTCGGCGCTTTCCAAGGTGAGCCTCACCTGACATCCTCTGCTGGGAACTGATGATGGATAAGCAACAACTGCGCTTGGCGGCGGGGCTGGGTGGGAGGAGGGAGGGTGGGAGGGAGAGAAATTGGACTCTCATGTAACTGAAAGGGAAACCAAATTAAATTGGAAATTGGATTGCAAAAAGCTTGTTTAATTTAGAAATGCATTTTGAGATGGAATGTTGGCACAGAAAGGAGGCAGTGGGTTGTCCAGTGAGGGGTGAGTTATGCAAGAAGAGAGCGTAGAAAGCTAGACCGCACTTCCATTGGAGAAAAGGGCTCACTTGTTTCAAGGGCACTGGGTTCCCCCACCAATAAAAGTTTTATTAGTTTTTGTTTAACAATCTGAAAAACCTCAGTGTTCCATTCAAACAAGTCAAACATCCAGTCACAGCATGCAATAGCTGTGGGGATGGGGGTAGAATCCAGGTACATTTACTCAAAGACTGGACTACTGTAATGCACTCTATGTGGGGCTTCCCCTGTTTCAGATCTGGAAGCAGCAGTTAGTGCAGAACACTGCAGCACAATTGCTGCCAGGAGTGAGACCTTGTCAGCATATAACACCTGTGCTCAGAGATCTGAACAGATCAAGGCGTTACTATGAGTACAGGTAAAGGTAAAGGGACCCCTGACCATTAGGCCCAGTCGTGACCGACTCTGGGGTTGCGGCGCTCATCTCGCATTATTGGCTGAGGGAGCCGGCGTACAGCTTCCAGGTCATGTGGCCAGCATGACAAAGCCGCTTCTGGTGAACCAGAGCAGTGCACGGAAACGCCGTTTACCTTCCCGCTGTAGCGGTACCTATTTATCTACTTGCACTTTGACGTACTTTCGAACTGCTAGGTTGGCAGGAGCTGGGACTGAGCAATGGGAGCTCACTCCGTTGCGGGGATTCGAACCGCCGACCTTCTGATCGGCAAGCCCTATGCTCTGTGGTTTAACCCACAGCACCACCCACTATGAGTATACAAAGCCCTTAATAACAGTCTACCTGCAAGATTGCTTTACGCCGTATATGCCGCTTCGACCTCTTCAATCTGTGGAACTGGCACTGCTACAGTGTCGCACAATATCTGTTCTCATTTGTAAGAAATCTTACTGTTTTATTCTTTTTGTAAATCGTCTTGATGTTTTCTACCATCAAGCAGTGTATAAATTCTACGAAAGAAATAAATGGTGTGTTTTGACATTGCACATATCTATTTAAGATTTCAGTACAGGGGATTACTTGGGAACAACATAGCCCTTCCACATGGTGGTCTGAAAAGCAGGAAGAAAAAATAGAAATTGCCCCTTATTGACATACACTTGGGGGGGGGTGGAACCAGGTGCCATCAAACCTGCCTTTCCAAATTACACCCTTTACTGCTCTCCTATGTTGAGTTAGGCATTCCCAAAGTACTATATCCCATACATTGCATACCTTCCAACATTCTGCAGATGAAATTCCCCCACCACTGACCCTCCTTGACCCTCCATTATTTGTCACACACACACACACACACACACACTGCAGAGCAGATCTGCCATCGCCACACCAAGAGCACATGCATCCCGAGAAAACTCCTTAATCCCAATTTTATTTTATTTAATTCTTTGGTAGATTTACAAAAAGAAAAACCCACACAAATAAATTTTTAGAAAGGGGCAAGATTAGACACGGATGCTCAGAGCATTTTTATTTTGTTTTTAATCAAGGCTCCTTGCACTCCACTCCACTCCCCCTTTTATTTCCGCCCAGGGTGACCCTGCCCTCTGCCTACCCCTTGGAGCCGGCATGTCACACAGAGTTGGGTCTCGGTGGTGGGAGCCTCCCCTACTCATCATTGCCTGGTCTCCAGAAGCTGCTATGAGATGCCCCAGGAAGAAGGCCGGCAGTGGCAGCTATGGCGAAGCCACGGAGAGGCAATGGGATGCAAGGGGGTACAGTAGGGGTGGACCACCCCGGGTGTCACCACTGAGGGGGGTGACAAAATGCCAGGCGGCACTCACCGCAGGGCCTGCAGCATGCCTGAGCCACACGTCTCTCCTAGGAGTGATGCAGTGGCTTGGGCATCTGCAGGCTCCACGCTACCCCAAACAGTACGATCGCCACCTCTCCCTCAGCTGTAGGACGGCTGAGTGGGAGGAGGCAGTCAGAATCCTTGGAGGCCCCATGGAGCGTCCTCCCTGGCTTGCCCTGCCTCCGCGGGCAGCTGGCCCCACCTCTGGGCGCAGGGCAATATCTTGCTCCGCCACTGACGGAATGCCCCCTTACACCCACCACTGTCACAGCCGCTGCACGGGACAAGCACCAGCGCCTCTTCCTCCTCGATCTCAGTGGCAGGGGAAATAGGAACGTTCCAGGATCAAATCAGAAAGCGGGAATGCTTTTGTAATTCTGGGACAGTCCCTGGAAAAAAAGGGACACTTGGGAGACACGACCTTGCAAGCCCAAGAATTCAAAGGGAGTAGTTGCCTTCCATCGCTGCACAATTGTCTGTTTTGCTGCAGTTGGCGTAAAGACCGCTCCAGGTCTTTGCAGGGCAAAGCGGGATTCATGTCACTTCTAACAAGATCAAAGCCAAAGAGGGGTCAAGATTTATCAAGTAACTCCTGAGACAACGTTAAAAAAAACCTTTCTCCAAAACTTGCCCACAGTACTACATTTCAGCAGCATTAAAGGCCCATGGAGGGGTGATAAGAGCTACAATTCCCAATGTCCTTAACAAAACACAGCTCCCAGAGTTCTCTGGGGAAATCACGTGCTTTGAATGTATGATGCGTTTGCAGATAGATAAAGGAAGTCTGCAAGCCTCCAGTTTTCTCTGAGCATGCTCATACCTCCCTACGGTTTCTCGGTAGCTCCAATTTGGTTCCATTCCTGTTGGCACTCACTACCCAAGCTGGCTATTACAGGGTGTTATTTGCATCACTGAATCAAGTCGTAGAACCAAAGCTGCTCTTGTCTCAGAATTTGGCTGACCTTGACATACTGTTCCGTGTTTTGTTTTGCTTTGTTTTAAGCGCACACCTCACAGAGCCCTGGGTGCAACTGGTGCAACACTGTGTCTGCCCTTCCGCCCTAATACAGACTCTGATGAAGGAAGGAATGCAAGGCTGGGAGCTACTGACTGCCCAAGCCATGCATCTACTGCAGAAATGTCTGCAAATGGAAGCTGCAGGTATGTAAGAAGGGAACCCGGGATCACGCTAGGAGAACGTGCCATTCTCTGCAGCCTTTTGTTGAACAGAGCACACTGCCTTTGTCTGCGCACTGCTATGCTCCATATGCCTGCCACCATTTGACGACAATGAAAACGTCCCCGAATGCTATGAGCCCATCTGGAGAAGTGGCACTCAGACTAATTTCCTGGCTTACAGTGCAAGTAGGGCTCTGTTTTTGTTTTTGTTTAAATCGATTATCCCCCCGGCAATGATAGGAACATTACCACAGCAAGCCAAGCAATATTTCCCGTGATTCAAACCATAAATTCCTCTTGTGTACTCAAACTAAGAAAAGGACAGAAAGAAGAAAGGAGTTTGAGCAATGGGGGAAGAAGCCTGCTTGCCTTGCTAAAGCTTCATAGGAACCTTGGAAGCTGCCTAATAATGAGTCAGGCCATTGGGTCAGCTAGGCTAGGATTGTCTACACCAAATATAGCCGTCCTTTGAAATACACCCTTCTTCCAACTTTGCAATGGAGTTCTCCGGCCAAGTAACGTGTACAAAAACGCATGTGTTAGGGTAGAAGTGCGCCTACAAATGTTATGTGTTGGTAAAAAAATAATATGGAAATGTGAATATCTGAAATTTTTAAGATGTGAGGGGGAAAAGAGAAACCAAAACAGACAGATTTGCCCATCCAATAAACTTCCTCAAGGAGGCCACCATTACTTAAAAAGCTGTCTCTCCAGGAAGTAACAGGAAGTGTGATCTTGGCTGGTGATCTAACAGGTTCCTCTACCACACAGGCAGAATTAGATCTGGCATAGGCACCCAACTTGGAGGCTGTTTTCTCCAAACCACTTCCACCTCCAGAGAGCCAGTGTGGTGTAGTGGTTAAGAGCAGTAGACTCGTAATCTGGGGAACCGGGTTTGCGTCTCCGCTCCTCCACATGCAGCTGCTCGGTGACCTTGGGCTAGTCACACTTCTTTGAAGTCTCTCAGCCCCACCCACCTTACAGGGTGTCTGTTGTGGGGGAGAAGGGGAAAGGAGATTTTTAGCCGCTTTGAGACTCCTTCGGGTAGTGATAAAGCGGGATATCAAATCCAAACTCTTCTTCTTCTTCTTCTCTTCCACCTGTCCCACATCTGATGCCATAGGTTATGCCATGTATGTGGCAGGTGGAGATGTGGCTATTTGTGCACCATTGGTGATGAGAGCAAGTTCCCCATGTACTGTAGCATAGTGGACCCCTGCCCAAGCCAGACATGGGGAACTCAGCTGACAGGCAGAGACTCCAAGCCTAGTGAATCAGATATTCAATGTGTTAAGCAGCTGATCCCTGCAGAAAGCAGACTTGGGAGTCCCCACCTGTCAGCTGATTTTATTTTGTAGTGTGGCCTGCCATGTTCCAACTGAAAAATTGGGCCACCCGCCATCACAGTGATGCCAGGTAAGTGGAAGGTTGGTAGGACCCATCCACCTGTCAAAGTGAACCACTCAGGTTAGGGGAACCCAGGATATGGCCCACAAGTTCCCCACCCCTGATCCAAAGCCATGGGATGGTTGTGACATGACAAGGAAATACCTCATCCATCTCCGTCCCAAGCTCATTCAGGGATTTAATCAATGTCAGCACTTTGAATTGGGCTGAAGAGTAGAGAGGCAGCCATTGGAGGCCTTTCAAGTTGGGTGAGATGGGATACCGGTACACTATACCCAACAAAATCCAAGCATCTATATTCAGGTAGGTAGCCGTGTTGGTCTGACACAGTTGAAATAAATTACTCTGTGCTAACTGAATCTTCTGGGCCATCTTCAAGGGCAGCCCCATGTGCGTCAGATTACAGTAGCCTAATCAAGAGGTCGCCATGGCACAGAGCTATAGCACACGGGGACAAATTTGTGAAAAAGAGAGGAGATACATTAATGGGCTAGCTCCATTACATCACCTTCCCCCTTTCTCACATAGTCACAGCGAACCAAAGAATGCATTATAGGTTTCTTGAACAAATGGGGCCTGCCCACACGGTATGACTCAGATGAAAATCAATTAGTGTGGATTAGCTGTGGAAACAATCAATGCCACTTAAGTCCACACCCTAGCAACAAAAAGATCAGTTGTGACAAACTAACCAACTTTCGATCAGATCCCTGCCCTTTTAAATGTGACAGCATCCATAATGACAGGTTTATGTCATCCGAGCTTTTGGGGAATGGGATTCTTCCCCAAACCAAAGAACAATTATCTCTCCCTTGTTTCTGCATATGCCTGCATGCAAAAGAGTGAGCATTCGACTTATTGTGATCGTCCACCTCATTGTAATAATGACTCATTCACACTTAAGAGCATCTGCAGGCACTACGCTCTCCTGGTATTGGAGGAAAGTTTTGCTTCTGCTGCCAATACAGTTTAATTAAGGGCAAAACCCTGCCAACACAGTAGAAAGCATCTCCTTGGTTAGTGAACATCTGGGACAGACACACAGGGCCCAGATGAGGTAATCAAATCCTTAATCAAAGAGGTAACTGTCAGATGCCCAAGCATCTTCTTTCTGTCTTTGAGCTCCGGGCACTTACACACAGACATTTTCGTCAGACATGAGGCAAAAGGTTTAATCACAGGTTTTAAAGACTTGCTGGAATCTCTGCAACAACTAGCATCATGCGCAGCCCCCCTCCCCATGACCTGATCCTGGGCCCCAGGTTGTCCCTCAACATGATATGACCTGGATCAGGCCTCAAATCAATTCAGAAGTGGAGGTTAGTGTCCCCCCAGAACAGGGGGGGGGGCTAATCCTGATCATTGCTGTTCCACCAGCACGTTGCCTGCAGGCAAAGCAGACCCCACCAGCCAGCAAGACCGAATCCTCCACTTACTAGCTGGTGAGTGGATGGGTCAGTCCCGCTCATTTTCCCTGCATGTATTCTGCTGCTGCAAACAGGCTCACACAGACAAGTCTCCTTATTCCTGTCCAATATCCAGAGGCGGATTTAGTGCAGCGTGACTGGTCTGTCCCCGCCGCCAGGGTACCGAGTCAAGACCTACTAAGTGCTTGCTTAGGGAAGGAGGCATGAGGCTCTGATAGGGTCCTGGAGTCCTCCTCCCTCCTTTCCCCAAGCCTAGTTAGCACTTACCCAGCTTTGGGGGGGGGGCTCTAGGACCCTGTCATATTACCAAAGCCCACTCCAGTAATACTCTGGACAGCTCTTGTTCATCCTATGAGGACTCCATGCCCAATATCAGGTCAGCAGCAACAAACAGACAACACGGTAATGTTAGCGAAACAATGAAAAGGTAAACCACCGTGAAGTACAAATATTTAAAAATATATGCACCAACAACCTTCCCATGGGAAGAATGCATGGGAAGAGATAAGAATGCATGATACATCATAGCACTTTACTATCGGACTTGATTATTGCACTTCATACTGGACTTTTAAGACTTCGAGCATGAGATTTTGTACACATTTTTGAAACTCCTTGTATATGTGAAGGTTGGTTGGTGCATATATTTTTAAATATTTGCACTTCACGGTGGTTTACCTTTTCATCAATATCAGGTCAGGGCTGGGCCTGCCAGGCAATTGAAAAGTGGCTCCATTTTATGTGGAGGCCAAAGTCTGTTCATTTTCCAGAGAGCAGGGAGCTTGGCATTAGGACAGAGGTGGAAAAGGGTTCCATCCTGTCACTTTCCTTTAATCAAAAGGCAGCAGTCCAGGAGCAAGGAAATGTCCTCTTTCAGAATGGACTGCACTGCCTCGTCATGATGTCGTATCAGGGGCAGCCCATCCCGTTTTGCCGCTTGGGGTGAAACAGAAAGCTGAAGCTTCACTTCCCTGGATCAAGACGTTGGGGCTTCCAGGTTCCGGGGACTTCTCACAAGAGGTCCATGAGATCTCACTGGAACCCAGACACCACAGCTGCCTCTTCTTGTTCCTCCAGAGACAGCATGGAGACAAGATCTCACAACAACTCACGGAAGCCATCGCTTCTCTTCATTTCTCCAGTGGTGGCAGGGGTAGGCAGGATGCCCATAGGGGCATCAATCAACCCTTAGTATTCTGCTGCCCAAGGCAACTGTCTGCCTCCTGGGTGGGCCAGCTCTGTGTAGCGCTGCCCCCAGTGGAGGATTCTTAGGGGAAATACTGTGATCCCTAAGACTTGAGTGAGAAGTGAGATTGCACTTGCAAGCCATGGCCTTCCAGTTTCAGTGCTCCCAGCTGCCATGCACTGACGCCATGCCTCCCCACCCACCGGCCTCCCGTGGCTACACTTTCAGCATCAGTGTGAAAGGAGAACTGTGTGTGTATGTACAGATAAGGCTTGCAGTTCCTCACCTTCCCAGATACAGACCGATGATCTAGACCACTAGTCCAATCAATGAAACACTGAGCTTTTGCTTGGCAACCATAGTTGGAAACTAAGTGGCTCTTATCTTCTGCGGTGACACAATTACAGCCGTCTTAGCTACAAACCTATTTAGCGTAATTGATTGCCAGAATGATCATTGGGAATTTTATAGTGTGTTCTCTTTTACGGTTGTTTCTTTTCATTGGTGAGATAAGGGCTATTATGTACGATTTGTCAGAATAAGCCTTTTAATATCTGTATATGATGCTCATTTTTAAAAAATGTCTCATGGCGAAGACGCTGGCAGCACAATCCCTAACCTATCCACTCAGTCCCAGAGTGTTCCAAGGTCTCAGGTAAAGAGATAAATATACTGCTATAACATTGTTTTAACTTAGGGGTGGGGATCTGGATCGGGTTGGTGGGCTGAATCCTTTTCTCTGCCACCTGAACCAGTGGGTAGAGCAGGCATCCCCTGTGATGTTTTATTGCCCTAATGAGTATCCCAAACTTCGGCCCTCCAAATGTTTTGGACTACAATTCCCATCTTCCCTGACCACTGGTCCTGTTAGCTATGGATCATGGGAGTTGTAGGCCAAAACATCTGGAGGGCCGCAGTTTGGGGATGCCTGGGGCAGAGTTTGACAGGTAGACAGGGGCTTCCACATGTCCATCACATGATGTCACCTGACATCACATTGACACCATTTTTGCATAGTACTCTGCGTGGGGCTTTGCAAGTCTGGAGGATCAATGAAGGAGGTTAATAATACTAATACTAATACTAATACTAATAATAATAATAATAATAATAATAATAATGGAAGGTTTGTTACAAAAAGAAAAGTGCAAACATAACAAAAATAAATTTTAAAAAGAATAAAAACATGTAAACCATAAAGCATCACTGCCTGGAAGGACAAGGGTGCAAAGATATAGTGCAGCTCCAAAGGATAATAAAGGTTTCCTTTACAAATTATATGTATGTGCATGAATGTGTATTCTCCACCTGTGAGCTCCATCATTATTGAGAATAAAGATTCGATATAGTCACTGAGTGACCATGTGCCTCAATACTTGTATCTATATATATATAAATGTAAAAATCATGAAAGTGTGGGCTCCACTTTTCTCCATAACCGCTTGACCGAACGTCCTGAAATTTTGACACAGCGATCCAGGCCACTCCACGAGTGTTGTTAGGGGGGAAAAAACCCACACATCTCACACCTCCGCAGGTAAAAACCTGTTTTTCAACAAAGTGAAACAGCGCCCTCAAGTGGATTTCCTCCCACAGTACTTCCTGTGAAATCTACACCACACCCACAAACCAAATAATGACACCATCAACCAAGCAACTGAAACCAACAAGGCAGCCATTACCAGACCCCTAGGCCCCTGCCAGGCTGCTAGGCCCCCACTAGGCCCGGGGGGGAGGGCGAGCACCCGGATCGCAGGTTGCAGCACAGCCTTTGTTTTATGTAGGCCCCTGCCAGGCTGCCAGGCCCCCACTAGGCCCGGGGGGGAGGGCAAGCGCATGGATCGCAAGCCGCAGCACGGCCTTTGTTTTACGTAGGCCCCTGCCAGACCCCCAGGCCCCCACTAGGCCGGGGGGGGGGATAACCCACAGCAACGCACTTGGGGGCACGGCAAGGGGTTTTTACTTTAAAATTTAGTGGCCGTTATGTCACATGCGAGGCTCCGGCGGCTATTTTAAGTAAGGGCAGTCGTGCCCCTTTTAACCTACGCTTTATACTATGACTGATTGCAAGCCTTTAAAAAAAACAGTCTTGCAATCAGTGTCACAGTATAAAGACACGCTTTATACTATGACTGATTGCAAGTCTTTAAAAAAAACAACCATGCACTTTTTCTCCCCAGTTTAAGTCCTCAGATATTTGCAGTGCCCCCCCCCCCAATTTATAATCTCCTACCTTCCCCATGCCACTTCCAGGGTTTTTTATGGAACCGAACAGCTCGGGTGCTTCAGAACCCGCCTTCTGTTGCTATGCGGCTGTGGGTCTTCACTATTTGACACCCCCCACCCCCGGTCGGGATTATTAAAGTAGTTCTCTAGGTTCTCTGGGTCACCTACTCCAAAATTAGAAAATCCAAATAACAAAACACACACACACACACACACCAAAACACACAACAACACCCAAATCATACAATACCCACCAAAATAAATGACAACCCCAAAAATAAAATTAAACAATAATAACTTCTGCTTCTCATGTTCTTATTTCAAAAAAAATTAATCTAAATATATAAAAATGTTCACGATGTGTGCGCAGGGGCCAATGTATGGTGATACGGGAGGGGGGACACTCCCCAGGGAAAACAGAGGGAAGGGTGTCCTACCGAAACACAGGGATGAGCCAGGGGGTTGGAGGGAGGAGGGGTGGGATACGTCATGGATCGGGACAGGGTGGGGGGAATCACAGGGATGACCCACAGCAACGCGTGGCCGGGCCAGCTAGTAAGAAATAAAATCACTTCCCAAAAGAATCCTGGAAATTGTTTCTTAAAGGTGCTGGGAATTGTAGATCTGTGATGAGTAAACTACAATTACCAGGATTCGTGGGGGTGGGGAAGCCATGTGATTTAAATGTACATTGTGCATGCAGTCAGCATTATTATTATTATTATTACCTAAAACGTGCTGCATCCAAGGATCACAGGGCGGTTTACAATATAAAAACACAAAAATACATCATAGTAACTGTCAGGGGATTGTTGCAGCTACTCTTGAGTAAATACACTCCAGTCTGCTCTGTCTTTAAGAGCTTTATTGTGTATACTATTTACAGTGCAGAGACAACAGAAAACATGACTGCCTAGTCTGATTCAGAACCCGGCAATGGCGCTTGTCTGTTTTTGCGCCAGCATAATAGTCTGGGAACCCCAAAATGCCGCCCCCTTGCTCTACGTCTGGGTGCATGACCCAACGCGGGCGCCGGAAGGGGCTGCGTTCCTTCTCCCGTCCTTTGGCTGGAGCGTTGCAGAGGCTCCGACACCTCGCTGTGCTGTCCTTCCTCCTCTGGCCAGCTGGGTCATTCCTCATTCCCTCCTCCTGACCCGCTGCTTGCACTGTCCCTGGGCGAAGTGCTGGTCAGGATGACTGGGGGAGGGTCCCTGTAGGGAGTCCCCCTGACAGTAACAAAGAGAAACAGTACCCCCAGCCACCCACAAACAGATTATAAGGCCACACAGAGGTTGTTTGATTAGCCAAAGGCCTGGGAGAAGAGGGATGGTTTTGCCTCCCACCTAAAGATGTCTGCCAGGTGAGCCTCTTTGCTCCTCCACTTGCATGGGCTTGTTTCCATGATTCTTTTGGGGAAGTCATGTGCTTGAAATGTGTGCTAAATGTTTTTGAAATGTATGGTGTAAACTGCATGGGCGTACCCAGCGCAGGGCAGGGGGGCAGCTGCCCCCCGAAGGCCAAACCGTGAGCCCAACGCGCCCCCCCCAATCCACCCCTCAGGAGGCCGGCGCCATCGCCACCACCCCCTCGCGCCAGAAGCGCCTTTCTCATTGGCTGTCACGGAGTTCCTCAGGCAGGGCTCCAACGGCCCTCTTCCGCGAGCCCCGAGTCAGCAGCCTCAGAGGTGGGCGGGGCCTGCTTACTGGGCGGGGCTCTTCACTCCCGGCTATGGGTGGCTCGAAGGTAGAAAGGCATGCGAGGCGCGGCGACGGAGTTAACAGCTATTAAACTGCCACAGGCCCCACCATAATAAAGACACTGAAGAGTAATGGGCCCAAGCAGAAAACCTCTCTCCTGCTTGCCTTGCCCCCCCCCCCCCAGTTTTGATCCTGGGTGTAAAGCTGGGATGGGGCAATTTTGGCACAATTTTGGCCACAAGCCCCCTTCCCCACCTCTGCTTTAAAGCACCACAAATCCTGTATTTCCTTTGTTGTTCCTTTGACCAAGCTCTTACACACACTATTTTAAAGGGCTCTTCACATCCGCCAGTTTCCTTTGTCCTTTTCTCCTTTCACTATTCAGAAAGAGTGAAATGCTTCTCTAAACACACACACACACACATTGTGGGTTTTAAGATGCCCTCTTACTGTTTAAGATGGCAGCTCTACTCTGAAGCTTTTTCCATGCATAATGTCTATTTATAAAAAGTTCTGGTGTGCTTTACAAAGCAAAACATGGTGAGATTTTGTGCAATTTTTTTTATTAAAAAAAAAAAAGACCTTACAGCAGAGAGATGGAACAGGTAATACAGCAAAACAGCAACATTAAAGAGACTTCCTGAATTAACAGTCATCAACGAGTTTCCACACCTATCAGTCAAACACCCATTCCCACCACCCTTCTGAGAATACCCATCCCCACCCTCTCACTATATATATAAGGGTCTGGAGACTTCTGTTTCGGTGTATCTGAAGAAGTGTGCATGCACAGGAAAGCTCATACCAATGACAAACTTAGTTGGTCTCTAAGGTGCTACTGGAAGGGGGGGGGATTATTTTGTTTTTACTACGCCAGACCAACACGACTACCTACCTCTTCCTGAATTGGATTTTAGAAAAGAATTTGAATACTGGTTATTTCATTGAGATTTATTTATGTTTTTAAATGGCACATACAGAAGTTCGGAGTAACAGAACACATAAAACAGCAAAATCCAACAGGAAGATTTTTCTCAAATCCCCGCATTTACAGCAACCGAATATCAATAGCCCAACACTTTAGCTGTTTCCACATGTTAATTTTAAACTCTAAAACCCAAAGGCAGGCAATACATGGTTGTTTTATATTTGTTTGTTTGTTTGTACTATTGTAATAGGAATTAAGGTCTTATATATAAAAAATAAATGTTCATAAATGTACAAGGCAAACACATACCTAAGCATATAAACCACGTGTCTGAAATAGTACAGAACAATCCTGAAGCCATTTGGACTCTTCCAGTAACCTCAAATATTCTCCCCATTGTCCAGGCATGTCCAAAGTCCGTTACGGGGGCCTAATCCAGCCCCTTTGGCAGTATATTTCCTGGGGTAAAATCCTTTAAAAAAAAACCTTTAAAAAGGTCAACAACTTTGGTCGTCGGCCCTCACCGCCCTTCACTTCATCAAATCTGGCAATTTTTGAAAAAAAGTTTGGACACCACTGCTTGTCTCTTTGCTCACAGATCGTGTGTTAAGGGTGAGCCTGTGACCTGGATTCAGGAACTAAGTATTTACCATCACAAAAGAATGGCCAGGCTGCTCAGGTAAAGCAATGATTGATCATTATCAGGGATCCTGACAGAAAAGTTTTCTGTTGTAGTTTTCTATGATGTATTTCTACTGGGGACCACCTCTTTCTGTGATGTACGTACAGTATGATGTTTTGGAGGGTGGCCTTGAGCTACAGGGTAGGCAATTTCTAAAGTATATACTGTATAAGGGCTTGAACACCATTGCTCGGGTTCCTCTCCTCCCTCCTTGCATGTGGTGAGTGAGGACACTGTTGTAACAGAGTAATAAAGATCATGCTTACTAGCTGCTTTGCTTCTCAATATTCTCTGGTTGGCCTGTTATTTTCTCCTACCGATAGAGAAACTACATAAGGACTCTGTTATGTACTGAGCTGAATCCTAGAACAATAGGATTCAGAATCAGCGGGAGCTACCCAATCCAACTCCAGGTGGAAGTGAATCCGCAACCTGATTGGCCGGCTGGAGCAGCCAATCAGGCGGCTGGCAGAAGTGAATCTGCTACCTGATTGGCCTGTAGGAGCAGCCAATCAGGCTGCAGGCAGAAGTCAATCCACAATATAATTGGCCCACAGGTGTAGCCCTGAAGTAGCCAATCACGCAAGGCCCATTGTGTAAATAATGTATATCAGCAGATGGTTTGGGGAAAAGAGCCATTCGTCTTCTCTTCTCCTCCTTGATGACTATGAGCTGAATAAAGAGCATGAAATTCACTCTTGACTCCGAGTATATTTCACTGGCGACGAAGGTGGGATCCTGCTGAGCTGACCGCCACCACGCACTGCACCGCAGCACCGCCACCTGCTGCACCGCTGCATCGCACCGTGCATCCAGGCTTCAGCTCCAGGACCCAAGGAACCCAGAATGGCAACCGACAGCAGCTTCTCGCCATTCAAACCAGCATCAGGAGACTGGGAAGGGTACGCCGCCCGTTTCAACTTCCTCCTGCAAGCGAAAGAAGTCACCAACGATGCCATGAAGAGGGCAACATTCTTCAGCGTCTGTGGAGAGGAGACGTTTGAAATCGCCCGGGCTCTCCTTGCACCTAAAGATGTCGCTACCGTCTCTTACAAAACAATAATGGAACGGCTGAAGGAGCACTTCTCACCACAGCCCTCGGTGGTAGCTGGCCGAAATGCCTTCTACGCAAAGCGGCAAGCCCCGGGGGAAACCATAACTGGGTTTGTGACCTCCCTCCGCCAAGCCGCCCGGTTATGCAACTTCTCAGAATTGGAGAACATGCTTCGTGACCGCCTCGTCGGTGGCCTGAGGGACGAGATGTTGCAACGACGCCTCTACGCCAAAAAAGACCTCACGTTCCAGATTGCTCTGGAGGAAGCCCTGGCAACCGAAGCCGCCGAGAGGTCAACGCAAGAGGCACGACCGGCCCCGCCATCCCAACCGAGGGTCTACCACGAAGACCTCACCGACGAATCCGAATCTGACAGGGAGGAAGTACACCGAGTACAGCGGCGCACTCAAGCAGCACACACACCACAGCAGCCTCGACGAGAAGGAGGGAACTGTGCAAGCTGCGGGGAGAACCACGAGAGGAGGACCTGTCGTTTCCGCAACGCAGAGTGCAGGCAGTGCAGAAAATTGGGACACATCGCCCGGGTGTGTCGGGCTCGACTCACCCGTCGACAAGCATCAGATGACCGACCCAGGAGCCCCAGGTCACACGGCACCATGCACCAAGGCAACTCGACGGAGATCACGGACTACCAGGTATTCCAGTTGCCCCATCCCAGCACAGAGAAAATTTATATAGAGGTACAGATAGAGGGAGCCCATGCCGCATGGAGCTGGACACGGGTTCAACTCTATCCATAATCTCGGCCCGAACATTAAGGGAACTGTGCCCTAATGGGGGTCCCAAACTAAGGCCGGCCCCATTCACCCTCCGGGACTTCCAGAAACGTAAGGTCCCTACTATGGGGGTGGGGACCTTCAGGGTGCAATATCGAGGGCGAAAGCAACAATTGGACTTGCTGGTAGTTAAGGGCCCCTACGTTAGCTTACTGGGACTGGCATGGTTTGGACCTCTGGGGCTAGCCGTTACCGGGGTGAACCGCACTAGCTTACAAGTGGACGTGGACGCCATATGCAAAGAGTTTCCAGGGGTTTTCGATGGGGCATTGGGACGATATACAGGACCCCCCATTGCCCTACAGCTAGACCCCGCTGTACGACCCATCAGGCACAAGGCCCGCCGGGTCCCGTTCGCCCTGAAACCCCGCATAGACGAGGAATTGGACCGGCTCGTGGAGCAAGGAGTGCTGGAGCCGGTGCCCAACGCCCCCTGGGAAACTCCAATTGTCACACCCGTCAAGCCTAACGGTTCGGTCCGCATCTGTGCAGACTACAAATGCACCATAAACAAGGCTCTCACGGCCCATGCATACCCAGTGCCAGTGGTCAGCCATGTCCTCGCCACCCTGGCTGGGTCAAAAATCTTTGGCAAACTGGACTTGGCCCAAGCGTATCAACAGTTGCCTGTGGACGAAGCCACAGCAGAGGCTCAGACGATTGTGACGCACAGAGGGGCATTCAGAGTTAAGCGGCTGCAATTTGGCGTTAGCGTGGCACCAGGCATATTCCAGAATCTAATGGACTCTCTCCTTAAAGGGATTCCTGGCGTCACCCCCTTCTTCGATGATGTACTGATCGCCGGGCCCACACCAGAGGAATTTGAGGACCGCCTCCGCTCCGTCCTGCACCGTTTCCAGACGGCGGGCCTCAAGGTGAAGCGGGAAAAGTGTTTACTGGGAGTGCCGCAGGTGGACTTTCTGGGATTTAAGGTGGACGCAGAAGGGGTCCATCCAACCGGTGACAAGGTACGGGCCATTTGTGAGGCCCCAGCGCCCAAGAGCAAGCCCGAAATTCAGTCATTCTTGGGACTATTGAACTTTTACCATGCCTTCCTTCCCCATAAGGCAGCGGTAGCGGAGCCCCTACACAGACTCCTAGATAAAAGGGCCCCTTGGGTGTGGGGCCAGCGACAAAGGGCCGCATTCCGGGCAGTCAAGGACTTGCTCGTCTCGAACTCGGTCTTAGCACACTTCGACGAGAGGCTGCCAGTGGTGCTGGCATGCGACGCCTCTCCCTATGGCATCGGCGCTGTCCTGGGACACCAACTCCCGGATGGAAGAGAGGTGCTGGTGGCATACTTCTCCCAGACGCTTGCTGCAGCCGAACGAAACTACTCACAGATTGACAAGGAGGGTCTGGCAATCGTGAAGGGCGTAAAAAAATTCCATGATTTCTTGTACGGGCGGCCCTTTACCATAGTGACTGACCACAAGCCGTTGCTTGGCCTGTTTGCCCCTGAGAAGCAGACCCCCCAAGTGTTGTCTCCACGTGTCCTCAGGTGGTCAATTTTCCTTGCCGGCTACCAGTATGCACTAATCCACCGCCCTGGGAAGGCGATGGGCCACGCAGACGCCCTCAGCAGGCTACCACTACCAGAAACAGGCCCCGACCCAGCGCCTGCGCAAGAGGTTATGACCCTGGAGCTGCTTCCCGACCGACCCATTCAGGCACAAGAAGTTGCGCACCATTCCACAAAAGATAGGGTCATCTCCCGGGTCCTGGACTGGGTGTGGCGAGGATGGCCCAGCAGCAGCCCCGGGCCAGAATTCGCTGGCTACACAAACCGCAAACATGAACTGTCGGCCCACAAGGGGTGCCTGTTATGGGGAAGCAGGGTTGTTGTTCCCCAGCCCCTCCGCAAAAGGGTCCTCACAGCCCTACACGAGACACACCCAGGGGTAGTGAGGATGAAGGCCCTTGCCAGGAGTTATGTGTGGTGGCCGGGGATTGACAGAGAGATAGAGGCCTGGGTCCAACACTGCCAGACCTGCCAAGAATCCCGCCCGGATCCCCCAAGGGCCCCAGTCCAGCCCTGGGAGTCCGCCCGACATCCATGGTCACGCTTGCACGTGGACTTCGCTGGCCCCTTCCAGGGAAAAACATTCTTCATAGTGGTGGATTCCTACACCAAATGGCTGGAGGTCGCACTGGTACCATCCACTTCTACGGCGGCAGCCATCCGGGTACTCCGTAAGCTGTTTGCGACCCACGGGCTCCCTGACACCCTCGTCTCGGACAATGGAACCGCATTCACGTCAGAGGAGTTCCAGACCTTCACAGCGCAGAACGCCATCCGCCACATCCGCTCAGCACCATTCCACCCTGCCACCAATGGCCAAGCGGAGCGCATGGTGCGGACCACCAAGGACAGCCTCCGCCGCATGACACAAGGGGACTGGGAATACCGCCTTGCCGCATTTCTTCTAGCACAGCACAGCACCCCAAGCACAACGACGGGCCGGAGCCCAGCTGAATTACTAATGGGCCGGCGCCTTGCAACTAGACTGGACCGACTTCACCCCGACAGAGCTCAGGATGAGGTAGTGGTGGGGAAAGGCAGGAACCCCCGGACATTTGTGGCCCAGGACCCAGTGTATGCAAAGAATTTTGGGGCAGGCCCAGCATGGGTACCCGCCACAGTCACCAAGGTGACCGGTCCCGTGTCGTACGAGGTACTAACGGAAGGGGGGCAATGTTGGCGCCGCCACTGTGACCAGCTACGGCGACGATTCCCAGGAGGAACCCGGGAGGAGAGCGGGACAGAGGGGCCCCAAGGGGACAGCAGGGCAGTGAGGCCTGTACAGCGAGAGGGGTGGGCAGGGGAAGCAGAAGCAGTAGGCACAGAGGGGCGCCCCGAGGCTGGAAGGACACCGGAACCAGAGCTACAACCTAGTGGTTCAGTGGCGCCAGACCAGACAGCCCTGGCACAGCCAGCAGCCTCGGAACACGAGCCAGAACCAGAACCCCTGACCAAGGAACACCCCAGGCCACAACGCACACGGAGGCGGCCAGCAGACCTTGGGGACTACGAATGCAACTTCCCGGGCAGGACTGGAACTTAGAGGGGAGGGGTGTTATGTACTGAGCTGAATCCTAGAACAATAGGATTCAGAATCAGCGGGAGCTACCCAATCCAACTCCAGGTGGAAGTGAATCCACAACCTGATTGGCCGGCTGGAGCAGCCAATCAGGCGGCTGGCAGAAGTGAATCTGCTACCTGATTGGCCTGTAGGAGCAGCCAATCAGGCTGCAGGCAGAAGTCAATCCACAATATAATTGGCCCACAGGTGTAGCCCTGAAGTAGCCAATCACGCAAGGCCCATTGTGTAAATAATGTATATAAGCAGATGGTTTGGGGAAAAGAGCCATTCGTCTTCTCTTCTCCTCCTTGATGACTATGAGCTGAATAAAGAGCATGAAATTCACTCTTGACTCCGAGTATATTTCAGACTCCATGATACAGGCTCTTCTTAGATGCCCTAAATATACAGTAGCAGTTTGTTTGTTTTTCCCTTATAACAGTATTATGTAAGCCACCACCTTGTCAATCCTTTTTGTACCTTGCACCTTGGAACAATGCCGCACTCAGTTTACTTGGAAGCAAGCCCCCACTGAGCGCTGTGGGATTTACTTCTGAGTAAACACACACACAGAGGATCGGATTCGGGACCTTCGTGAATAACGCCCCCCCCTTTCACCCCGCTTCCTTAAGGGAACAACAACTTTGAAAAGATCTTTAATAGTATTCTCCAGAGAGGGAATCTCTTTCCCTGCTGCAAACTGCGAAACCCGTTTCCTGCTTGGATCGAAGGTCAACGGTCGTGCAAGCCATTGCTCTCTGAGCCTGGGCAGAGTGCCCTTTCCAAACCAACTGAGCGACCGCAGACACAGCCCATTCACAGCTGGGATCTGGCACAGCAGCTTCCAGATCCTAGGCATGGCGTAAGCCTTTAGGAGCTGCTTTTGTGACATATTATTAAGCTTTTCTCGCAACCTTTGCATGTCGAAACTCTCCCCGCCCTGCGGGGGGCGGGGACCACGGCTGCATCACTCACTTCGGGCCACGCCCCCACCCTAATACCACGCCCCTTCTCCATAGACCACGCCTTTCCCCTCTCCTGCTCCCGAGTTTGCTCCTTCCCGTTCCCAGCGGTGGGAGGAGTACCGGGCAGTCCTGTTGGTGGTCTGTTTTTGCTCTAGGGTAGTTGAGCAGGCACGCCATGGCCGGCAAAGAGCAGGATGAACTCCTAAAAGCCCGGAACCGTACTCTGAGCGCTTTCCGCGAAGGTATATTTACTTAATTTTAGGATCTCCCATTCTCCCTGTCTCCAAGTCTGTGTCTTTTCGGCACGGAAAATGAGCGCGGAACTATTCCGCCGGGCAATCGGTTCCGCCCGGATACTTATCAGCGACGTACGGCTGGGCTATGGGGGACTGGAATAGGCGGCGCGCCGAAGCGGTGGAAGAAAACGGGGGCTAGCAAAGGAAGGGCACGACGCGATGCTTATTATTTTCGTCTAGCTTTACTGCGAGGACTCTCCTTAGGCGGGGCGGGGGCAGTTAAAGGAGAGGGGAGAGGCTAAAGAAGTGAGGCAGCGTGGTGTAGTGGCTAGACCCACCAGGGTGGGGAGCCTAGTGCCCTCCAAATGTTGAATTGCTGGTTTCATTGTCTCTGGCTTTTGGGAATTGGCGGGGGTGTCCTGAAACATGTGGAAGGAAGGCCACAAGTGAGCTAGAGTGTTAATCTAACGGGAATCCCCACCCCCTCAGGCACCGCTGGGTGATCTTAAACTAGTTTCTCTCTGTGTTGCCTACACACAAGTCTTACTTTAAATGTAGTTCCCTGGGGTGTTGCAAGGATAAAACGTGGTACTGAGTCAAACTCACCCAGTGTTCGTTTTTTGAGCTCGGAGGACAGATAGGAGATATATTGAGGTGCTGGGTATGTTTCTCAGGTCACATGGATTTTGAAGTGAAGGTTTTGGAATTGTTTGGCCGTCTTGTCAGGGCAGGAGCTTTCATAGTCAAAATATGTGAGTCAGGTAGGGAGGAGGACAACAGCTCAGTGAGAGAGCTTATGCTTGGCATGCAGAAGATCCCAGTCTCACCACCAGTTAAAAAGATAGCAGGCAGCAAATGATGGATGGGACCCTCAGCCTGAGTTGCTGGGGAGCTGCTGCTGGTTGAGAGCTGTCTGGGCAGGTATAAGGAAACTTGTTATTTCCTTTCCTATGGGTTTAATAAGACTGTCCACTTTATTTATTTATTGCATTTGTATCCCACCTTTTCTCCAGTGAGCTCCAAGTGGTGTACATGGTTCTACCCATCCTCATTGAATCTCCACAACAACCCTGTGTTGTAACCAATGCAAAACCAGACTATTGCCAGCTTGTTGCAGGCCGACACCAAAATCCCATACCCTCCAGCATTTCTCTAATGAAAATAGGGGTGTCCTACTCAATAATAATAATATTGTGCGCCTTCCAACATATATATAAACATAATCAAACATTAAGCATTAAAATACTTCCCTATACATGGCTGCCTTCAAATGTCTTCCAAAGATTGTGTAGTTACTTATCTTCTTGGCTTGGGGGTCATATAATTCCATACCCTCCAACAGTGTTTTTTTTCTGGGGGGGACACATATCCCTAAACATTTTTGTGAATCTTTGTACTTTTATCCATTTACTGTGTTTATTTCCCCCGATCTGAACTATAAAATGGTGATTTTCTTGAGTCAAAATGAGAGTACCCCTAAACATTTTTTAGGGGGAAAAACTGCCCTCCAACATTTCTCCAGTGCAAATAGGGACATCCTACCATACCCTCCAAGCTTTCTTTGATGGAAGTAGGGATGTCCTAAGGAAAAGTGGGACATTCCAGGATCAAATCAGAAACCAGGACGACTTCTGTAAATCTGGGATTGTCCCTGGAAAATAGGGACAAAATCCTGTATTCCCATTGAAATGATGCTGAAATGCAAGCTGAAGAGAGGAAGAACAAACCACAAGAGGGTATGTAAAGGTACGTTTTGGAAGCATGCTAGGCCATGACCTTTAAACAGAGTAAACCCTGGTCTCCCAGGTCTTTGTCCAATACAGTACAGTACTGTACTCTAACCCAGCCTTTCTCAATCTTGGGTCCCTAGATCTTGTTGGACTACAACTCCCATCATTTATTGCCAGTCGTCAGGGATTATGGGGGTTGTAGTTTGAGAACATCTGTGGATCCAAGGTTTAAAAAGGCTTCTCTAACCACCATACCAAACCACACCTCACTCTCTTCCTCAGAAGGTACACAGGTTGCAGGTGTATTCTGTGTTGTAGCTAATACTGGACTTTCCTTGGGAAAAATCACTTTTAGCTGGACTTGCCTTCAAAGGGAGTGTATTTCTGAAGTGTTCCTAGTGTATACTAAATTTTGCTGGACTGGAGAAAGCTTAGAATAACAAGGAGTGGATAGTGTAGTTGCTTCATAAAAGTTGTCGGGTGGCAGGGCTGGCCATGAGGCATTGAGGCAAGGTTCCCTCAATAGTTTTGTAAAAGAAGGACTTTAAAAGGTGCATGTTTTAACCATCTCTGCAGCGCCATTTACTTATTCTTGTTGGGGTTTTAAACCACTCCTGGAGGCTTAAGGTGAAAAATGGCACTTGAAATGATGACAGTAAGAACATTTCTATATAAAATAGACTCAAAAATTGCTTGGGAACTCTTCTCACCCACTGCAATTCAATGTTTACTCTTTCTCTCTTTTTTAAAAAAAGGCTTACGTTGCTTCTGGAAGAGACTTTTGCCCTGATCTCTGAAGGAAGGGCCAAAAAGAACCTCACTGTGCCCACAAACAATTGGCTGACTTTGGAAACAAAACAAAAATGTTGGGGCACCACAACCATTCCTCTTCCCTTTCAGATCAACCAGTGCAGAGCCACACCATACATTATAATCAGTGCAAATTGCATGACTCCCCCCAAATAATCCTGGGAACTCTGGTTTCCCCGTCATAGAGACCTGAAAGTCTGGCACCTCATCCCGCTCTGGCGGGAAGGTAAACGGCGTTTCCATGCACTGCTCTGGTTTGCCAGAAGTGGCTTAGTCATGCTGGCCAGCTCCCTCTGCCAGTAAAGTGAGATGAGCGCTGCAAGCCCAGAGTCGCCCGCGACTGGACCTAATGGTCAGGGGTCCCTTTAAATTTAGAAGCCTACTGCTCCAACAGTGGAGGAGAATATAGGCATTGGGGTTGATAGCTTTATGTTCGAGGAACTCTAATTTGTATATCACATATTGTGACAGCAAATTCCATAGTTTGGCTTTATTCTGTTATGAATCTCCTGCTGTTCAGCTTCATTGGATGAATCTGGAGTCTAATATTATGAGGGGGTGTGTGTCTCTGTTCCCCTTGCCCATAACACATATAATTTGCATGGTTCCCCCACCTTACTTGTTTTCCTTTTGTATGTGAAAAAGCACCAAGAAATTGCCAGTGGGGTTCAGGGAAGGAGAAAGTTACATGCACCCCAAACTTTTTAAGGCAGAAGTAGCCATTCTGGGATTGCGACTACTTTGGCCTGTCGTTTCTTGTATTATTATTGTTTCCAGAGGTTCAGCTAAACATGGGCTTGATTAACCCTTCGTGAATATCTTCATTCTGTTTCCGTGGGAAATGTATTTAATCTCTGGAAAACAAAAGCCAAATGTCCTGATCCAGAATGGTGTATGAGTTACTGGCACATTCACTCACATTCTGGCAAAGAGCTGCCTGCAGATGGTTTTGTCAGTTTGGAACAGAGCACCTTCCATTCTGCAGAAGACCTGATGACAGATGGAGTCACCTAGTTACACAAAAGTCTGCAGTGAAATGTTATCACAAGGGATGTCCAGACGCAATGTAAATGTCACTGAACGAAACTTGGACGCTAATGCTCTGGCAAAGCATGCATTCATTGGGTTTTTTTTAAGTGAGGTCTGTGGGAACCTGAATGAAATTCCTGGCTCGTTCTTAAAACTGTTTCATAAAGTGCTTGGGCAGGCTATCGGTTGCCCCAGCAGAGGAATGTCAACTTGAACGTATAGAAAAGTTAAGGTTAATCTTGAATATCTGTTGTGCTTTTCTGTTGCCTATTTCTCTGTTGCCTGGATCACTGGAGGGTGGGGAGAAGATGTGTGTGTTGTACATTGATATAGTTATGAAATTTTATGCATAATGAACACAATAAAGATATAGTGATGTATGGAAGTGAGAGCTGGACCATAAAGAAGGCTGATCGCCGAAGAATTGATGCTTTTGAATTGTGGTGCTGGAGGAGACTCTTGAGAGTCCCATGGACTGCAAGAAGATCAAACCTATCCATTCTTAAGGAAATCAGCCCTGAGTGCTCCCTGGAAGGACAGATCGTGAAGCTGAGGCTCCAATACTTTGGCCACCTCATGAGAAGAGAAGAATCCTTGGAAAAGTCTCTGATGTTGGGAAAGATTGAGGGCACTAGGAGAAGGGGACGACAGAGGACGAGATGGTTGGACAGTGTTCTCGAAGCTACGAACATGAGTTTGACCAAACTACGGGAGGCAGTGCAAGACAGGAGTGCCTGGCGTGCTATGGTCCATGGGGTCACGAAGAGTCGGACACGACTAAACGACTAAACAACAACAGGTAGCCGTGTTGGTCTGAGTCGAAACAAAATAAAAAAATTCCTTCAGTAGCACCTTAAAGACCAACTAAGTTTTTATTTTGGTATGAGCTTTCATGTGCATGCACACTTCATCAGATACACACTTCATCAAGTTTCTGATGAAGTGTGCATGCACACGAAAGCTCATACCAAAATAAAAACTTAGTTGGTCTTTAAGGTGCTACTGAATGACTTTTTTTTACAATAAAGATATTAATGCAAAGAAGAAAAACTAAGCATTAAAAACTCTTCACACAATAAAAACATCACAAATGTATTAGGATTGTACTAATACATACAGCAGGAGTGGGCATCCTACATATACCTTCCTATGAGGAGGTCCATTCTACCTGATGTTGGTATTGGGCTTTTAGTGTGGTGATCCCCTCCCATTATACAGTATTTACTAAAGTATTACTTATTATTCCACCAGATAGGCACATTTTCTATTGCCTCCAGCACTTGCTAAATGCAGTCCTCTTTCAACAAGCCCTCTCAATGCAAATCCTTATTCTAGTTGGTGTCTATATGGGATTCAAATTGATTTTAGTGTCATCGCTAGCAACCCTTAGATACCAGGTGGCGATTATATTCTTTACCCAGAGATTTTGTTCTTAATTGTTGTTGATCTTTTAGTTGGGTGGGTTAAGTTGTGTGTTTTTAAAGTTATTTTAGTGTAAGCATTTTTAATTAATGGGTTTTTTTTATAAAAAAAAATGGTATTGTCTCAAAAAACAACAACAACAAGCTTTGAGACAATTTTTTGTGGTAGGCAAAAAATTAAATATGAATAATTATAATATAACTTCCCTGCTCATTAAATAGACAATGTCATCTAAACTCCCAGAAAACAAATCAGGATGAATGCTCAATAAACATGATGTCTGGAAGTATCCACCAAAAAGGATTTTTTTTTGGGGGGGGGGGGTGAGGAAGCAAATTTGGCTGATACTTCTTGAAACAAATAAGATAATAAAACATTATGTTGTTCCCTCTCTGTGATCTGTGGCTTCTAGAAGTTTGCGCTTAGCTCAACTCCTGATGCTGTACCCTGAGGAAATAGGGAGTTTGGGTGACTGACCACGGGAAGAGATTTAGCTTCAGCTTTGCTCATCTGTGTGCTCTTTTGAAATTAAAATCAAGGCACACCCCTATCCCTGTCCTGCATTATATGGGGCAGACACATAATTAAATGATCTTGCACTTGTCTACCCAAATGTAAGTCTCACAGAACTCATTGGAGGTTACTCCCCAGTAAATGGACGTAGGATTGCCGCCTAAATCTCTGGTTTAGTTTTTCCTTCATTGCTGTCTCTGTAAATCACCTTTCTGCCAAAAAGTTCATGGTGGTACATGTGTATATTTCAAGTACGGCTGCCACTGTTGTGTCTAGTTTGTCACCAACTCAGGAAATAGCAAAATGCTGATACCTTTCAACTGATGTAACTTGGATATGCAAGCCTCTCTGTTCCTACACCTACATTTCTCTGAACAACACAGCTCATCACCAGTGGATTATCACAGTGTGAAGCAATCGTGTTCAGCATATGGAACAAAAGCAGTCAACACAGTTTACAGAATCGGAACGATAAATCACCTTGACAGTTAAGTTAATTTCAATGGTCTCTTTTCTGCGCTCAGGCTGCCACAGTAAAAAAAAAGAGTGCCTGGGTTTGGTAATATATTTGTCGGTATTTTCCATGAGACACTGACCCTTCTCCTGGGGTCAAACTACATGTTAATGATAATCACTGGTCAGTGAAGTAGCAGCAGGGGTCAGGAGGGTTGGCGAGGTGCAGGACAGACAGAAACAGGATTGGGATTGGGACGTGTCCAGAGGGAGAAGGGCGTGCGTGCGTGCGCACACACACACACCGTCTTCTTGCTTTAAGTCGCTCCCGAAAAAATGTTTGCCTCAAAGGTGCAGTTTGCTCTAAATAGCAGCATACAGAGAAAACAACCCAAATAGCAGCGCACAGAAAAAACAATCAGGAAACTGGGAGCAGGAAGGAGAAGAGAAGGTGTCAACTGTTTCATACAATTTATTAATGAGCTCCCTTAGGACATTTTCCACTCCATTATTCTGCATCCCCTTTTTGACCCACCATTGCACTATCCATACATTGAGGTAATGTCCACTGTAATGCCAATTCCAGGAGGAATGGACACTGCAAGAGGCAGTTCTGGGAGGGGAGAAGCCAAATGATAGCTGGTTTCTATCGGCCTCTTCATCCCTCTTCCGCATCTGAGGTGGGTAAAGGTAAAGGACCACTGGACGGTTAAGTCCAGTCAAAGGCGACTCTGGCGTTGCGGCGCTCATCTCGCTTTGAGGCCGAAGGAGCCGGCGTTTGTCCGCAGACAGTTTTCCGGGTCATGTGGCCAGCATGAATAAACCACTTCTGGTGCAACGGAACACCGTGACGGAAGCCAGAGCGCATAGAAATGCCGTTTACCTTCCCACCACAGCGGTGCCTATTTATCTACTTGCAGTGGCGTGTTTTCGAACTGCTAGGTTGGCAGGAGCTGGGACAGAGCAACAGGAGCTCACCCCGTCGCGGGGATTTGAACCGCCGACTTGATCAGCCAGCCCAAGAGGCTCAGTGGTTTGGACCACAGCGCCACCCAGGCCAAGCCGTCCCACCTCTGTGCCTGTAGCGGACAGCGCCCTAGAGGGGGCCACCCTGTCTCGCCTGCTCCTCTGAAGTGGCCTGGTTTGTGGAGAGGGCCACCCTGTCTCGCCTTTCTGCCTGAAGCAGCCCAGTGGGGAGAGCAGGCCACAGCATCTCACCTCATCCTATAAGGCAGCCTTGGGTTCTTTGCTTTGATGTGAGACCACTTCAAACACTGCGTTCATATTTCTCTGTCTGATTACATGATAGGTAAGCTGTTCCAGTGAGGGTTTTGTGGGTCTTTTGGTCTTCATTACGGGTGAGTCAGCTTGGCGCGATGTGGCAGAATGGGGAAAATGCATCACTTCTTCGTGCATAATTGGGGCAGCGCCATTTGCTGACAGGCTGATTAATCTTGCTGCCAGAAGATTTGCATTGCAAAGTGGCTCTTAATTGAGGTTCGGTCCAATTGTCTGTTGACCTGGGGGACTTGGCGATGGTGAAGTATTGGAACCTCTGTTAGTGGAGCAGTGACCCCAATCCTATGGGGTTTTTCAGGGTGGGTGTGTCTTGTTTTCCTTTGGAAAACATCTCTAAAAAGTGTGTCTTCAGGTGAGGAAGGCAACGTGTCAAGATCCCACCTACCTCTAGTAATACTGTGTTTCTTGACCATTTGATGTTGCAG
Source organism: Zootoca vivipara (assembly GCF_965207765.1). Classification (NCBI taxonomy): domain Eukaryota; kingdom Metazoa; phylum Chordata; class Lepidosauria; order Squamata; family Lacertidae; genus Zootoca; species Zootoca vivipara. Next base: position 38,426,048 of record NC_142596.1, read on the forward strand.
TTGAACATTATCAATACTAAATGACTTTGGAGAACGGATTTCCCAATGTAGTCAGTCATTCAAATCAAAAGTGGGGTGAAAAAGTGCCCTTTCTTGTCTTGTGATGTCATACTAAGCGCTGACAGACTCCATCACTAGTGAGGGGAGCTGGGTAACGTGACATTGCCTAAAGGTGTCTTTAAAATCTATAACTCTTGCTGTTATTAATGCAGAAAAGGTTTGGAATTTACTCACTGTGTAGCATTTGTTTTTGTTGTTGTTTAGTCGTTTAGTCGTGTCCGACTCTTCGTGACCCCATGGACCAGAGCACGCCATTTGTTTTTATCTTTATGCATTTGTTTTTATCTTTATGTATTTCTGTTTTTTATGTATTTAGATGTGGAACAGGAATGGAGAGCCCCTTTCTACTTCATTCAAGGAGCAGATCCTCAGTTTGGATTGATGAAAGCTTATTCAATTGGCGATTGTGGCCATGGAGGCGACGAATGGGAAGAGGAGCTCAAACTAACACAGCAAGCAGTGCAAGCGATTAACCAGCTGAACCCCAAACCGAAATTCTTCGTACTCTGCGGAGATCTCATACATGGCATGCCAGGTAGGATAGTTTTAAAAGAGATAAAAACTGTTCCTGCTGGCACATTCATCCAGAATCTGCTAGACTACTACAACTCCCATAATTTCAGATAGCTCCCCTTTTTTTGGCAGGGGGCTATCAGGAACTGCAAGAGTCCAGCAAGAACTCCCTGCAAGTAGAGGTTGGGCAGGAGTCACCCCTGCTTCTAAAAACTGTGTTTATTCAAACAGGCCTTTCAAAGCTGGGATTCTCTGCCAACCAGCTCTCCCTGATGTGCTTGATGCTTTTGTGTAACGGTGTTTTTTGGCTTGTGACATTTTGTATGAAAGTGTAATTTATAAATAGTTTAAATAAGCACAAGATCTGGAGGGCCACGGGGTTCCCACCCCTGCTGTAGTCTAATGAAATGCAGGATGCTGCCTTATACTGAATCAGACCCATTGGTCCATAGCTTGCTCAGTATCATCTACACTGGCTGTCAGCAGCTCTCCAGGATTGCAGGCAGGGGTTTCTCCCAGCCTTCCCTGGAGATGCTGCAGACGGAGCCTGGGACCTCCTGCATGGAAAATGACCTACAGCTGTTCCCTAAGAAAGGGAGCTCTTCCTTCTGAATTGTCTCCTTGCACTGTGATGGGCAGCAGGTGGCCTGTGGGCTCTGCCCGTCTTCCAACACCACATCCAGGTGAAGTAATCTTGTTAGCGAAATTGAAAGCCTGGCTTCAGTTGAAAAATGAAATGCTAAGCTTCTCTCTCCCGCTCATGCTTATCGTAATAGATTTAGAAAGTATAACAATCAAAGACTAGCAACAAAGGCACTGGGTGAGAAGAAGCTTTGAATTTGTACTGGAGCAATGTCGGTTCTGTTTCACAAGAACTTCTTTTTTCTGTTTAATGCCTCCTTCCCCCCTCCCCCCGGCCAACTCTTCAAAATATGCTGAGTGGTTTGGCACCTCTCAGATCTTTTTTTTTTAATCTGCACTTCTATTTTAGTGCTGGGAAATAATGATGATAAAGCAGAGATCTGCAACCAATATATTTATTTCTGACGTGCGTCTCTATACTGCTCTTTAACTTATAAGAATTCAAAGCCCAGTTTCCCAGGATGCCTACAACTGGCAGGCTATGCTTTGAAGGGAGGCCTCAAAGGAAGGGTGGAGAACCTGTGGGCTAGATGTCCTTCAGGGCTGACCATTGGCCATGATAGCCGAGGCTGATGAGAATTCTCAGCCAACCACCTCTGGGAGGCTGCAGGTGCCCCTTCTCTCCCTTGTAACCAGGATGCCTTCACTGAAGGGAGGCAGGACTGAAACGGTTTGGAGAAATCGTGCCTGTACATGGCTCATAAACCATGGGTTACTAGACCAAGGTGACTATGTCTGAACCAGCCCTAAAGGTACCGGTTTTGTATCACCTTCTGCAAATATCTGTCTCTTGGCTTAAGGTTCTACCCTGGGTGGTGTAGAGAGAGGTCCCTGGAGATGTGGGAGCAGGATAAAAACATGGTGCAGAAATGGTCTTTTTATCCAGTTACCTTGCCACTGGTCTTCCTTTCCTTCCTTCCTTCCTTCCTTCCTTCCTTCCTTCCTTCCTTCCTTCCTTCCTTCCTTCCTTCCTTCCTTCCTTCCTTCCTTCCTTCCAACTTACCTTTCCATTGGGCTTCTCAGCTTTCTGGCTTACCCAACACCCCTTTTCTCTCTTCCCGGTACCTCTTTATTTCTTGACAGCACCACTAAGTAATTTATTTCTCTGTCTCCAAACTGATCTTCCTCTTTCCCACAAGAGCTGCTCACCCACTCCCCCTTGGCGTCTGATATGCTCATGAACTTTCCATGACATGAATAGCAGTTCAGCCCAGAGGCTTTGTCTCACAGGCTTTCGGCTGTCTCTTACAACGGCAGTCCTCGATTCTCTCTCTCTCTCTCTCTCTCTCTCCCTGCTCCTTTCCATAATAATCTTCCATATGGCTCACCTGTTGCTTACAATAGGCCATTAAAAATTAATATAATGATTCCTTGTAGCAAATGGTTCTGTTTCTATATGTGGGCAAATTGCCTTCAACCTCTCTGTCTTATTGAAACGTCACCCCAGCACCTTACAAATTGCCCATGTTCCGTGACGAGATCTACACGGAGATGCATCGTTACGAGTTTCCAAAGTGTCAGTTGCTTATTTCATCCATAAAATAAGGAGTCGTCACTGTATGGAACTGGAATTAGGGGTGTGGGAGGTGTTCGATTCAGTTCACATTTAAAGGCGAGCTCAAATAATTTGCACTTTGAAGCACGATGCAAACTGAAATGCAGCCTTCTCTGAAATTTGCATGTCTCTGAATTTTTCAGGGCAGTTCTGCAGCCAAGTAATGTGTATATATTTATACACGTGTGTGTGTGTGTGTGTGTGTGTGTGAAAAGCATATATATTAGTGCAAATAACCTAGAAACATGCATCATATTGGAGAAAACTGCTTTGCAAAAATGTACATATGAGGCAAAACTGAACACAAAATGCAGTTACCGGTAGGAGAAATTAGCACTGAAATGCTGGTGAATTTCCACACTGGTTTCTCCACTGATGTGGAGAAGTGAACATAAGAGTGGAAAAAAAAATTGAGAACCTGAAATGGACAGATTCTCCTATTCTTAACTGACATGCATAGGGTGTATTTACAATAAGGCTTATTGGTCATCTCTTTCTCTGCATCCAAACTGAGGTTTCATTTTCCCAGAGGAGCTCCTAACATGCTTCTCTCTAGCACCTGAACTACAGTTTAGTGTCAGATGATTAAGCCTCAGGCTCGTGAGCCCCCCCCCTCTTCTCTGTCACAACCCCAAGAAGGAAATTGGAAACTACAATTCCCAGGGTTCCTTTGGAAGTAGGGTTTGATTGTCAAACCACTGGGAATTACAGCTCTGTGGAGAGAACAGGGATCTCCTCACATCTCTCAGAATCCCTAAGAAACTACAGTTCCCAGGATTCTTTGTGGGGAAGGCCATGCTTGTTTAAAGTGGTCTGTTGCAGGTGGGGCATTTGATATTGCTCCTGTTGTACCAAGTTCTTCATTGTCAGAGGAAAAAAAGTTTCTGGATGAGATGGCGGAGGGTGAGGAGGATTTTAGGCTGACCCAGCAGCGGCAATTATTATGTTCTTTCTAGCCATGATGATTGAATAGAGCATCCAGGTTTAGAGACAATGTACCGTAGGATACCTGTTGATGAAGAACAAACCTAGGAAAGAGGGTCGCTCGTCTTTATGTCCTCGTTGTGGGCTTCCCAGAAGCAACTGGTGAGTTGTTGTGGGGAATGTGATGGTGGACCTCTGTTACGGTACAGTAGGGCTCGATTAATGCTCTTAATCTTACTATTTCCCAACCTAACTTCTGCCTTACAGTGCTGTTATGGTGAAAATGGGAGCATGGGGACGATGTGTGCCATCTTGAGCTCCTTGGCGGAAAACTGGAATGTGAATTTATTTATTTATTATTTATTTTGTAAATAATTTTCCATTTTGACAGAATAAGCATAAAAAACATACAATATAACATATAACTAACAAAGAAGAAGGCAAACAAAACAAAACAAATCTAATTTTAAACATCCATTTTTCTGATCATTGTCTTATGGACTTCCCCTCCCCCCCTTTCTGGTTTTCATTTTTTAATCCTCTTTGGCAATTCCCTTTATCATAAATTTTAATTCCTCTTCAAAGTATTCTTCAATTTTATATCCTCCCCCACCCCCACCCCACTACAATCCCAGAGACTCCCCCTGCCACCAGAGAATCCCCAAGTGCAGTAGGAGAGGAGAAGCAGTCCTTTTTATCATTGAAGCCCCCACTCTCTCTCTCCCACCCCGGTACCCCCCTCTCCCCCCCCCCCGCCGCCAGAAGGTCCAGGATGAGGGAAGAGAGTGGAAGCAGAGGGACTCCGCTATCTTTAAACATCCTAATTAATCTATTCTATTTACACTTACTTTTCTTTATCATTTTTACAATCTTAAAATGTTTTCCTCCTTTTAGCCTTCCAAATTGCTCCATATATCCAATTATTAACATTATTAAATTCCATTCCATTTATATTTATTCACCATTTTCTTCCATCCCCCTCTTAGCTGCAGATACCTTAATTCTCACCATTTGCAATCTGGAATAGGAATTTAATAACTTGAGGGGTTGCCTTAGGGTATGCCCTCTTGACCACATTGATCTGTGAAAATGGCACTGTTACAGGTGACACGTAATATTCATTGCTTGCTTGTAAGAAATCGACCTTTTAGCATGGCAGCATCTACAGTTTTAGCACATTGTAGATTTGAGATAGTATTCCCTTTCATTCTTGTTTATAACTTGTTTTTTATTGATAACTTTAAATTTTGTTTTTGTAAAATGCTTAGAGGTTTTATTTACAACCAAGCAGCAAAATAAGATGAGTCAAATGCTAACTACATAGGTTAAAAGCATTTTGAAGCAGGAAGAATGTAAGGCGAGCCTCCTGGATCAGAACCCATCTAGTTCAGCATCCTCTTCTCACAGTGGCTGGTCAGTGGGAACCCTGCAAGGTGGACATGGCTGTTGAAAACCTTCTCTCCCCCCCCCCCAATAATATTTATTGATCTTCAAACATTTAAACAAAAAAGCAAAAATAAAACATAATAAACAAACAAAAAAACATATCAATTCTTACATTAACTTGACATTGTGGACTTCCTTGATTCCCCCCACACTGGGTCCATTTATTAAATCTAAATTAAGCAATTTTCCTTTATCATCTTAAATCATTCTAACACAATTTTTCCATTATTTCACAACCAATTCTAATCTACACAAAGAAAAGGGGGGGGGACATCGACTCTCCTCAACCCATAATTCATCAGTTAATCCAAATCTAAATTTATTTTCCCATCCATCTCTAATACTTCCGTTATCCTCACAATTTATACCCCAAAAATTTCCCATACATTCAAATGTTATTTCTTCTATCATAATAACCTTTAATCACATTTATCTAATTCTATCCCCCCTTCCCCTGGACTCCGGATCTCCCAGATGTATCAACCAGCTCCATAAAACGTTCCAGTTTCAGACCATCTTAATCAATCAGAAAATAACCCATTGTTGCTCCTCACCCCATTCCCACTCTTTCGCCCCCTATCCACCACTCTCCCTTCTTTGTCCCCTGCTGCCCCCCCAATTTTCTAACTGTAGCACAGTACCATCCAGCTATGTTTCCACTTTTCAGCCCCATCTCAATTTCCCCCCCAGTTAAGCTCAGGCCCCAGCATGGATCCTGCCCTCCCTCTCTCCCTGGGAGGACATTATTCCATGCTGGTTCTTCTCTGAGGACTCCTTGAATCGATGAAAGCCTTCTCTTCCGTAAGAAGAGGAACTTAGGAAGCTGGCTTATACCAATTCAGACCATGGGGCCATCTGTCTCAGTACTGTCAACACAATACTATCTCCCAGCCCTACCCAGCGGAGATGCCGGGGATTGAACCCAGGAACTTCTGCTTGCAAGGCAGACACTCTGCCACTGAGCTATGATGACGCAATGCTTACAGAGAACGAGAACACAGTGCAATACTTTTCATAATATTTCAAAAGGGCTGCTGTCTCCTCTCCTCCTCCTCCCCTCGGTTTGCCAAATGTTACCAAATATACATTTTGCTCGCGCAACTTATAAAACATTTAAACGGAACACATTGAACACAGCCAAGATCGCTTCTGTGCTGCTTGCCGTGTTTGCTCTGTGCTTGTGTAAACATTGACAGCAGCCCCCTGCGCTGCTTTCGAGCCCTAGCTAGGAAGCGAAAGAGCAGCCGTTTGTTCCTCTGGAGGTCTTTTCGCGCCTACTTCTTCAAATAGTCTTCTGTGCCATCCGGATTACTTTAGGGATAAATGGCTTTGCACACGTCCCATGCATTATTAAAAAGTGTCCTTTTTTTTTTAAAAAAAGGAAAACTAGCGCTAATGGCTAGCTAAGTTGTGTCCAAGGATGTGAAAGCATCTTTTGGCATCTGATGGCATTTGCAGTCAACTGAGACACTCTGCACTTAGCCACTTGCTTTCACATCCTTGGACACAACTTAGCCATTAGTCAAAGATGTGTAACGAAGGGGCCAGGCAAGCTTTCCTGGGGAGAGCATTCCACAAGTGGGGAGCTACCACAGGAAAGGCCCGTTCTCGTTTGCCACCACCCAGACCTCTCATGGATGAAGCACACGAAGAAGTGCCTCAAATGATGATTGCAGAGTCCGGGTTGGTTCATATGGGGAAAGGTGATTGAATAGGGCCCAGAAACTAATTGGCAGGCAAGTGCAGCCAGGCCAGGATTGGCATTATATGCTCAAAGTGGCTTGCCCTTGTGAACAACCTGGCTGATAAATTCTGCACCATCTGAAGTTGCTGAATTTCAGAGGCAGCCCTGTTTGCCTCCTTGCTACAAACAGTAGCGCCATGTACCTATATTCCGGCATATAAGACGACTGGGCGTATAAGACGACCCCCACCTTTTCCATTTAAAATATAGAGTTTGGGATATACTCTCCGTATAAGAAATACAACCCGGCGTATAAGACGACCCCCGACTTTTGAGAAGATTTTCCTGGGTTAAAAAGTAGTCTTATACGCAGGAATATACAGTATATGGGGGCGGGGGGTGTTAAGCTAACTCTCGCTTGCTAGTGTGTTAGACCAGAGTTTTGTATTTATACAACTTTCTTTGTGTGTGCGCCTTGGTTTAGAATCTCTAGGTTTTTTAAAAAAAATAAAATTAAAAATACTTAGTATTATTTTAAATAGTGTTCTTTGTTCAAGGGCTTCCAAAATTAGAACGAAGCAGTGATGGGATGCAAAAATAATTCTGCTGCTGATTGCAATGAAGAAAATGACCTGATTAAGGAAATTGTCACAGGAAAGCGGGAATTAAGTCTGTTGTTCTTCTAAGGATTTGAATAAATCTTTTCTCCTGTTTCTTAATATAATATTTGAGGTTGGGGGGGGGAGGGAGGAGAGACATTGACTTTTGGTAATCCTAAAACACAACCTGCCCCCACATAATCAATTTTTACAAGATGCATCCAGTCGTAGTTTCAGGCTACAAAATTGATGGCCTCTGATCTGCAGGCGTTTTGGTTGCTGTCTCCTTGGAGCCAATTAATATACTCAACAAATTTATGTGGTGATAAATTCATGCAGCTACAAGACTGGTGCCCAGGTTTTTGGAGTTTGTTTGCTTGTTTTTAAAGAAAGATGGACTAATTTAGTGTTATTGTTTTTTTTAATTGCTGTGGTTGTTTAGTTTGCTGAGTTTTTAAGTTCATAATACTAGAACTCGTGGAAATCCAACAGAGCTCAGTGTTGGAAAATTCAGGTGGACATATAAAAAGAAAATACCTCTTCACACAGTGCATAGTTAAAACATGGAACTCTCTCACACAGAGGCAATGATGACTACCAACTTAAATGGCTTTAAAAGAGGACTAGACAAATTCATAGATGAAACGGTTGTCAGTGGCCACTAGCCATGATGGCTGTGCTCTGCCTTTACAGTCAGAGGCAGTACAGTGGTGCCTCGCTAGACGAAATTAATTCGTTCCACGGGTCAATTCGTGTAACGAATTTTTCGTCTAGCGAGTCCCAGTTTTCCATAGGAATGCATTGAAACTTAATCAATGCATTCCTATAGGCTCTGGGGGACTGGCGGCGGCATGCGACGGGGCTTCGGAGAAGGTCTCCGAAGCCCTGTCCGATGCCGGCTGTGTGCGAGGCGGCTGGGGGAAAGCTCCCAAGGGGGAGGCAAACGACGAAAAACCCCCGCTGCAGACTGCCTTCTGCTTGGGGTCTGGCTTGACTACAGCGGCAAGAAGGGGAGGACCCCTTCTTGCCGCTATCGCCACCAGACCCCAGCCAGTTAGGCAGTTAGCAGCGGGGGTTTTTCACCGCTTGCGTTCCCCCAAGGGGGATGCAAACGACGAAAAAACCCCGCTGCAGACTGCCTTCTGCTTGGGGTCTGGCTTGACGACAGCGGCAAGAGACCAGCGGAACACAAAGGGGAACGAACTGCAGCGCCGGAAGAAGGCAAAGGAAGATCAGCTGAGAGGCGGTGACAGCTGTCAGCGCTTCTCAGCTGATCTTCCTTTGCCTTCTTCCTGTGCTGCAGCTCGTTCCCCTTTGCTAGACGAATGCCCCTTTAGGTTTTGCAATCGGAGGTTTTTATGGCCACACTTCGCAAGACGAAGCGGTGGGCATAAAAAAACTCATCGTCTTGCGAGGCAACCTCCGATCGCAAAACCTATTCGTATAGCGGAAAATTCGTCTTACAGGGCATTCGTCTAGCGAGGCACCACTGTATTTCTTCTGAATAGCATAGAATAGAGTTGGAAGGTACCCCCCAAGGATAATCTAGTCCACACCCTGCAATGCAGGAATTTCAGCTACAGCACCCAAGACAGATAGCCATCCAACCTCTCCTTAAAAACCTCCAATGAAGGAGCATGGAACAAGGACACACACAAAAAACCAGGAATCAGAGGCTCATGTTGCTTTCAGAAACAGGAATGCTCAAGAGGGAGACCTTAAAATACTGCAGCCTCCTAGGCTACTGGTCTTCGACTGCTGGGCCAGGACCCACTAATGTGTCATGCCTTGCTCCAAAGTGGGTTACAACAGGAGCACTTCCGGTATGCAAATATATGGCTAAAGATTAAGAAATGGGGCCCCCAGTGTGTGCTAGGGCAAAAAATGGGTACTGGATATGAAAGGGTTGAAGCGGTTTGTCCGAGACCACACCCCATCTCTGGCTGCTGGTAGTAAAGGAATTTCAGGGATTGCTTACTCACAAGCAGCCTGACCATTCTGGGTCTGTAAAAGGTAAAGGGACCCCTGACCATTAGGTCCAGTTGTGACCGACTCTGGGGTTGCGCGCTCATCTCGCATTATTGCCCGAGGGAGCCGGCGTACAGCTTCCAGGTCATGTGGCCAGCATGACAAAGCCGCTTCTGGCGAACCAGAGCAGCACACGGAAACGCCATTTACCTTCCCATTGTAGCAGTCCCTATTTATCTACTTGCACTTTGACGTGCTTTCGAACTGCTAGGTTGGCAGGAGCTGAGACTGAGCATCGGGAGCTCACCCCGTCACGGGGATTCGAACCGCCAACCTTCTGATCAGCAAGCCCTAGGCTCTGTGGTTTAACCCAGACCCACGCTATGATGTTGCTCAGGGGTATGCAACCTAAGGCCCGTGGGCCAGATGCGGCCCAATTGCCGTCTCAATCTGGCCCGCGGATGGTCTGGGAATCTGTGTGCTTTTACATGAGTAGAATGTGTGCTTTTATTTAAAATTCATCTCTGGGTTATTTGTGGGGCATAGGAATTCATTCTCCCCCTCCCCCCCAAAAATAGTCCAGCCCACCACATGGTCTGAGGGACGGTGAACCGACCCATGGCTGAAAAAGGTTGCTGACCCCCGATGTTGCTCTTTGGCCTGTTCCTGGACCTTTTCGGCACCTTTGTCCTTGCTATGTGGAGTGTCTGGTCTACTCTCTGAGGACTCAGTGCCTGGTTCACCCTCCAAGGCCTCTGGCACCAGAGATTGCCAGGGATTGAGCATGCGACTTTCTGTATTCAAAGCATGTGGTTGGCCTCTGAGCAGTGGGGCCTCCTCTTCGGAAAAGATTGGCCAAAGCACAGCTGCTGTTGAGCTACTCTGATGTCGAGGCCTATGCACATGGCGACTTCCTAGGATTCCAAGAGCCTGGGGGCAATAAATAGCATCCTTATCAGCTAAACTAGGACGCAATCAAGCAGAACATTTGGGAGCGCATTATGAGCCATTAAAAGGAAGTAAGTAATCAGTGGCAATGTCTTCAGTTATGTAGAGGGTGATTAAAATTGGTTTGTACTTGGGATCATTATTAGTAGTAGTGTGAGAAGCTTTCTTTTTTATTGTGTGACCATGTATAGCGCTACCAAAAACTGTGGAGTTTAATCAAGCATTTCATCAAATAGATATTTGCAGTGTAGAGACTTGCCGGAAATACTGAGGTGTATGCGTCTCCCCCACCCGAGTAAATTATAGTTTTGTTGTTAGGAGGCACATGCTGCTGTTCTGTATCAAGTGGACTGTGTAACATCAGCAGAAGACATGATTGCCATTTCAACGGGTCAGTTTGCTGTAAAATGCATTTGCTGCATTTTGGATACAGGTGCCATCTTCTTTCTACTTCTTCTTGCCCCGCAGTGAACTCGGGGAAAACATTTTCCTCTGGTTTTCAGAAGCCAGGTCAGCACAGCACTGATTGGACAGTTCTTTTGTCAGTCGCAGAGTCGCATCCCCTTCCTCAAGGCCAGGGGTCAGCAAACTCTTCCAGCAGGGGCCAGTCCACTGTCCCTCAGACCTTGTGGGGGCCGGACTATGTTTTGAAAGGGGAAAAAATGAACAAATTCCTATGCTCCTATTCCTAGCTTGAACTGTATCAAAGCGTCGGCCGCAGGGCGATAAAACAATAAAAACGCCGGTTAGGAAGGCGGAAATAGAAGCGGAGATGAATGTGGGTAAAGCAGAGTTCAACCTGATCCTGTTGCTCTTTCAAGATAACGTATGTAAATAACCTAGACCAGAAAGCAGCTATCTCCATTGAGCGCTAGAGGTTCCAACCACTTTAATGGCAAAGTCTATCACCCGGTTAGGCAGGGTCACATGATGTGGTTCCAATACTTCTTTGTCGTCATTCAGCAGCTGCTTGGCAAAAAAAGGAGAAGAGAGCTTTAGTCTGCTCTGTATCTATGGGAGAGTTATCTCTCTTGCAGTTTGCTGGTGCTGTGAAAGTTTAACTAGCTTTTGGATTGCTAGTTTTATAAACCACTAGATCGAAACCTTTTTTTAAAAGATGTCTGCATGAACAAGTTTGCAAAACATGGTTAAAAGATTGTATGTACTGGCCTCTTCCTGGAGCATTAGAAAACAAGCTTGTACCACCTTCCATGTGACAGCCCTTCAGATATTTGAAGATGGGCTATCATATCACCACTTAGTCTTCTCCAGGCTAAACATACCCAACTCCCTCAACCATTCCTCATAAGGCTTGGTTTCCAGACCCTTTTTCTGTAGAGTGCTCATGTCTGCATGCTTTCCAGCTTGTCAATATACTTCTTAAACTGTGGTGCCCAGAAGTGGACACAGTATTCCGGGTGAAGTCTGTTGACGGATTATGATATGGTGGTACATAAGTACTTCAAGAAAGAAAGACAAGCAGTAGGGGGCCTTAACACAGAAATTGTTGCCCTGGCACCTTCTGGTGGTTGTTGGCTTGCTGTGTACCACTTAGTGGGCAGAAAGGCAGATTAGGAATATTTTAAATGCCCAAGCTTTCTCTCAGAGAGCCCACTACAAGGCATGCTGCATGGGGCAGATAACTAAATTACCTTCCACAAGTTGCTCCAAGTGTTGACAGATTTTTAAGTACAGTCATACCTCGGTTTAAGTACGCTTCGGTTTGAGTACTTTCAGTTTAAGTACTCTGCGGACCCGTCTGGAACGGATTAATCCACTATCCATTACTTTCAATGGGAAAGTTCGCTTCAGGTTAAGTACAGTATGGACTTCCAGAACCAATTACACTCATACTTCGGGTTAAGTACGCTTCAGGTTGAGTACTCCACAGAGCCATCTGGAACAGATTAATCCCACTTTCCAATACTTTCAATGGGGAAGTTCGCTTCAGGTTAAGTAGGCTTCAGGTTAAGTACAGACTTCCGGAACCAATTGTGTACTTAAACCGAGGTACCACTGTAGATGCTACAAGTGGACGCCACAACCTCCTTCAAGCTTCATTTATTGCCCGGCGAACTATGCTGTAGCCATTAATGACCAGGCAAAGTGGTTTTGCCTCCATTAAAAAAAAAAAAAGTCCAGCAGACAGAACCACACTGAACTTAATATGTACCTGATATGATAATGGATGGGTGAGGCCAAGGTCTGCATCTGTTAACAGTTCCTTTTAGACACAGGCCTCTGGAGCTTATCGTCGGCAAATGGAAAAGGCGCCCTGTTGGCCACGGCATAATCACAGCGCATTATTGATTGTGTTGCCACTGAAGCATTGGAGGATACAAGGAACGCAAGGCTTGTGAATGCCTGAGGAGGTGTTAGCACCAAATGGCCACCTGCTTTGGGAACACCCATTGTTTTAATTATTGGAACTCAGTCGGAGCCGATATGGTGTTGTAGTGGATAACGTTGCATTGGGTCATTTTTTAAAAAATAAGTTTTGTATGTTTCGGATAGCAATTTATTTTATGGAAATACCATTTGTATCAGGACCAGAATTCACATTTCTTGTCAGCCAAGATGTTTGGTGGGTGCTGGGGTTGGTGTCAGTCTTTTTGGCATGACCTCCCTCAGAGGGTTGTTGTGAGGAGTTTTGTATGGAGCCTCAAGTTGTTTGGAGCAAGGACAGGACAAACATGTCTCATGTACTACTTCTTTACACAACCCTTTCTCCCGTCCATTCCCCCCCCCCTCTGCACCACCAAGAACAGGGCTTTCCTTCCTAAACAAAAGCTCGAGAAAACAACTTTGACCTGAACCTCCCAAGAGGGGGTAGATCACTGCCATTTTAACTCTGTGAGTAGATCGCAGTCTCTTGGAAGTTGGCTACCCCTGTTCTAGACAATGAGAGCAGGAGAGCACTGTTAACATACCACAGTAGGGGAACTGGGGGAATCTTGAGCATGAGACTCAACCTCTTGAAGATGGGGAGTCAGGTCATTTAAAAACACACTTAAAACATTAAAACAAATGGAAGGGGTGGGGACAAAGTACAGCCCAGTCTAATACTCCCTAGTACAGTGGCCCCTTGGTTCTAGAACGGCTTAGTTGTCGAACAAATCGACTCCCGAATGCTGCAAGCCCGGAAGTGCGTGTTCCGGATTGCGAACGTTTTTCGGAAGCCGAACGTCCGACGTGGCTTCTGCTTGAGTGCAGGAAGCTCTTGCAGCCAATAAGAACAGTTTTCGCATTGTTTTGGAAGTCGAACAGACTCCCGGAACAGGTTAAGTTCGAGTACCAAGGTACCACTGTAGTAGGAATTAGAGACTTGCTCCTGCTTCCCACATCCATGGAAGTTGCATATAATTTAGATCAGGAGTAGGGAGACTTTTTCATCCTGAGGGCCACACTCCCTTCTGGGCTATTTTCTGAGGACCACATGGAGGTGGCCAGAGGCAAAAGGGAGCAGAACAACGTATGCACGTTTTACCTCTGTACAGTAGGCTACTTTCTACACACACTTACACATCCCTCTTTGTCATCCGTCCAGGCAATCAGGAAGTATTTTTTTTTATATAATAATTTTTATTAATTTTCAAACAAAACTAAACAAACTACACAACTACACAGACATACAATACAACACTGTCCCTTCGTTTTCCCTCCACCCACTGGTCCACCTCTGCCACCAGTGAGACCCGTGCGCTGTGAGAATCAAAGGGGGTCCATTGTGAGCTGGGTTTGACCTCCCCCCTCCCTCCTCCCCCCTCTTGCCCCCCCTGCCACTGAAGGGACAGGAATGGAGGAGCTCTGAGGATTGGTTTCCCCCAGCTCTTTCATAAACATACTTAAACAAATATACACATAACAATAGTAGGGGAGAATTTTAACTCCCCAATTCTTATTATCTTAACCTTATAATTGTGACTTCCTCGATAGTCTTCCTCCTGGTTTTCCCTAAACAGAATCTAAAAGCTTATGGCGGGTTTTCTATTTCAGTTTAAAATCCTTTTCTTATAATATGAACTCAATCCTCCTCCTTATCCATGCTGCCCTCCCACAGGCCCCCTCCTGCCACAAGAGGAACCTGTAGGGCACAGCATTTCCAAGGTTCCATTATATCCCCTCCTCACCCCTCCGAGCACTCCCTGCCACTGAGTAGCTCAGAGTAAGGAGAGGAGAGTAGGCAGCTTTCTGCCTAAAAACCTAACTTAACTTACAAAAATTTACATTAACTTAAATACTTTCCTAAGCCGTTCTTATGTCTCCCTCCAGAAAACCCAGCTTATTTTCTTTCATTTTTACACTCCATCTCCTCTCCCTAAGTCTTTTCCCCCAATTGGATCAGCATTTCCGTTAACAGGCCAAAATTTCGAAAACCGTCTTTCAAAAACTAAAAGTAAAACTTTTAACTAGATTTTCATCCCACACCCATTCTTTCCCATGTCCGTCTCCAGGCCCTTGTCCCCCTCTGCCCCTGTCTTTCCCATTCCTCACTGACATCACCCCACATTCCAACCCCTCCAGGATCTTCAAGTCCATTAAACCTCAAGTTCCTTTGCTTCTCATTTTCTTGCTCTACTTGTTTTTCTTCCTTTTGAAGTCCATGCTTTGCTTCATCCCAATCATATTTTTTATAGTCCAAGTCCTCTTTAAAATTTTCATCAAATTGTTTCTCCTGGCAACCAGTCTCAATCTCCACAGTCTCCAAATTCAAATTTTCCTCTAAGTCCTGGGCTTGGACTTCAATCTCAGCTGCTGGTGAATTGGGATGTTGCCGTTCCTTGTAAATGTCCTCCCATGTTTGTAGATAGTTTAGCACAGCCTCCTGGAAGGCTCGAGAGTACTTTGTTTTCATACTTTTCCTAACCGCAGACAAACAGGAGGTGGAGAACAAAGGGTGCTGGAGAATTCCTTCCTTAGACGATCGACTCCATTTTGGCTGCTCTTTTCCTTTGTCTTTTGATTCAATCACAAATCCATTCTTAGTTCCAATGTTACATAGTTCTAACACATTTTCAGTCAATTTTTACTGATCACAACAGTGCAATAAATCCACCCGGTCTTTTGACAGTTTGACAGCTTTTGACAGCTGTCAAAACACTCTCCCCCTTTTTAATGCTGTACCTCAAGGGGTGCCGGACTCGGGAGTTGAGAGGGTTCGAAAAAGTCTTTCTTTCTTTCGGGTCCACAATTCCAAATGCTTTTCGTCGTTCGGCTTAAGATTTTTTAAAGCGCCTCCCAGTTTTCCATTAGGAAGAGACCGACTTCCGTTACTTTAAAGTCTCTCCTATTTTTCCAATTGTTAAATTTAAAGTCCGTAATCAAAATTCCACTTACTTTATGGAAACCTTTAACTTTGTTCGGAAGAATCCGCCGCTTGCCGGGTCAGGACTCGGAGCTTCACTTCTCGGAGGTAAGATTAAGCCCAAAATGGCTCCCGCGGTTCCACCCCGCCGGCTCTCGATCGCTCTACTGAGCTCTCGGGCAGCGGGGGATCCGCAAAACGGAGCAGCCACTGGGCGCGTGAGTCACCGGGACTCTCTACCCGGTGCTTTTACGGGGAGTCCGCTCGCTCTGCGGACTTCCCCCCCCCTCCGCGAAGCCAGGGACTTCGGCGCGCGAAGTCCCTGCGTCCTTCTCTCCGCCGCGACAGACCGGAAGTCGCAATCAGGAAGTATTATCAGAGTTTGATAAGTGCCCAAGGAGGGTGCAAAGCAGGGCTGGTGGGGGGTATGGCTTGCAGAGAGGGCCAGGTTGAAAGGCCTGGTGGGGCACATTTGGCCCCTGGGCCTGAGGTTCCCCATCCTGGATTTAGATTGTAATTTAAAGGCAGTGAGTGTCGTATCAGTTCACGTTTCCTGATCATTTCTCCCCTGGCGCATGAATGTTTATGTCGGGGTGTATGCATGCCTACAAGTCCCCTTCAACTCTGCGGGGCTTTCTTCTGAGTGGACGTGTATTGTGTTGTATAGAATTGCTCTGATAGAAAAGGACGCAATTCATCTTCTGCAGGTGTATGTAGTATAGCTTTGGCAATTGGTGTGACTTCCATCTCCACTAGTAATTGGAGGGGCGGGCAACTGCCGTTTCTGAAAACGCATTGTTTCATAAAGTATTAGTGACATAATAACATGGATACAATACCTGTCAAAATGGTAAGGTTTGAAGCTTGTAATTAATTCCCCCCCCCCCCTCCTTTGGGTGGCCATCCTTGGGAAGCACGCATGCCAGTGTAATAAATATACATTTGCAGTTCCCTAGGTTGGCTAAAATTAGCATTTTTCAGCACCTTCATTCCCACCTTCCCTTTCAAAGCTTAAAACAAAATGTTAAGGGAAATGTATTTGAAGTGTGTACACACACACACACACACACACACACAAATATTTCAGTAAAAATGATTTACAAATAAACTTTGAGTTTATTGGAATGTAACTTTTAAGCCACCTTTAAGCACACACACACATATGTGTCGACTTGGGTGTCAGTCCCATTGAATTCAATGGCACTTACTCCCAGGTTGGGTATATGGTTGCAGCCTTGATTGAATTTCTTTTACTTTCAATGAGTGTTTTAGTTCAAATACTCCTGGCTTCTAGACTGAGATGTTTTATTGTGGTTTTATAATTTTTGGAAGCCATCCAGAGCGGTTGGGGCAACCCGGTCAGATGGGCGGAACAATAACAATAATAATTGCTGCACACTAATGCTAAAATTGCACACCGCATATCTGCATTAAACATTCATATTGATTTTAATAATATGTTATTGCTTCTTTTATTCCTTATATTGTATCTTATCGTTCTACAATTTGAATTCTATGGAATGCAAATCGTAGTAGAATAAAACAACATACAAGGAACAGTATAAGCAGTAAAAATTCAGTTGAAATTGTACAGCATCTAGCGCAGCACATTAGAATTTCTACAACAGGCAGAAAATTCAACCAGTGATCTGCCAAGACCCTCAGTAATTTTCAAGTGGTCTGGGAGGGGGGATGGAGGTTAGAAACTGCTGGTTTAGGGCATTGTGTTTTTCCACCCAGGAAATGCCTTCCGAACCCCAGCCCTGTATCCTATATTTCAGCTACTTTAGGAGGCCATCGCTCAGTGGTAGAGCACATATTGTGATGCAGAAGCTCCCAAGGTTTGAGACCTCCTGCCTGAGTGATAGCTTCCCACCATAAAATGAGAAATAAGTGGCTACCAATTATCCACAGATGTGAAATGACCTGCTCAGAAGAGCTTCATCTTGACAGAATTAAGTGTGGGATCCATTCTCCTTATTTCAGGATTGAAAGGTCAAATGGATGAATGGATCAAAAGTCAATAATCCATGCTAATATAATTCATTCATTCATTGCCCTTTGCTTAATACCAGTCATAATATTAAAGCAGGCAATCAAGAACACAAAGAGAATAATGATTTTGTCCCCCTTCTCGTCTCAGTCTCCATTATCATCCCATCTCTGTCCCCTGCTCTTTGGCTTGTAACCCTGGTTACTATCAGAGTTCCACTCTCAGGAACTCAAGTTTGCTTAGCAAGGTCAGGTTTCAACACTGCCCCACTCCCTCGCTAGCAGAAGTGTTAGAAACTCAGATATCACCAAATGGCGCCTTAAACCTAGGTTACGGTTGTCACAATGGAATGTCTAGGCACATTCTTTTGCAGTGAAATTTGTTGTTGTTATTATTCGTTTCGTTTCTGTACCACTCTATATTTTAAAGGACCAATCTCAAAGCGGTTTTGTTGTTGTTGTTTAGTCGTTTAGTCGTGTCCGACTCTTCGTGACCCCATGGACCATAGCACGCCAGGCACTCCTGTCTTCCACTGCCTCCCGCAGTTTGGTCAAACTCATGTTCGTAGCTTCGAGAATACTGTCCAACCATCTCGAGCTCTGTCGCCCCCTTCTCCTTGTGCCCTCCATCTTTCCCAACATCAGGGTCTTTTCCAGGGAGTCTTCTCTTCTCATGAGGTGGCCAAAGTATTGGAGCCTCAGCTTCACGATCTGTCCTTCCAGTGAGCACTCAGGGCTGATTTCCTTAAGAATGGATCGGTTTGATCTTCTTGCAGTCCATGGGACTCTCAAAAGTCTCCTCCAGCACCATAATTCAAAGCAGTTTACAACGCATTAAAACATCAAATAAAACTCTTCAAGGGAAATATGTCATATCCTTCTCTAAGTGACATTTTGCTTTCCCCAGTCGCCAACCTGGCATCCAGAGATGTCCAAAAGGGTCGCAATTGGACCCAAGACAGTCGCAAAACGCACCTGGCGCCTGGCTAATTTTTAACACTGACTAGTAGTGTTGCTCCTCTGGATAGCTGCCATTTTTATTTCCCATAATGCTACAGACTAGTGCTAAGTTAGGAACATTGTGTGGGAATTAAAATGGCAGCTGCCTTGCTTTAAATAAAGGGGAGGGGGACCCAATACATTGCGTAATTTATTATTGTAAGTTGTTTCGTGACGTATCTGATGAAGATCAGGATATGAATTGTTAAAGATATAAAGATTCATCTGCAGCGCTGACAGATCTGCTTGCTGAGCATGTTTTCTGACGGAAGCCACCCAAGAAGCCTTGCTAGCAATAGGCACATTACAATTTACGCCTTTATCAAGGCGTGGCAGATTCCTGTGCGGTTAGATTTTGCACGGCTCCCATTGTCCACATGCTAAGAGCAAAGAAAATACCTTTTTAATTATGATTGCCACATTCCTTTAGCAAAGTTGACTTCCTGCGGAAAACGCACATTTGTTGCAATCGGGTGCCACTGAGCGTTGCTCTGTCTGCGTCATCCACTTACAAAACCTGCCAAGATAACTTTCAAGTCCTTAATTTGCTAACTATAATGAGTATGATACGGCTCGGTGGAAATGACACAAATTGATATTTTTTAAGACATAAAAACTAGTTAAAGGAGCAGAAGGCAGACGGGGGAAATTATGCCGGAGCTGTCAGATTTAAACAAAGCTGCCCGGCCCTGGACAGTCTCGTAACGGAAAACATGAGCGATTGTTATCGAGCATGACACATTATTAGAGCTTCCACGAGTGGGATGCGGCTCTCCGTTCGGAGAAGCAACGGGCGCTTTTCAGCTAACCTGAATGTTACAACCAAATATTCTTGAACCAATGAATTAGTCTATTGGGGGCTTCTAGCCATGATGGCTATACCTCACCTGCAAAGTCGGAAGCAGTGATACTTCTGAATGCCACTTGCTGGAATCTTGTGCTCAGATTCCGCTTGCTGGTCTCCTGCATGTATCTGGTTGGGCACTCTGAGAACAGGATGCTTGACTAGGTGGGCCATTGGCCTGATCCAGCAGGCTCCTCTTATGTTCTTAACTGTTTGCTGGAACTGGAAGCCTCTCCCTTCCTTAACATATCTTCGAGTCGGTTGGTTTACATGCAGGGCTTCATTGCTTTCACAGTGCCTTAAGCCTTAAGCCTGTAGCTTTCTTTCCTGCCAAGACCGGGACAAGCAGGGCCTCTCCTACACAAAAGACAGGTGAAACTTGGAAAATTAGAATATCATCGAAAAGTGCATTTATTTCAGTAACACAACTTACTGTTTTTTTCTTTTTCTTTTAATTTTTACGAATGCTTTCTTTTGTAAATTCCGCAGTAATAAAACAAATAGTTACAATAATACGAAAATAAACATCGCCATTACATTTCATTAATTACATTCCATTTATAATTGACCCGCCTAACGACAAATAATTACAGTTACAACAAATAAAGGCTTGACATATTGTGCTTTGCATGTCATGCATCTATCTCATATATTGGCTTCACCTTTTAAATTGTGTTACTGAAATAAATGCACTTTTTGACTATATTCTAATTCTCCGAGTTTCACCTAGAATCATAGAGTTGGAAGAGACCACAAGGGCCATCCAGCCCAACCAACTGCCAAGCAGGAAACACCATCAAAGCATTCCTGACATATGGCTGTCAAGCCTCTGCTTAAAGACCTCCAAGGAAAGAGACTCCACCACACTCCTTGGTAGCGAATTCCACTGTCGATCAGCTCTTACTGTCAGGAAGTTCTTCCTAATGTTTAGGTGGAATCTTCTTTCTTGCAGTTTGAATCCATTGCTCCGTGTCCGCTTCTCTGGAGCAGCAGAAAACAGTCTTTCTCCCTCCTCTATATGGCATCCTTTTATATATTTGAACATGGCTATCATATCACCCCTTGTAAGCCTATGCAGTGAATCCATATTTCCCATCTCCCCACTCCTTTGTTGTCTCTCGTGCTGAATTTTAGATTGTAAGCTCACTGGGGCAAAAATCTCTCATAATGCAGAATGCACCACATGTAGTGATAGTACTATATAAATAACGGGGGGGGGAATTGCCTGATAGGTGGGATATATGTAACACAACTGCATCACCACTCTTCTGTTTATAAATTCATAAACTGAATAATGCACAGAGCATTTCTGGTGTCATTTTATACATTTAAATGACCCACTTGCCTGATAGATTAAACGCTGCACTCCTGGGTGTAAATTGTCAGCACCCATCTCCCACCAAATTATCCCCTGTGGGGCTATTACTGTTTGTTAATCTTGTATTATTAAAGCAAAAGAGTGTTTTCTGAAAAATGCAGGCTGTGATTTTTTTTTTGCAACTCAAAGAGGAGCTGGATGACCAAAGGTCAGACTTAATAGAGAGGAATTTTCTTCTTGAATAATCCAAAGAGTTGAACTGTTTCTCTTTCAATCCCCATAGCACACACAAAAAACCTTTTTTTAAAAGGAAGGCTTTCCCTGTAATAATTGCTTGTCATTTGATGCACTGTGACTGCTCCCCTCCCCTTCCTGGGGTTGTAGACAGTTCTAGCCCTACCTAGAGTAGACCCACCGAAGTTACTGGATGTGACTAGCTGAGTCTTGTTCATTTCAATGGGTCTGCTTTGAACACAATTGAGCTGAGTGCAATCCTTTTGTCTTCAGCGTCGATTTGCTTAGCTTACTCATATCAACATGCTTGTTTTAGCTTTAAAGGGCTTTATTGCTCTGTGCACACCACATCCGCAGAGGAACCAGCTGCATTTCATTCTGCCTCCTGCATCTTCAGCAAAATTGCCAGCTAAATTGAGACCCCTGGATCTTCCTCTCTGATGGTTTGTGATGGAACGCTATATTGGAAGAGCACAGCATGGCTTCTCTCCCTTCCCCACCCAGCAAAAAAATAGTTACAGCATATATTTTCATCCAGGTGTTTTTAAGCTGATCAATTTTTCACACCAAGTTACTGGGGACAAAGTATCACGTGATTATTCTAGGCCAGGGGTGGCCAACTCCCAAGAGGCTGTGATCTACTAGAGTTAAAAACTGGCAATGATCTACCCCCTTTTGCGGGGGTTCAGGTCAAAGTTGTTGAGCTTTCTTTAGGGAAATCCCCATTTTGGGGGGGGTGCAGGGCAAAAATGTTGATCTTTCTTTAGGGGAGACAAAGTTGTAGAGATTCTTTGGGGGGAGCCAGTGATCTACCAGTGATCTACCACAGATGTTCAGTGATCTACCTGTTGGATGTGCCTGTTCAAGGCTAAGCAAGTGATTCTGGGTGGATTCTGTTTATAATATATTTAGAGACATTTCTGAACTGTTTAATATTTATAATCTGGGCATTATTAGTGACCCGCTTGCTGGAGATTGAGTGAGAGAGGCCCCATAAGACTCTCAGAGGCTACTAGCCACGATCTGAGACATAGATTTACTAAGGGCCAAGTCTCATCAATGTGTGCTTGTGAAATTAAAACATCTGAAGCTCTACACCATGTTATGTTTATCTGCCCTATGTACAGTTCGGCTCGTGCTAGTATACTAAACTCCATAATCCAGCCTATGGCTGACAAACCAGTTGACCTACAGCTTGCCTGGGTTCTTCAAGAAGTGGATCCTTATATTACTCTACAGGTTGCTAAATTCCTAACAGCCATCCTCTCGTACAAGAGACGGAATGGAATGTTAGCTAATTATTGATAGTTATAAGAATTTTCTATAGTGACATCAGATATTGATTTTAGCGTAGTGCCTAAATTTTTAATCTTAATCTTAAACTTTTCTTTTTGAATTGTTAATATTTGTCCTTGTGAGCTGTCAATTGTGTTATATTATTTGTGGCTTGTACGAGTCCGCTGTTTTATTTGTTTTGTTGTGTTGTGTTGTGTTGTGTTTTATGATGGGCGTAAAGCCGAATAAACATCTTTGGTTTGGCTACTAGCCACGATGGCTGTGCTTTGCCTCCACGGTCGGAGGCATCAGTGCTTCTGAATACCAGTTGCTGGAAGCTACAGGAGGGGAGAGGGCTCTTGTTTATGGGTCCTGCATGCGGGTTTCCCACAGCTATCTGGGTGGCCACTGTGGGACTGGATGCCCAACTAGCCTGATCCAACAGTCTCTTTTTATGTTCTCAGATGCTTAAGGATGCCACCTGAAGCATGTGCAAAGGAGCTGAGAAGTCAGCTTTTGATTAATGAGGGAGGCAGTTCAGTGGCCTGACTTCCTGTAAAGGAAGCTTCCTCCGTTTCAGTTGAGGTCCGCATGGCTGAGAGCCAGTCCTATGCAAGTTTACTCATGAGGAATTCCACTGGCCTAAGTCAGAGCCGTCTGCTCCATCTGGGCTGTGTAAAAGGGACTTGTCTCTCAAGCGGTTTGCATGCTTCCATATGCAAACAAATTCCACCTGCAATAAGCAGCTGGCAGACGGAAATAAAATATTTAGTATTTTGCATATTGGTTGGATATCTTGCAGGCTTTACCACGAAAAGGCAACAGAGACTTATTTCATTTATTTTCTCACATTTATCTTCCTGCTTTTTGTTTGTTTGTTTGTGGAACCCATGGTGGTCTGCCATGAAACTGTGGTAGATCAGTCCATTAGTTTAGCTTTTAGGTATTTACATCCCTGCTATTTATTTATTGCCCGATTAATTCAAAATCTTCCCAAATTCAGTCTCTTTTCTCTCGATCCATTTCATTTGCCATCAGAATCCTCCCCAGATCCATAGGTTGTCTCCAACAGACTTCTACTCAGAGTAGACACATTTAAATTAATGAACCAAATTGTCCGTGTCTATTGATTTCAATGGGTTTACTCTGAGTAGGACTAGAATAGGCTACAACCCCATCTCTCTTCAGTTGACACTTCCCCATTTTATTTATAACTGCTAAATCATCCCTCAATTAATTGCACCAAATGAGACTCCTATAGAGTGGCAACCCTTATAATCACATCGCTTTCATTACCTAACAGAAATTGCTATTTTGTTTTATTTTCCACTTATGGCTAGTATTTTGATTCATAAGAGTACAGAATGGCCACTGCCAAGAAGCTTTAGAAATCTTCCCACATAGCAGGCTCATCTCACACAGCCTTCTATAAGAACATCCTGTGTTTTTCAGCCTCATTTATGTGATAAACCACAAACTCTCCACCTCCGACTCTGTCCAGCATCGAAGCTACATGTTAGCAGTGAAACTACATTGTAGGGTTGTTCCTTTGTGCTTTACAGTATGTAACATACGCCGTTTGCTCTCATCTCAGTGGCATTTTGTTACTACTATGTGCCCCCCTGCAATTATAGTCTTAACTACAGATGCAGTTATTGATTGATATATGGCTATGTTATGTTGTTGTTTACTTGTTTAGTCATGTCCAACTCTTCGTGACCCCATGGACCAGAGCATGCCAGGCACTCCTGTCTTCCACCGCCTCCCGCAGTTTGGTCAGACTCATGTTGGTAGCTTCGAGAACACTGTCCAACCATCTTGTCCTCTGTTGTCTCCTTCTCCTTGTGCCCTCAATCTTTCCCAGCATCAGGGTCTTTTCCAGGGAGTCTTCTCTTCTCATGAGGTGGCCAAAGTATTGGAGCCTCAGCTTCACAATCTGTCCTTCCAGTGAGCACTCAAGGCTGATTTCCTTCAGAATGGATAGGTTTGATCTTCTTGCAGTCCATGGGACTCCCAAGAGTCTCATCCAGCACCATAATTCAAAAGCATTCGGTGATCAGCCTTCTTTATGGTCCAACTCTCACTTCCATACATCACTACTGGGAAAACCATAGCTTTAACTATATGGACCAGTGCTTTTTTTAACTTCATGGTGAGTACCGGCACCTTTTTATCCTAGAAAAAGAAGCACTGGTTATAAGTGAGCAGTAAACTATTTGGCTAATTTCCAGTTATAAATCTGGGGGAGCAGAGGAACTGCAGAACAATCCCTGTTGGTGGTAGAAATGACATTTCTAGGCTTTTATATTATTCATTTCACTTACACTTTTTACGAAGCCTCCCAAAGAGATTTCCCAATAGACAGACATGAAAACAATTTGAAATCCACTGCAGATAACGGACCGGGATTAAAGAACTCCACTTTGAAGGCTCGTTAAAAAAGGCAAGTCTTCAACAAATGCTGAAAACACAGGAGAGATGGTGCCTGTCTGATATGTAATGGGGAGGGAGTTCCAAAGTCTAGGTGCCACCACACTAAAGACTGGCTTTTGACATTGTGTTGAATGGACCTCCTGATGAGATCGTATCTGCGGGAGGCCCTCACCTGCGGAGCGCGGTGATCATTTTGGAATACAAGAGATGGAACTCTCTTTTAGGTGTCTACATGGACACATACTCTGGGAGCCAGGATCGACTGCACTCACTTGCTCAGGTTGCTGCTGCAAGGAAGAATAATTGCTTGCTTGTGCGAAGCAGCACACTCGATCTTTCCCAACTGCAAATGGCCAGTGGGCCGCCAGGCAAGCACATCATCTAAGCCTAACCCAGCACAAACCTAGGCATGAAGTGAAACCTGATGGGACAATGGCTGCTGCTCTTTTGCAATTCTCTGCTCCATCACTAGCTCCTCCTCCTGGGCCTTTTCATCTCCTGGCCATCCTCAGTGATGCGTAGCTAGTTCTGCCACTTTCATTAACACCAGCAGGGAGGAAGCACCAGCACAGCAGTCAGACATCGTTCTCCCACCACCACATACACACACCGAAAGAGCAAAATCTACCCCACTGTGACAGATTATGGGCTTTGGTCACCTTTAGACTGTTGCAATTTTGCAGGAGGGATTCAGTCACATACAGGAAAGTTTAGGTTTCCTCTGTTAAAGTGGATTAAAGCGCCCTGGGCATGACAAATCCACGTCTTATATCTTAAAAAAAACAACCCAGATTCTTTGCAGTTAGGAAGACGACAGGGAAATGCAGTAAAACGTGTTGGATAATGACAGATTGACGGAAAGTTGCATAAACAAACAATGAAAGATGAATGTTCATAAAATAGCGGATTTTTTTGCAGGCAGGACAAAATCGCAACCCAGATATTTGGGCATTCTGGTCTCATGCAAGGGAAGGATGCAAGTTGCAGCGTATCTTAGTGAGGTGGGGGCCAGTGTGGCAGAGCCATGTCTGTCAAGGTCATGTTTTAGTAGGTAACAGGAAGCTAAGGTTGGATAAAGTGAAGTCTCCATTGGCAACATCCAGAGCCAGCAGGTAGAAGAGCAGGAATAGGCTAAACTAGGCAGAGCCGATCAGGACCTTGGACAGCTCACTGCTGAAGGAAGACCTGTTGTTTCAGCAAGATGCAAAGCCTTTCTGAGACTTGGAAAATTTGGCCAGGCTGTTAAATGGTACAGCCAGTTGCGGACGGATCCATTCCGGAGCTCCGTTCGGATTCCGAGGTTTCTGCAACCGGAGGGACCGCTTCTGCGCATGCGCGTGCAGCAAAACACTTCCGGGTTTGCCATTTTTGCAACCCGAAGTTTACGTTACCCGAGGGTAACATAAGCCAAGGTGCTACTAGATTGGCTTTGGCTCAGTACCTGCTAGAATGGTACTTGGGATTTTAAAGATCCTTTGTCTTATTCTTTTTATTCTTTTGTGTTTTGTAATGTTGTATTTAAATGTTGTAAGCTGCCTGGGTGAAAGGTGGGATATAAATACATTAAAGAATAATAAGTACAGTAGTACCTTGGATCCCAAACGCCTTGTGACTTGAATGTTTTGGCTCCTGAACACCGCAAACCCAGAAGTGAGCGTTCCAGTTTGTGAACGTTCTTTGGAACCCGAACGTCTGGTGCAGCTTCCGCAGCTTCCATGGCTTCTGATTGAGTGCAGGAAGCTCCTGCAGCCAATCAGAAGCCGTGCCTTGGTTGCGGAATGTTTTCGGAAGTCGAATGAACTTCCGGAATGGATTCCATTCGACAACCAAGGTACGACTGTAATCATAATTGAAATATAACTAATAATGATCAGAAGAAAGCAATATGTTTTGGTCAGGGTCATCTTCCGAGCTATTTTTGGGCTGTGGGGGGTTTCAGAGCTTCCATAAACGTGGAGGGGGCTCGAAACCATGTGTAACACTTTGTGCACCTTGATTTTCTTTTTTAGAAAATCAATAAATACCAAGCCCAGTTGGCTCTTTAGTTGTACTTTTTAAAATCATGTTATCGTAACTTTTAGTGTAATTATTGTAGCAGTCTCCTCTTGATTTCCCCATGAAAGCAACCTGCCTGAAGTGCTAGCTGTGATGGACTGCAATTGACAAAGTCAGCCACAAATGGGCTGAGGTGCCAATATCAGTTGGAAGAGCTGAGCTGTGCTTAAATGAAGCATGGTGATTATTTTCACAGCAGTGGGTAGAAGAATAATTTTGTGGGGGGGGGAGGTAGTTACGTGGACTCCTATGTCATTGCTGTCTAAGGAGATGGACTAAATTCACAATCGCTCCTGTAATATAGTAGATTAAAATTCTGGGAATAGTTAAGCTGCTCAAAGGTCAGCATGCCAAAAAATAAATGGACTGTTGGTGAAGATCACAGTCACTTAAGAATTTTAGCATAAGAATTGGTTGCTGCTTACCTTTTGTAGTTGCATTTCCACCGTGTTTACCTCACCGTGGAAAGCTTTGAGCGAGGCAAGCTGATACATTTAATTTGTGGGTCAACCTGTGTTTCCTTGCTGCAAAATGCTTTTAAAATAAGGGTTCTTGTACATTTGCCTAATTTGATCCAATCTGCTATTGTTACTGTACACAGTATATATAGGGGGGGGGGAATATGAGTTTGGTTTTTTTA
Organism: Zootoca vivipara; assembly: GCF_965207765.1. Lineage (NCBI taxonomy): Eukaryota > Metazoa > Chordata > Lepidosauria > Squamata > Lacertidae > Zootoca > Zootoca vivipara. The sequence goes on from NC_142596.1 coordinate 38,453,482, forward strand.
AAGGTGCTAGGAAGCTGTGTTACACTGACTGAGACCATTGGTCCATCTGCTTCAGTATTATCGACATTGGCTCACCTTGTTTTCTGTGGTCAAGGAATGCTTATTGCACTCAGCTATGGACTTTGCCTATGTGAGTGGTGCCCAGGAACATGTATCTGAAGAAAGCTCATACCAAAATAAAAACTTAGTTGGTCTTTAAGGTGCTGCTGGAAGGATTTTTTTTATTTTGTGCCCAGGAACAGTTCACCAACACATTTTATGTATTTACAGGTGACTCCCCACTTATGCGGGGTTACATTCTGGACTACAACACAGGCCTCAGTTACGAACACATAAAGGTTATACACATTACATTCTGGTTACATTCTGGGGCCCCATGCACATAAGTGCAATCGCATAAAGTGGGGAGCACCCTCCAAACACCCTTTAAACGCCCTCTCTGTCACTTTGCCTTACCATCTATACCAAAAATACTGTATCCGAAAATGTCCACAACTGGAATTGAAGCTCTGGGCCTGGCAGGAGGCTGGAGGATGCTCAGGAAATCAGCAGCAGCAGCTACGCTACCCCGTGTGACAGCTGTTAGGTGGGGAGGCTGAGCAGCACAAACAAATCCCACTCCAGTCTCTTTGGAGCTTCCTCCACCCTCACTGATGTCCTCATCGGGCTCTGGGGAGGGTTTCCTCACGAGCCACAAGGACTCTCCCGCTCTCTCCCACCATTTCCGGGTTTGAACTGAATTATCTAATTATCTAATTATTTTCCGGCGCCCCGCATGTATGTGGCTGTGTGCAAGTAGAACAAGTGTAAATGGGGGGGGGGCTGTATTTATTTTGATCTATATCTGGCATTTTGATCAAGAAAAGATTGCCTCACAGACTCACACGCATATTTGCTGGGTTTTTTTAAATGTTTTTCTTTATTTTATTTTTTGACAAAGTAAAATCATAAATAAATAAGAATAAAAATCTGCACCCCACCACCGAGAACATTACATTGTAACTATCAAACCTCCCAAAATTTCAACACCTCTTGCAATGGTTTGACCCCTTTCCATTTTAACAGTGCAAATTCTACAGACACCCTCCATATCTCCTCAAAATCATTTCTCCTGCATATTCCCTGTCTTACCTTAATGGCACATGCTAATTTATCATTAATAGCTATATCCCACGCCTCTTTATACCATTCTTCCATTTTATATTCTGCTTACCCCTTCCACTTCCTAGCTATAATATTTTGTGCAGCTGTCAATAAATTTGTGAGCAAGTCCTTTATAGCCTGTGAACCTTCCACCCCATCGTGAAGTGATAATAATGCTACCTCTGGACTTTTAGTCAGCTTTAACCCAGTGACCAGGAGGCTTTTGCAAAAACGGAAGAAAAGATGAGACCTTCAACAAAATGTTGCAGCATGAAGTGCTCTTGTTCCGTGTGCCAGCCCAGCCTGCCCTCTTCCGAGCCCTGAACAATAGCCCCCCACACTGCAACATTTTGTATAATTCTAAAGCTGACATGTAAATTTTCTCCACTGCTTCTCATCTTTTCCTTTTTCTGGAAGGACATTTCTATCCCACTTGAAGCATAAGAAACCTCCCTTGATGGCATTTTTTTTGTTCTAGGATATCCCCTCTTGTTTCGCATCTCACAGTGATAAATCAGCTTGTTTAAAGCAACAACTTCATATTATACTGCAGTTTGGCACATCCTAATCATTTGCTTGTATGGGAGTCGGGCAGCCACTTCACGTTAGTTTTCTCTGCTCAGGAAATGCTGAATGCAGGGAGAGGCACTCTCATCAGGCAGTCCACTGACACACCCAGGGGCATACCCAGGATCAAAACTAGGGGGGCAAGGGGCAGGGCCAAGGCACGGGAGGGGCCACAAAGTGGGAATATGGGCGGGGCTACAGAGAAAGATGCTGATGATGATGTAAGAATAAAAATGAAAATAATAAAAATAACTTCTCGCTGCACCTGGCTCTCCTTCTAGATCCCCTCCTCCTCCCTGCCCGGCGCCTTCCTCCTCGAGAGGAAGCCCTCCTGGGGGCGGGGGGCGGCCTTCTCCGCCGACAGAGACGGCCTGGAAGTGAGCGCTGAGGTGGCAGAGGCAGAGGCGGCTGGCAGGCCGCTCTCCCTTCTCCCTCCGCTGGGGCGTCCTCTTCCGTCGGCCCAGGCATGTGGCGTCGGCCCAGGCATGAGCGACGTGGTGGAGCGGACGCTGAGCGCCTTGCCTGGCTTGCTGGGGCACCATGAGCCGGGGGCTGGGCTGGGTGACAGCAGGGGACCCGGCCGGAGCTCGGCCACCTCTCAGGAAGCTGGAGGGCGCGGCGCGGCGGGCGGGAACGCCAAACTCACGCTCCGCTGGGCTGTGCTCCGCCTCTGCCCACCAGCCCCACCGGCAGCACCACTCTCGCCCACGGCTGTGCCGGCCCTGCTTCTAGGGGGGCAGCTGCCCCCCCTGCCCCACGCTGGGTATGCCCATGGACACACCACCTGCAGTCTGAAGGGAGGCAGCTGAGGCACAGCTATACTCACCTCCAGGAAAACTAGGTCAAAGTCAGAACAAAAACAAAGCACCACTGGGTATCTCCTTCTAGGCCAGAGGTGGGGAACCTGTGGCCCTCCAGATGTTTCTGAACTACACTTCCCATCAGCCCCAGCAAGGATGGCCAAGGGGCAAGGATGACGGAAGTCATCGTTCAGCCATAGCTGGAGGGCTGAAGCTTCCCCACACCTGTTCTAGACCGACAAGGGAAAAGGCCAAGGAGGCTCACAAAGTTGTAGTGTAGGTAGCCATGGCAGTGTGATCTGGTCCAGGGGTGAAGGAGGTGGATTGGGTGCTACTGGTAGATTTGCAGTAAGAACATAAGAAGATATCCAAAAACTCATCTAGTCCAGCATCCTGTTCTCACAGCCAGGTGCCTATGGGAAGCTTGCACACAGGATCCAAGCACAGCAACATAGCCTCCTCTAGTGATCCCCAATGACTGGTATTCTTAGGCCTATTGCCTCCAGAAATGGAGGCAGAACATAACCATTGTGGCTAGTAGTCACTGATAGCCTTCATTGTTGGCAAAGGTGTCCCATTTATAAAACAACAGCAACACCTAAAAAAGTTCTCCACTCCACCACCACCCTAAACTAGTTTGAATGCTATGAGGAAAACCAAGAGTGGATTTTTGTGTAAAAGGACTTGTGGTCCTGGTTCAGGTATTGGTTACAAGTTTCCACACACAGCATGTGCTCAGAGAGATACTTACTCTTAACGGGAAGCCACCTACCCGAGCCAATAATTTCCTCTAGTCACTGGACCTCAGGGTCCCAGTTCAAACAAACAAATAAACAGCATAGCTTCCATAAGTCTCAGCACCCCTCGTGTAGCATTTGACCAGGGAGATCCTGGTTTTGAATTCCCACTCAGCCATATGAAGTGCAGCTGGGTGAACTTGGCGCAAGCAGTTATCTCCCCGTCTGATCCGCCTTATAGGGTTGTTGTGAGGATAAAAGGTAGGAAGCCATGTACCTTGCCTTGAACTCCTTTGCAGAAAAGGGAGGGCATAACTGAAATATGCATTGTTTTTATTTATAGTCCGCCTTGCATCTAGAGAACGTTGTGTGGCATGTATGGTTTGCACATGTGGCTTTTAACCACATGCCAGTCTTGTGAGGTAGGTCAGGCTGAGGTCACCCAGTGAGCATTGCAGCTGATGCAAAGAATTGAACTTCAGTCTCCCTAGTCCAGGCATAGGCAACCTTGGCTCTCCAGATGTTTTGGAACTACAACTCCCATGATCCCTGACCACTGGCCCTGTTAGCTAGGGATCATGGGAGTTGTAGTTCCAAAACATCTGGAGAGCCAAGGTTGCCTATGCCTGCCCTAGTCTGACCCTCTCCAGCAGCTACATCAGGGAGTAGGAACCTAAGGCCCTCTAGATGTTGTTAAGCTCCAGCTCCTGTCAGCCGCAGCCAGCATGCCTAGTGGTCAGGGCTAATATAAGCTGCATTCCAAGAGTTTCTGGAGAGGGCTAAAGGCTCCGCCGTGCTAGCTGCTTGACAGCCTTTCTTCTCCCTTAGAATGATCTGTGGGAAACAGGCGTCATATTTGCAGTGGTTTCTTTCCCCCTGAGATGAGAGGGTACTTGTCCATTCAGGACCGGTTCCACTTTGCTAAAACTCTAGCCAATACCTACCTGCCCCCACAGAGACCAGCAGAAACTGCAGGAAGAATCTGTCAACTGATGCATTATAAATGGCTCCTCTTTCTGTACTTGCGTCCTCTGCAGCAGGCACGGCCAAGGTCAGTTAAACACTGGATTTATTAGCAAATGGATTAGCACTTCGAGAGAATAGTCTGCCAGTGTCGCCTCTGCTGACCACAGCAAGCTGGGGTGAAGGCAGCCTGGCTCCTCTCCTTGTGTGGAAGCAGGGTCTTTAGCGAGAGGCAGGGGTTTTGTTTTTTAAAAAGCCCTCTGTGTTCCTGGCCACTTTATAAAGAAGGAGAGGAGAGGTTTCTGCCCCAAAGGCTGGTTCCTTAAGGCACATGGAGAACTGCTCAATCTGCCCTCAGCCAGCTCCTCTTCTCCCTACCTTCCACATTATAACAAGTCTGGGGACTGGCACTGCCTACGAGCACCTTAGTCTCCAGGTAGAACTCAGCAGGGAGGAGGAGGGACTTAGAAATAACTGGTTCCGCCTGTCATTGGCTCTGGCTCTTAATCGGCTCCCTGCCTTCTGCCCAATGGGCACCAGACGGCACTCCCCAAGAGGTTTGCCGCCTAAGAAGAGATGCTCTGTAGACAGTAGAGGAAGGGAAATGGAAATGAAGGCAGGGTTTAAATGATTAGTTGAAATATTACTTGGCGCAGTCGTTACGGTGCTGGATTGGGACCTGGGAGACCAGGGTTCAAATCCCCATTGAGCCACGAAGCCCCTTGAGTGACTTAGGGGCAGTCACCTACCGGTGAGGTTAAAATGGGGAGGGAGAGAAGTGTACACACCACCTTGTGCTCTTTGGAGAAAAAAGGTGGGATGCAGATGTACTGTAATTTATAGAATTGTAGAGTTCGAAGGGACCCGGAGGATCATCTAGTCCAAACCCCTGCAATGCAGGAATATGCAGCTGTCCCTTGCGGGGATCGAATCTGCAACTTTGGTATTGTTGTTGTTGTTATTATTATTATTATTATTATTATTATTATTATTATTATTATTACCCCACCCATCAGCCACTCTGGGTGGCTTCCAACAAAATATTAAAATACGGTAGTCCATCAAACATTAAAAGCTTCCCTAAACAGGGCTGCCTTCAGATGTTTTCTAAAAGTCTGGTAGTTGTTGTTCACTTTGACATCTGGTGGGAGGGCGTTCCACAGGGTGGGTGCCACTACCGAGAAGGCCCTCTGCCTGGTTCCCTGTAATTTGGCTTCTCGCAGTGAGGATACCACCAGAAGGCCCTCGGCGCTGGACCTCGGTGTCCGGGTAGAACAATGGGGGTGGATATGCTCCTCCAGCACCACGCTCTAACCGACTAAGCTATATGCAATAATAGCTATCATCATCATCATCATTGTTACTTTTTTAATTTGTTAGTTGCTTTTCTTACAAAGTAACTCAAAGCAACTTACATTGGAGCCAACTGAAAGTAACAATAAAAGCCTTAAAGTACAGCAGTACTGGGATCCAGGTGGTGCTGTGGGTTAAACCACTGAGCCTAGGGCTTGCTGATCAGAAGGTCAGCGGTTCGAATCCCTGTGACGGGGTGAGCTCCCATTGCTCGGTCCCAGCTCCTGCCAACCTAGCAGTTCGAAAGCACGTCAAAATGCAAGTAGATAAATAGGAACCGCTACAGCGGGAAGGTAAACGGCGTTTCCATGTGCTGCTCTGGTTCACCAGAAGCGGCTTTGTCATGCTGGCCACATGACCTGGAAGCTATACGCCAGCTCCCTCAGCCAATAATGTGAGATAAGCACGCAACCCCAGAGTCGGTCACGACTGGACCTAATGGTCAGGGGTCCCTTTACCTTTACCTTACAGCAGTACTAGTGAAGGGCTTAAAGCTAAACAAACGGAAGACAAAAAACAAAAACAGAAAACAAAAAAAGGTAGGGCTACAAGTCCTACCCCACTAAAAGAGGTCACAGTGCCACCCTTCAAATTAAGAGTTAAAAGCCCAGGAAATAAGAAAAATCTGCCTGGCGCTTAAAGCAAAGAACAAGGGTTGCATGTAACCAAGTTCTACTCAGTTAATGGGCCTGTGTCGTGTTATTTAATTTCAGTGGGTCCGCTCTGAATATGACTAACATGTGGTTTACACATACTTAGGCTTAGTTAGAGCAGCATCGCTAGCAGATTGTTCTCAGGAGATCTGAGAACATTTGCAGCCAGCATTGCAAGCCAACAGGCACCGTAAGGTGTCCTTGTCCATGCCAGCTATTCCTTCTCTGTGGTCTCCCACCATTTCCTTACCAAAGGAGATTGCCCTGCATTATCCTTCAATCTGTGACTGCAGAAATGTGTACTACATCCCCTTCAGATGTGGCTGAACACCACCTTCCATCATCTCTATCCATTGGTCATGCTGGCTGGGGTTGATGGGCCTTGGAGTCGAACATATGGAGAGGGTCACAGGTTCCACACATCCTGATGTACTGCAAAACAATACACCTCTCCAGCTTAGACTCTTCTAAGAGAGAGAGAATACTGAGTTTTCTCATTATATAAAGCCTAGTGTTGTGTGCTTTTCCTCCAACACACCTGCAAGGAGGAACTCAGAGGCTTTCATTTTCATTTTCAACTAACTATGGTTTGTTGTTATGTCCGAACCAGGTTAGTCTTCAAATGCTTTCGAGAAGCAAGCTAGCTTTGAATTGTGATTTCTGATCCTGTCTTTTTATTTTATTTTAATGACCCGCATGTGGGTCCCAGCCCATGAACTGAAGACCGACAGGTTTTCGTGCAAATGCCATTACATATTTATGGAACCTTTCCCGAATCACTCCTGCCAAGCCTGGGCATGCCAAATAAAATAATCTTTTTTTGAAAATGAGAGAGATCAAATGCTCCGATGGTTTGCTCAGCTTTTCACGGTTTGTTGAATTGTACCTTTACAGATCATTGTATTTTTAATTGGTATTTTGGGGGGGGGGTTAGGCTTTTGATAATCAAGTTCTTTGCATAATGAGAATGGCAGGTGTCAAAAGGTTAGGAGGGAGCCAGAACTGGTAGAAATCCTGCAGAAATAATGTTTAATCCTTCTGCTTTGTAGGGACACCCTGGCGGGAGGCACAAATACAGGACTTGAAAAGCACCCTGAAGGGTGTCAGCAGTGACGTCCCCCTGGTCTTCGTCAGTGGCAACCACGACCTTGGGAACACGCCAACACCTGAAACAATTGAAGATTATTGCCAAAAGTGGGGTGACGATTACTTCAGCTTCTGGGTCGGAGGGGTCTTCTTCCTCGTGCTGAATTCTCAGCTGTACCTTGATGCTTCCAAGTGCTTGGAATTAAAGCAGGCCCAGGACGAGTGGCTCCAGCAGCAGCTTGCAATGGCCGAAGCGAGAAAGTGCCGGCACGCTGTCGTGTTCCAGCACATCCCTCTGTTTCTGAGGGAACCCGATGAAGACCACGACTATTTCAACCTGGAGAAGTCCATTCGGCACGAGCTCTTGGAGAAGTTCCGCAAAGCAGGTACAAAGGGGTTCCTTCGTAGATCAGAGGGAGGCCTGGTCCGCTGTGAGGCAGTCAATCAGACCAGTTCTGGGATTAGAGGACCACTTCAGTCTGCAGGGGGAAGATGGGGGTGGGCCAATATGCAGCAGCGGCTGATGGGGTGGCAGCGCTTACCTCCCATCAACAGCATCGCTGCAGTTTACCCAGGAGGTGTGAGGTTGGTGTGGTGCAAACACACCGGCAGAACCAATCTGGTGAATTTGTACCTCTTCCCCGTCTCCCTTCTTGTAAGCTGCAGTGATACCAATGGCAGAAGCTCAGATAAACATCAGTACTCTGCCCCGGCACTCTGCCCTACTTTGTTAGAAAAGCTGCTAACATGTTTGTTGTTGCTGCTGCTATTATTATTTAAAACCCTATCTCCATTTCCATTCCCCTTCCTCTGCCATCTCCCATGCACCTATTCTTAGTTTGATTGTAACCCCCTTGGGCAGTGGTGACTGGTGCGCAGCAGAAGGCAGGGAGCCCATTACTGGGTGGAGCCAGAGCCAATGGCACCGCATGCTGGGGTCACTGGGGTGGGGCTTATGTGTGCAGCACCCACTTAACACCCCCTCCACACAGAATGCCGACATGGATTCTTCCGAACACCTGAAAAGGGCTTCACTTGGTCTGCATACGACCCCATCTTGTATGCATGTAATACATTTGTAAACAGGACTGCTTGGTACAGAACAAATAGCTAGCTGAATAGGATATCTCTTTCCCATTCAGTTAAGTATTCTTATTAATTAAGCCGAATAGAGAGAGGGCTGCTAGGGAGCTCACTGTACAATAGCGTAACTAAGTTTGCTATGAAATAATCCCTGATTCAGAAACTGTGAGCTCTGCATAGCTCAGTTTCCTTAGTAACAGAGCTGTTCTGTTTCCTTAAAAAAAAACCACAAATTGAAGAACCTTCTTTGCTTGTCTACAGGATGTTGTCAGTCAAGTATAATACACTCTTTCTTTCTTTCTTTCTTTCTCTCTCTCTCTCCCCTCCACCTCCCTCTCGTCTCATACTTTGCCCACAAATAATCAATTTGAACACATCCTTCATTATGATAGTCAGATGATAAATAATGAAATCAGCCTATTCTTGCATGTTTTGTATTCTTCATCATCATCATCATCACATTTGGCTTTTGCAGTCTAAGAAGGTTAACCTTCTAATCACTTAATATTACCGTGATTCCAATTTTTCATATCCAAACTGGAGAAAATTAGAATGGTTATTTTATTTTTAAAATTTTAATATTATTCTTTCCCCTCCTTTTTGCTTTTTTCTGTCTCCTCCTCTGCAGTGCAAGGGCATTTGGAATTATTGGTTTGGGGGGGGTGGCTGCGGCGTGGAACACAACCCTCTGCTACAACAATAATTTTTGTAAAGGTTGGCAAGGCATCTTGTATTTGGGCAAGCAGCTATTTTTCAGTCAATGCTGAATTTCTGCAACTCCATTAAAGCCCATATAGTGACAAAGCAAAATTATGCCTTTAAAAAAACAACCAATTAGTAATTGAAAATATTAAGGGATGTGGGTTGCGCTGTGGTCAAAACCACAGAGCCTAGGGCTTGCCGATCAGAAGGTCGGCGGTTCAAATCCCCATGACGGGGTGAGCTCCCGTTGCTCAGTCCCTGCTCCTGCCAACCTAGCAGTTCAAAAGCACGTCAAAGTGCAAGTAGATAAATAGGTACCGCTCCAGCGGGAAGGTAAACGGTGTTTCCATGCGCTGCTCTGGTTTGCCAGAAGCGGCTTAGTCATGTTGGCCACATGACCCAGAAGCTGTACGCCGGCCAATAATACAAGATGAGCGCCACAACCCCAGAGTCGTCCACGACTGGACCTAACAGTCAGGGGTACCTTTACCTAATTGAAAATATTGCAGCTAAGTAGTCCCATTCAACCTATTTCAAGCAAAGATGTTGTTAGGCCTAGATCTTCAGAGCAAAACTATTACTTTGTTCTTCACAAACGCAAAATAAGGACCTATCTCAATTTTGGAAAAGCTCGTTGCTTGTAGCAAGTGCTGAATTCAAAAGGAAGAGCTGCTTAGAGTCCCTGGAGACATCAAGAGAGCCAGGGTTCTGTAGTACTTGAAGTGTAAAACTAAGACCTGGGAGGGCAGAATTCAAATAACGCCATGAAGTCCGCTGGGTGACCTTGGGCCAGTCCCTGCCTCTCAGGCTAACCTACCTCCACAGGGTTGTTTTGGGGGTTAAAAGAGGGAGGGGAGAGCAGTGTATGCTGCCTTGAGCTCCTTTTGGGGGGGTGAGATATAAATGCAATAAATAAAGTCTTGCTTCTACGAGTTCTTGCTGTATAGAATGCCTTTAGAAGACAAACAGTCATTTACAGGTAAGCTGATCTGTTCAAATGCTTCCTCTAAACACACACACACACCAAATAAACAGTTATTCCCAGCTGGAGGCAGCATAATTTTGTTTTGCTTGGCTCAAGATCCTTACTCCTGTCCATGATGAAAAATGTTCAACCCCTCATTATTACATTTCTAGAATGACGAACACCTGCTTGCTTTATATGCTCCAACTCTTCTCTGTTCACCAGGAACAGTCACTATTTTCTGTTTCTTGTCCCTGTATTTTGCCTTTTGGAGAGAAACAGGATTCGAGTTCCTAAAAGGTGATTACTCTCTCGCCATCTCCTCGGAGCAGAGTCTCACGCTGTCTTGCGGTTCCTCTATAAAAGCACTGCCCACATTCGTGTCACTGTGCAAATGAGAGGATTGTTTTAGGGAATGCCTAGGCTCTTTGGTGCTGCACCTCAGAATCCTACACTGAGCAAGGGTGTTCGACATGATGGCCTCCCATGCCCCTTCCAATATTGTGGGCAGGATTCTCACTCCTTGAGTGATTTTCCCTGGCTGGAGTACGTCCTTGAACTCTGATTACACTTCCTTAAATGGAGGACATTGGGGTGAGTTTGTGTAGAAGCTACTTTACAAAGGTCCTCCACAACTTTGGAACTCCCTGCCTATTGATATCAGACAGGCAACTTCACTGCTCTTTTTTCGGGGCCTGCTAAAAACGTTTTCCTTTAGGCAAGCCTAATCAGATATCTAGAAAGCTGATATGTTTTTTAGTTTATTGCTGGTTTTAATTTTTTGAATGTGTTGATTTTCTTTTACTAATTGTTTTATTCTTTTTGGGGTTTTTTTGTTTTTGTTTTTGTTTTGCAATCAAGCAGTGTATAGATTTTATGAAATAAAATGGTTCCTCACCACTGTGCGATCCAGTGTGTGGGGAAAGAAGCCGTTTTTCATTTGTGCCTTCCTCTGCTGCGTTACTAGCCTTTATTATAAGTCTGTTTTAGAGTATTATTTGTTGGTTTGTTGGTCAAATGTATGATCCCGCCCTTCCATCCAAAGGAGCCCAGGGTAGCAAACGCAACAAGCGATAAAATATCTAAACCTCTAAGAAAAAGAGTTCTGATACAGGTGCAAACTGGGAAAGATCTCTACTTTGAAAGGCTGGTTGAAAGAGGTAGGTCTTCAGCAGGCGTCCCAAAAGACAACAGAGGTGGGCACCTGTCTAATATGCCGCAGCAGGGAGTTCCAAAGGGTAGGTGTCACCATGCTAGAGACCCAAATAGTGCAAATCAGACCCTCTGATAGATGGTACCTGCAAGAGGCCCTCCCGCCGAGCGCATTGACCGATTGGGTATATTGGGTAGGACCCAAGCCAATAGGAGAGCCAATTTATAGCTGAAAAATGAATAATCCAGTGTTGCTTCTTTCCATTGCATTGTCATTCTTTTCCTGAAATACAGTGGTACCTTGGTTTAAGAACAGCTTAGTTTATGAACAACTTGGATTAAGAACGCTGCAAACCCAGAAGGAGGTGTTTTGGTTTGTGAACTTTGCCTTGAAAGCAGAACATGTTCCGCTTCCTGTTGAGTGTGTTCCATTTGTAAATTGAGTCCCCCACTGCTGTGGGAAAGCACACCTTGGTTTAAGAACACTTTGGTTTAAGAACTGAGTTCCAGAACGGATTAAGTTTGTAAACCAAGGTACCACTCAGGTATAACTCAGAAGGTGATACCTCTTCCTTTCTAATCCAGAAACTGTTGTGTATTACATCAGCCTTTTTATTCTTTCATTCGCATTTGGAAACTTTCTTTTCTATTCCGCCGCGCGCAACCCACCCACCCACCCCAAATTTGTTTGGTGTTACTCTGTTTTAGCAGTTCCATGTGAGCAACATGTGCATTTGTTTATTTTGATTTGGTTTCGGTATTCCATTCATTGTAAGCCACCGAGCTAAAACTCAATCCCCAGAAGCTGCATCTGGTGTTAAGCGCTGAATTCAATTTCTCACTTTAGAAGTGTCCTTAACAGTTGGGCTAATTAAAGATAAAATGGTGTCCTTATCATAAATATTTATGAATTGAAAATCTGGCACTTTTTTTAATTTCACCAAGTTAAGCCATGACGATAAGCTTGCGTTACCAAATGAAAATGTCAACTTCATTGTAGTTTTACGAGCAGGAGGAATGAAATCTGTTGAAGAAACCAGTCCCCTTTGTTGTTTTGACTTAGGTGCTTTTTTAAAGCGGAACCAGGCCGTGTGTTTAAATCATATTGCAAACATAAAGCTCATGACTTCCCTCAAAGAATCCTGAGAACTGTAGTTTGTTAGGTGCTGGGAACTGTAGCTCTAGGTGGGGAAACTATAGTTCCCAGGATTCTTGGGGGGGGGGGGAAGTTGTGTGCTTTAAATGTGCATTGGATATGGATCTGCCCACATGGAAACCCTAAGATCAGGGGCTGAGAACCTCTTTTTGGTGTCAAGGGCCACTTTAGCTCACAGACAGTCTGTTAAGGGCCACATGCCAGAATGGGTGGAGCCAGAGTGGGTGATGGAGAGAGCCAGAGACTAGGGGTTGGATGCAACTCTGGTCAACCAGCGTCCCGCTTGTGCCAAACTATCCCCCAAACCCCCGGAGCAGATTTTAAGGGGGCAAGAGAGGAAGGAGGTATGTTCTCCAATGGCAGCATGGAATACAGCCCAAAGTTTTTAATGTTTAATGCTGTATTGTGTTTTTAATATTCGGTTGGGAGCCGCCCAGAGTGGCTGGGGAAACCAGGGTATAAATAATAAATTATTGTTATTATTTTCATTGTTGTTGCTGTTGTTTGAGGTAAAACAAACAGTGGTTGTTGCCTGAATTGAGCTTTTGCCTTTGAAATGCATCTACAGTGGGCAGAATTTATAGCTTTAGCCTTCAAGTAAGTGATCTCACTTAGTACCCTTGAATGCTACAGAGAGAGAGAGCCAAACAGACAAAGTCATGTGGGCTATATGGCCAGTGGTTTCAGATTATGCCCTTGGCCTTGCGGCCCTGTTTAGTTGCAAAACAATATTTTTAATCATCATAGCAACCAGGCGGAATGTATGCTTTTATTCGGGAAACATGAATCTCTATGAGGAAAACTTCAGTGAAACCCTTGGCTTATATTGGTGATTTTGAAATTGATGGTTTAAGTTGCCACCATTTAAATCGAACCTCCATAGTCAGTGGGGTGTGATTGTTATTTGCCATCAATAGGCCCATGGCCATTCCTCTGTGAGGGAAGGTTGCAACAGTTGGGTCTTTTCTCTTTAGTAATAGAGGAGAGAAGCACGGCAGAGGCGTCTAAGATTATGCATGCTGCAGAGGAAGCGGATAGAGAGACATTTTTCTCCCCTCCTCTGTCGTAGTAACTAGAACTCGAGGCCATCCAGTGAAGCTGAATGTGAAAAATTCAGGCCAAGGCAGAAGAAAACAGCTTTCCATGCAGTGCATAGTTCATCTTTCAAACTCGTTCCCACACAAGGCAGTGATAGCCACCAACATGGATGCATTGAAAACAGATTAGACAAACTTGTGCATGATAAGCAAAACAGAAAAAAAAATTCCTTCAGTAGCACCTTAAAGACCAACTAAGTTTTTATTTTGGTATGAGCTTTCGTGTGCATGCACACTTCTTCAGATACACTGAAATAGGAGTCCCCAGGCACTTATGTGGAGAAGGGGTGAGAAGGGGGTGGGGTGGGGAGGGGGTATCACTCAGAAGGGTGGTGGAAGTGGGTGATTGACTGACTGATAGCTGTTGATGACCGAAAACAACTGCAAATGGTTTTGCATGAAAAAGTAAGGGTTGAGATGGCTGAAGATCGCTTTATCATGTATAATGAGATAAGAATCCTATGTCTCTGTTCAAACCAGGTCCCTCCCTGGTTTTGAGCTTGGTGATAAGTTGTAATTCAGCAACTTCTCTTTCCAGTCTATTTCTGAAATTCTTTTGTAGTAAGACAGCTACTTTGAGATCTTGTATAGAATGTCTTGGGAGATTGAAGTGTTCTCCTACTGGTTTTTCAGTCTTGTGGTTCCTGATGTCAGGTGTATGTCCATTTATCCTTTGGTGTAGGGTTTGGCCTGTTTGTCCAATATAGAGAGCTGAAGGGCACTGTTGGCATTTGATGGCATACACAATGTTAGAAGATTTTAATGATACGACTGCTAAAGGCTGCCAGCCACAATGGCTATGCTTCCCTCCATTGTTGAAGGCAGCATGTGGAAACCACATGTAGGGAGAGCGGTGTTGTGCTCAGGTGCTGCTAGCGAGCTTACCGTGCCTCTTGGCTGCTTAGAGGGAGGGTAGAATAATAGAAACTAGCCTACTGTGAAAGGTAAACTTTTACCTACTGTGAAAGGTAAAAATTACATTTGTTGCTTCACCTGCTTTTGCCTGTGACCCTGCCTGCCACTGGCATGTGGCCCCCAGAAGGTTTCCCAGTTGGAAATGTGGCCCTCAGTCTGGGAAGAAAATGTTCCTCATCCCCACCCCCGGCAAGCTTCTGATGACTGCCACATCAAAATGGATGGGGCATGGATGGCTGCTTCTAGACAAAGGCGCGACGTTGCTCTCTGAGCATGTGACAACTCTTCTGCCAGAACACTGCCCTGGCTCTCCCCCCAACCCCCCCCCCAAATCAAGTCTGCAGGAACTACCTTGGCACTGTGCTTGGTTTCCCCTCACGCAACTACCTTTTTACAGCGCAGGCTCGGCAGATTGCTGTATTGGGCCCTGCAGGGAGGGAGGCAAAGTGTTCTCACTTCTCATTGGCAACAAGAGAGAAATCAATTTCATTCTACGGAAGGTAGAATATGGAGGGCCAGCTCTGCTCAGTGCCAGCAGTTGCCCCACTGCTCTGAAATAGCAGCAGAGAGTCACAGCAGACGGTTGCTGCAAATAGGGGGGGGGGGTGGTTCCTGCCTGCCAATGGAACATTCTGAGCTGGTGTGATATTTATCTATGTGAGATTCCCTGCCCCCATCAGAGTTGTTTTGTTCCAGAATTTCCATTCCATTTAGAAAGGTAAGCTTCAATAGATTCTGTAGGCACAACCAAGCAGGCTTTTTATTTTAAGTAGTCTCCTCCACCCCTCATTCTCTTTATTAACCTTTCTTGAAAATACAGATTGAAAATAAATCATACAAAACAGATGCAAAGGCTAAATTATTAACGCAACAGACTTAAGGTAGCTCAATAAACTACATATAAAATGTTTCGCTACATTGGCTCCTAGTACACAATTCAAAGTGTTGGTGCTGACCTTTAAAGCCCTAAACGGCTTCGGCCCTATATACCTGAAGGAGCGTCTCCATCCCCATCGTTCTGCCCCGGACACTGAGGTCCAGCTCTGAGGGCATTTCTGGCGGTTCCCTCACTGTGAGAAGCGAAGTTACAGGGGACCAGGCAGAGGGCCTTCTCGGTAATGGCACCTGCCCTGTAGAATTCCCTCCCATCAGATGTCAAGGAAATAAACAGCTCAACCTTCTGTAGACATCTGAAGTATTGGGAAATTTTTAATGTTTTGACATTTTGCTGTGTTTGATGTTTTAATTTGTTGGGAGCCAACCCAGTCAGTTGGGTGGCATAGTTAATGAATGAATGAATGAATGAATGAATGAATGAAGAGTTTGGATTTGATATCCCACTTTATCACTACCCTAAGGAGTCTCAAAGCAGCCAACAATCTCCTTTCCCTTCATCCCCCGCAACAAACACTCTGTGAGGTGAGTGGGGCTGAGAGACTTCAGAGAAGTGTGACTAGCCCACAGCTGCATGTGGAAGAGCAGGGACGCGAACCCACTTCACCAGATTACAAGTCCACCGCTCTTAACCACTACACTACACTGAATGAATGAATGAATGAATGAATGAATGAATGAATGAATGACGTTACTGAATGCAACCTTATGTATGCTGTATATCCTGCCCCCCCACACACACACACATACTGAAGAAAGCAGGTGGGTTCAGTCCTGTAGGGTTTCTGCCCCTTCCCTAGCAGACCGCAGGTTTGAAATCTCCCGTCAGCTGGGGAGCAGGGGATTCAGTCCTGCAGGGTGCTGCTTATAAGTGCCTTCCCTGCTGGGACTGTGCTTGTGGAGGAGCATCAGGCTGGGCCCTCCAGCCTTCGCAACCCCTGACAACCTGGATAACTCTGGGCAGCCGGGTCTATGGTGACCTGGTTCTGTCTCAGCCCAAGTGCAGGTGCCCCCAATTCAAAATTGGCCTGATTCACATCGAGATCCGGGCTTCCCCTAAATCTGGTGCACAGCACTAGTCCCAAGCTCCTTAAAAAGGAGGCAAAGCTACATATAAGAGAAATTATAACCGGATACAGTTTCCTGTGCATTTTTGCCATTATAACCTTGGTTACTATGCTGAAGAGCGTTGATCTGACTTGGCTCCAAGCTTTGAACCAATTCCCATTTTAATTGCCGCCCTGCCGAAGCACAGATCTCTGCTGCATCTAAGCCAGGAGTAAAGAGGGGGGGGCTTGAAACAAGAACCCGAGAGATTTCAATATCTGTCCGTCTGAAGATAACCTCAAAAGGGGAATGGAGGCTATGAGGAAACAGGTCACCCAGGACTGCTATATCTGCCTGTCTTGATAGAGGATCTCGTTTTTCAAACTCCGAGTCTCCATCTTCAATTACGTCTTTAATCAGCCTTTCAAGATAGCGCTTGCCAATGTATTTTGCATGCTGGTTTTAAGCCACTGGGCTCCTTTTCCCTGTCACAACCATTTAGGTTTCCTTTGAGAATTTGCTTTTGCTTAATGACGCCTTGATTAATTTATGCTAAAGAAAAGAGTCATTGATGTTTGGTTCGTAATTCGATCTATAGTTGGAGGGGTTTTTTTATTAATTAAGGCAGAAATAAGATATCTACCAAGAGTGGGAGGAGAGACTAGCATAAAAGGAACACTCTTGAGATGGGGCAGCAGCTCTGGGTGGTTGGATTTCCCCCCAAAAAACCCCTTTGGAGTTAGCCTTCAGAGGATTGTGTCATGGCCCCCATATCCAGCAGTCATTGAGACCACTTTTAGCTACAATGAGCTACTGAGAGTAAAAATAATAATGATGAAATATGAACGGCTAAGTAAATGGAATTTATATGCCACTTAATTGCCAAGGTGACTTATAAACAGTTTACAAGCATAAAACCAATTACAAAACACACACAAAAAACATGATTAAAATACACCACAAAATTCCATTTAAACATTAAAATAAGCACCCCACGATTAAAATGTGTAATAAACCTTAAAACAGCACAACAATTAAAACGGTTAAGGACATACGGAGAGCTCTGCTGGATCAGGCCGATGGTCCATCTACTCCAGGCATCCCCAAACTTCGGCCCTCCAGATGTTTTGGACTACAATTCCCATCATCCCTGACCACTGGTCCTGTTAGGTAGGGATCATGGGAGTTGTAGGCCAAAACATCTGGAGGGCCGCAGTTTGGGGATGCCTGATCTACTCTGCCATTTTGTTCTCACAGTGACCAACCAGTTGCCTATGGGAAGCCCACAAGCAGGGACTGGACACAAGAGACCTCTCCCTATCTATGGTCCCCATCAACTGGTATGAAGAGGTCAAGAGCACATTCCAGCAAGGCAAAAACATTTTGGGTGCAAAGCAGGGCTCATAAGGGAGGTGGGCTTAGAGGAGGGAGTGTGGTGTGGGAAGACACCCAAGGGTGCAGCCGGAGGGAGGGGGGGCAGCATTTGGCCTCTAGACCTGAGGTTCCCCTCCCCAGAGGTCTCTACCTCCTCCAGCAGAGTCTCCCTTCCCTAACCCCAGCTTTGGGAAGCAGTTCACAACGATACACAAAAACAATTTAAATGGCCTTCGCGTTCTTAAAAGCCATGAGGCCTTTCTGAAATGATTTATCCTGGGCCCAATCATGTTTACTCAGGAACAATCCCTGCTAATTTCAGGGGCGCTTAAATCCAAGGGCTTGTCGTTTCCAGCATGTGCATTTGATAAATGCATTTGAAATGAACTGTCGGCATGATGCACTTTAATAAATAAATAAATAAGGCATTTTTGAGCCAAGAGAGTCTTGCTTTGACTTTCTGATGCCACATAGCTATTCATTCCACGAGATTCTCTCTAACCTCCCTCAATGCATCTGTCAGAACTGCCAACAGATCTAAAGCAACTTTTGCATATTAAGTAGAGCCCACAATAATTCACTAGCGGGTTTGATTCTGCAGCGACACGTCCGTATCGATATTTGGAAGTGCATTCCTTTCCTTTTCTCACCATGTAAGGATACACTTCTTCTGTTGCCTATTGAATGAAGGTGTCACAGGATAGAGCTGTTGATAAGGCAGGTAAGAGTAGGAAGGGACCCTGAGGGCCATTTAGTCCAATTCACTGCAATGCAGGTATCTTTTACCCAGTGTGGGGCATGAACCCATGACCCTGAGATCATAAGTCTCACGCTCTACCAACTGAGCCATCCCTTTAAACCTGGCATGGACCAGTAGACCTTCAAATAGAGGAGTGCCCTCTGTAAAGTGTGGGCAACCTTGAGTAAGTGTCGTTCTCATCAGCGAGGTAGCATGGAGGGAACACCCCTTCCCACAGGTCCAAAAACAGGAGCCAGTTTAGGATCCATCAAGAACTGCTTTTCTATTAGAGAGAATGAGAGGAGACCCAATTGCACAGCTGGTTGGAATGTTGTTTGGCTCTGAGCGTACATTAGAACAGGGCTGGGAAAACCTCTGGCCCATGGGCAAATGCTGCCCCACAAATTCCATTTTCTACAACCACACACCTGTTATTCAACTGGGTGACATCAGCAGAAGGACAGGATCCAACCCTTGTTGGGTGCTGCTTTGCCAACACGTTCCCTGAGGGAACGTGCTGGTGTGAAGCAAGCCCCTGCAGAGATCAGGATTGAACCCTTCACTCAGCAGCTGATGAATGGGGAGTTCAGTGCTGTTTCACCGGTGTGTTTCCCTCCTCCCACCCTCACAGGTCAATTCTGACAGGTGGGCAGGACTGACCGCCTACCAGTCACTTGACACCATTGTGGCGCCAGGTGATTGGCAGGTGGGGCGGGGACACAAAGATCTGGCCCACTTAGCCAAAAGGCTTCCCCACCCCTGCTATAAAAATCGAGGGGGAAAGGCAGCTTCTCCACCTAACAATGTTGAGAGGGCTTTCTGAAATCATAATTTGGCAGCACTACCTGGGGAGAACATTTCTAAGTGAATAAATTGCATCTGAGTGCACGGTTACATTTTTATGAGATTCTTTTTATGTTTGAGATAAAAAGGGGGGAGAAAAAAAGAGAAAAATCTAGACCAAAGTAAATTGCTAGCTTGTCATCTTGGCATTATTGCACTGATTGGATCGTGTTGGCTTTCTTTTTCTTTCTTTTTTTATGGTAATGAACAAAATAAGTTGAGTAAATAACTGAGGTGTCAGGGCAGAAAGGGGAAGCCTGTGTTTATTATGTTAGCAGAGCTAGCTGCATCTTCTGTTAGATGCAGCCGCGACCTGCTTCCCTCTCTGTTGCGCAACAAGCATTAACAGTGGCCCCTGTGAGTTTTCAGAGACAATGTAAAATAATCAGCCTACATTTTCAGATGCCAGCAGCCTACAGCCGACGTCCCAATATGTTGGTTTCTCCGCAAAGTTGTTTCCAAATCAACATGCGTAAGGCTGGGGTTGTTAGGCCAAGAACACAACCCAGTGGGGACTCTGAGTACGCATGCACAGGCTGCAAAAAAAAACAACAACAAATGGAAGTGTGAATGTGGGAAGCAGAATTGAGAAAACGCTGGTATTACACAGGTGCAGGTGTTGGGAGAGTAGGATCCCAGTTGCAAACTTGAGTGTGGTGATGCGGAGTGGCTTTCAGCTTGGAAAATCCTGCCCTGGAATTCCTTAAACCTTTTTCTGTCAGGTAGATCTCACAGAGCATGGGAAAGCGTCCATGAATGTGTTTGCCCCCCCAAGGAAGATGCAAATACACTTCCAAAGAGGATTAGACGGAGTCATGGAGTCGCGTGACTATTGGCGGCTGCTCCACTGCTAGGGATATCATGACTCTCTTTACCAATTGCTGGAAATCACAAGTGGCAGAGTGTTGTTGCACTCGCGTCCAGCTTGCAGACTTCTGGTCATCCACCGTGAGAACAGGATGCTGGACTGGATGGGCCACTGGCCTCATCCAGCAGGGCTCTTCTCAGGTTCCTATTGTTCAAAGTCTTTGGAGAGCCACAGTTCCCCAACCCTTGCATGATACACATTGAATTTGTGTATTTGGGAATGAGCTCTCCCTGGTGCTGAATTCTGTGCTATTATCAGCTTTGATTCAGGAACCCCTCAACCTGCTGAAATTCAGTCGTTAACATTGCCAGAAGTTCCGTGCATTTTGAAACATTTTGAGAACACAAGGAGAGGGGGGTTAAAGTAACTTTTATGGCAGAACCACAAGGCAATGAGCAGTGTAGAAAGTAGGTTGAAAGTCCAGATGTGTTATATACAGTGGTACCTCGGTTTATGAACACAATTGGTTCCGGAAGTCTGTTCATAAACTGAAGCGTTCATAAACTGAAGCGAACTTTCCCATTGAAAGTAATGGAAAGTGGATTAATCCATTCCAGACGGTCCGCGGAGTAACCGTTCATAAACTGAAGCGAACTTTTCCATTGAAAGTAATGGAAAGTGGATTAATCCGTTCCAGACGGGTCCGCGAAGTACTTAAACTGAAGCGTTCATAAACTGAAACATGGGTGTAATTGGTTCCGGAAGTCTGTTCATAAACTGAAGCGTTCATAAACTGAAGCGAACTTTCCCATTAAAAGTAATGGAAAGTGAATTAATCCGTTCCAGATGGGTCCGCGGCGTTCATAAACTGAAAATTCATAAACCGAGGTGTTCATAAACCGAGGTTCCACTGTATATATATATATATAGGAATATCTGCAGGAAGACCCAGGAAGTAGAGGATTATTCAATGAGAAAGAAACAAATTGAAAGAAAATGCTTTCTTTTATAGGAAGGACACTCACCCAGTAAAAGCCATCCCCTCCACCACTTCGTCAATCGGGCCCAAAGTTGTCATGTAGGGAAATTGTTCTTTATAGTTGGCTGAGACAAGACTAATGTTGCCTGCCAGACCAGTTCTCCTTGCACTAGTTATGCAGCTTTTATATATTCTGTCCCTGTGTCTTGCAATTACAAAAGCACGGCAACATGAGCCTCTCTCCTGAATCCAGCAGACTTTCCTTCGGCTTTTCAAAGCCGTCAGTTTGCGGGCGGCACCAAGATGTCAAGGAACGCCAGAGGTGTCCCCTCGGCATGAGAATTTTCCACTGAGCAAGGTGTGCAGTGGGAACGAGGCAGTAGGAAAGGACCCTCAAGAGTCACCGCGTCCTCTGCAATACAGGAACCTATACTCGCCATTGGGCAGGAAGATGTCTAGAATAACCTCCTCTTTCATTTGAGCCTTCCTGAAGCAGCAAGGTCTTACTGTGCTCTGGCATGTTCCTATGTCCTTGGCTATTTTGCTACAAGAAGCCAAGTTACAGGGAACCAGGCAGAGGGCCTTCTCAGTAGTGGCACCCACCCTGTGGAACGCCCTCCCACCAGAGGTCAAAGAGAACAACAATTACCAGACCTTTAGAAGGCATCTTAAGGCACCCCTGTTTAGGGAAGCTTTTAATGTTTGGTGGATTTCTGTATTTTAATGTTTTGTTGGAAGCCGCCTGGAGTGGCTGGGGGAACCCAGCCAGATGAGATTATTATTATTATTATTATTTTATTATTATTAAAGACCCAAGCCACTGGTTTCCAATCTTAAAAAAAGTTGTGCATCTTTTTTTCTCAATTGTGGCAGAAACTCAGATTACTGAACCAAATACTATTCCACCAGAGAAGCATTCACTTGTCACCAGGCAACCATAAGAACATCTTGGGTTGTAGCTGTATTCAGAGTAAACTCCTTAATAGTCACTACTAACTTAGATCTGTGGATTTCTGGGGGGAAGTTAGTTGGATGCAATCCTTTACCAGTCATCATAGCTACTTTCAACTTTTCAGTACGTTTTCTTCATTAGAACCTACTTTTATATTTGCTGGAATATAATTTTAAAATATTCTGAACGTTCCTGCCAAAGATTTCGATTTTCCTGCTCAACTTGGAAGCGCAGCACAGAGTCAGTGAATCCACTTTTTGAAGTTTATTACACTGAATTATAGATGCAATTTCATCCCAGGTAGGCAAAGTTTGAGGAGCTATACTAAATAAAGAATATTTCATTTTGATCAGGAAGCAAAATAGGGCAAGCCGCTTCAGCAGCAAGGACTCCACCGGAGTTTGAAAATCAAGCATATCTTTCGCTCACAGCTTCAGCTGATTTTGTCTTTTTCCCCTTTTCTTTTCTGCTGCTTTGTGCTTCCTCTGTTTGAATCATTGGCAGTGTCTCTTTTTTGCCCAGGCAAGCCTGAAAAACATGCCACAGAGTAGGGAAATGAAAAATAGGTTGTGTGTCATGTTTCTGGGAAAAACCCAAGTGGCAGTTGAGTTCCCTTGGGATATATAAGAAAATGAGACTTCCCTGTACATGCCATCAAAAGTGAGGGGGGGGAACTACCAATAATCAATATAAATTTATTTGTCATCATTGAATTTACATCCTGCTCTTCATCCCCAAGGAGCCCAGGGCAGCAAACACGTTCACAGCAAACTTTAAAAACAAAAACAAAAAAAACTTTTAACACATTTTGGAAATAGTTACCATTGGCTATGGAACTTTTCTGGCAAACCTTTGTATCTCATTGACATTAGGAATGATGCAGAGCAGTTAGCCCTTTTTATTGCCCTCCAAAGTGATCAGACACAAGCCTGGCCTTAGCATTTGCTTATACAGTGGTACCTCTACTTAACGAATTTAATGCGTTCCGAAAGCACATTCGTAAGTCGAAAAAAGTGTACGTTGAATCCCATAGGAATGCATTGGGAGAAAAAATTCCTAAGTAGAAGCAACCCTATCTAAAAATTCGTAAGTAGAAAAAATCCTATCTAAACCGCATCCAAGATGGCGGATGGAGCTCCATTCGTAAGTAGAAACATTCGTAAGTAGAGTTATTCGTAAGTAGAGGTACCACTGTAGTTGCAATAGTGTGGGCTTGAGTCCTGAAAGGGTTAACTATGTTGGACTCAGCACTTACTATGGGAATGCATATTAGGGCTTGCCAATCAGCAGGTCAGCAGTTCAAATCCCCATGACAGGGTGAGCTCCTGTTGCTCGGTCCCAGCCTCCTGCCAACCTAGCAGTTCAAAAGCACGTCAAAGTGCAAGTAGGTAAATAGGGACCGCTCCAAGCGGGAAGGTAAACGGCATTTCTGTGTGCTGCTCTGGTTCGCCAGAAGCGGCTTAGTCATGCTGGCCACATGACCCAGAAGCTGTACACCGGCTCCCTCAGCCAATAACCACGAGATGAGCGCCACAACCCCAGAGTCATCCATGACTGGACCTAATGGTCAGGGGTCCCTTTACCTTTACAATTAAGAAGTATATTAATAGTGAAATAATTATTAAGCTCTAACTGTATGTAGGTTTTATTTTATTTGTTTTTATCTTATACTTTGGAAATGTACATCCAGGGGTTTTTTCCCTTTAATTTTTTGGGGGGCCCTCAAGAGAGTGGGGCCCTAAGCTATAGCTTGTTTAGCTTATACGTAAATCCAGCACTGTGTGACACACATGAACATGAGCTATACGCCAGTAAGCTGACTCGACAGGATACAGACTATAAATATGGGAGCTGGAGACACTGTCAGGCAGAACTCAGAATAGACAAGGAGATCTCGAGAGGATGCTGTGCATCATCAGCTCCCAGAAGGATCATTTGCTGTCATGTCTAAAGGTTCTCTGGCACAGGTCTGGCCTCTCCACGAGGTGCAGGAAAGCAGTCACCTCATGCAGCAGGCTGAGGTCAGCTGGGAGGGGCAGCAGATCCAGCTCTGAGGAGGAGTGTGCCGCTGGCCGTATCCTGCACTTGTAGCTCTGCCTCTGCCATCCTGTTCCCTCTCCAGCCTCCTTTTCTCTCCCCCACTGCTTTCAGTGCACCAGGGTTTCTCCAGCCTCCAGTTGCCTCAGGTCATAGGTGCCAAGTCCCAGATTGAAAAATCCGGGATTGGCAGCAGCGCGGCACCGGAAGTGGCGCTGCAGCCATTTTTGGAACTGGGCAGAGCAGCACCGGAAGTCGCTTCTACGCCTGCTCTGCCCATTTCCAAAATGGCCGCCTCACCGGAAGTGGCGCTGCGGCCATTTTGGAACTGGGCGGAGCAGCACCGGAAGTCGCTTCTACGCATGCTCTGCCCATTTCCAAAATGGCTGCAGTGCCAGAAATCACTTCTGCGCATGTCCAGAGACTCCAGACATGCGCTGAAGGAGCCTCCCTGGGCCGGTAAGAATCCGAGGGGTTTACCGGGGGGGGGGGTGTTAAATCCAGGCTGCCAGCGTGAAACGGCTGGAAAAACGGGGGTTTCCTGGGAAATATGGGAGACTTGGCAGCTATGCCTCAGGTGGAGGAACAGGAGGAGGCAGGTTTTGCCTCAGATGGTAAAATCTGGGCCAGCCCTGCTCCAACAGCAAATGGAACATAAGATTGAAGCAGTCTGAAATGGGTTTCATTCTAGTTGGGTGCAAGGATTAGTAGTTTGCTTTGTCTAGTCGAAGTAGTGTGTGTTATGCATGTCAGTGTATAATGCATGCTGTGTAACCAACAAAACCCACAACCTTCACCTTTAAGTGTTCTTATTACTCTCTAATCCAAGAGAACCGCTGCCTTTGGCAAACAAAACTTTTGGCAGAACAGCACTGAAACATTCTGAAAACAGTTTGAAATATGCTCTCATTTGCCAGTTCCGGGGTTGCCCTGTTCTACGGCCATGAAATGCCTGAGTAAACAGGAATGTTTTCAAAATTTTTCTCCTGAAAATCAGTTAAAGATGGAGACAGACACACCTCACAGTGAATAAGTTATTGTGTTCTGAAGAAGGCTGTGCAAGCGCCTTTCCTCTAAGTGGAGGGCACTGACAACAATGACCAGTGCTGCACTTTTGTAATTTTACACTAAAACGGGGGTCATCATCCTGGCACCCACATGTGTCAATATGCCTACCAGTACCTCCTGAGTCACCCAGAAAAGGTCTCAATAAATATCCCCTTGAAAATCCACATTAGATTGTTTGTTATCCCTGCTGAGTTTCTGTTTGCACTGACTTGGCCTCTGCTACATTGAACGCCCCCCCCCCTTTAAACATGCAGACATTTCATTGGATGCCAGGATTCGACACCCATCCTCTCATTGTGAACAGAGGAGAGGTACACAAAAGATTCTCTTTGTGAGCAAGGGGAGGTGTCTGATGCAGGTGCCTTTTTTCCCATTGATGGAGGGCGTGCCAGCACCATTTTGTAATCCTGTCATTTTTAGATATGGCAGCCATTTTGTTTTATACCTCACGCTCATGGCAGCAATTTTATGATTGCATCTGCAGACACTTTCTGAAAATTACAGATGTGCCGACTGGCAACACCCACTCGAGAGTTAATGGTCTTTTTATGGGGAGGGGGAGCAGTATTTCAACATGTAATAAGTCAGGCTTTCCCTGACCCGTAAGACTGAACCCTGTTATTACTAGATTTCTGTTCTCCTCTCTGCTTTTTTGCTACCGCTTTACCCTGTTAATGTTTGTTGTTCCATACACTGCCCAGATATTTAAATGTTAAGCAGTTTGGAAATGCTTTTAAATAAATAAATTTGAGGGGAAGTCACTTTGATGTCGGGATGTGAACGTTCGGTTGTCTGGCAGTCATTCTATCTTTCTCTCACACACACAATTAAACCATCAGGAAATGAAAGTGATTCTCCACACACACACACACACACACACACACACACACACACACCTCTTTTGTCAAACGACATCATTATGAGTGGCCTGTCTCGCTCAGTCTTCAGTAAGTGGAGTCACTAATAATTAAGAAGCCGCCGCAATAAAAGCGAGCTCGTTAGGGGAGTTGACAGTGTTATTGGGAACCTGAAGGAAATGTGGCATTTGGCAAAAATTGAATTGGACGTTAGATTGGCAGCAAGCAAAGTGTTGACTGAGATCAGCTTTATGGCGCATTTGAGTCCAGTGGTGGTGTTTTTAGCTGCAATGGCTTCTGTGTTGTTTCCAGGCTCGGTTCAAAGAGCCCGTTACTGCCTATAAGCCCTAAATTAGGGTTGCCATATTTCAAGAGGTGAAGATCCAGACACACAAGTTGTTGGGCTTTTTTT
The DNA here is from genome assembly GCF_965207765.1 of Zootoca vivipara. Lineage (NCBI taxonomy): Eukaryota > Metazoa > Chordata > Lepidosauria > Squamata > Lacertidae > Zootoca > Zootoca vivipara. The sequence goes on from NC_142596.1 coordinate 38,479,863, forward strand.
AAGGCAAAATTGGAGCTTTTAAAAAAATAATAGTTTTCATTAGTTTTCAAGTTTTTAAGAAGTTTTTAAGAAGATTGCTTAAGCAACATGCAGCATCCAGTAGCAAAAATAACAAGGGAGCTTTGCAGTTTCACCTTAGTCCTAGAAACCCCCTTCCCATGGTATATATAAATTATTATGAACCATTTTATGATGAAGCTCATTGCCCATATCTCCCTTCTGTAGATGAGTCACTCTGTGTATTGTGATTTTGGGGGCTGAGGATGATGAATAGTGGCATACAAGAGCTCTCCAACACAGGCCTCAAGAGCTATTGCCTTATTTGGTTTTTATTGATGAAATGCAACGTCGGGGGCAGATCTCCACTCATAATTCTTGTGGAACGGCGTTCCTTTGGCACAAAACATTTTGCAAGTGGAGCAGGTGTGCCGCTAAGAGACTAGAACTTAGTTCTGTACTGGATAGGACCCTCAATAATCACAAAAACAACAAGGATGACCTTGCTGAACATCTGATAAAGCTACAGCTGCCTTCCAGCCACATGGAAAAGCACAGGATTGAAATCGAGGCCAAGGAAATTTGTTACAGCATCGCAGCCAAAAGCTTTTGTTTCAGGAGCTCAGCCTGTTTGTGAGATGCTGCTGTTTCGTCTTTAATTCCCCATCTCGAAATGGCACTGCATCCCGAGCAATTTCTATTAAACCAAAATCACTTTGCATTAGTAACAATTACCTGTAAAAAAAAAAGTATATTCATGTTTAAATTGCATGCCATTTTCATTGGCACTCGTAAACAAAGCCGTAAGAATATTGCCTAAATTGACATAATGTATATTATCTTGTGCAACACTTCTCTCTCAATTAATGTATTCTTTTCAACCTTTCTTTGGACAACAAATGAAATTAAGGGAATAATCTTACTTACTTACTTATACACCTTTGAAGGTGACCCGGAAACTGCAATTAATCCAGAATGCGGCAGCTAGACTAGTGAGTGGGAGTGGTCACCCGGACCACATAACACCGGTCCTGAGAGATCTACACTGGCTTCCAGTACGTTTCTGAGCACAATTCAAAGTGTTGGTACTGACCTTTAAAGCCCTAAACGGCCTCGGTCCTGTATACCTGAAGGAGCGTCTCCACCCCCACCATTCAGCCCGGACACTGAGATCCAGCACCGAGGGCCTCTGTCTGGTTCCCTCATTGCGAGAAGTGAGGTTACAGGGAACCAGACAGAGGGCCTTCTCGGTAGTGGCACCCGCCCTGTGGAACACCCTCCCAGCAGATGTCAAGGCAATAAGTAACTATTCTACTTTCAGAAGTCAACTGAAGGCGGCCCTATTTAGGGAAGTTTTTAATGTTTGATGCTGTACTGTTTTTAATATTTGGTTGGAAGCCGCCCAGAGTGGCTGGGGTATAAATAAATAAATTATTATTATTATTATTATTATTATTAATTTTAAAAATAAAGGCCTTAAAGTAAACCCCCTGAATCAGCGGTTGCCAGCTCAGCGCCTGCAGGAGCCAGTGTAAATGCTAGTAACGCCTATGGTGCTCTCGAAAGGTTTTAGTAAATATCCCCTCAGAAATCTGCAACATAACAGAGACTGTTTCTTCTTCCGGCCCATTTTCTGATTTCACGGCATATTGCCTCCTTAAGTATGACCATATTTCATGCCAGGATTGGACGCCCACCAAGGAGACTTTGTGGGACTGAATACAGCGGCCTTTTCTTCCATTGATGTGGGACAGGCCTGTACTGTTTTGTGGTCCCATCCCTTTTCCTGCTTTTTTAGATGTAGTAGCCATTCTGCCATGTCCCCACAGCAGCTCTTCTTTGTTAGGCCACTTCCCCAGAGAAGCCATTTTCTGATTGGCACTCACGTCACTTTCTCAGCTTTGCAAATATGCCCCAGTAAGGTATGAGTCAGCTGCCCTAAATGGGTATTTTTTGGGGGGGAGGGTATCATATTGGTTTGATACTGGTTTTTTTGTAAGATCCAAACTCAAAACTTTGGAACTCCCTGACTCTTGATATCAAGCACACACCTTCACTGCACTCCTTTTGGTGCCTGCTAAAAACATTTTTGTTTAGACACGCCTTTCTAGATGTTTAGAAAGTTGATGCACGGTTAGATCTATTTTTAGTTATTTTAACCTTTTGAGAAAGTCTGCGATTGTTATTAATTCTTCCTATTGGTTTTATTGTTTCATCTTTGAGTAAACTGCTTTGAGTTTTTTCTCTCTTTACAATCAAGCAGTGTATATTTTTATGAGATAAATAAGTAAATAAATAAATACAACTTCGCATATTTTACTTGATATTTTTTCTTGTGTTTCCCTCTATAGTCGATGTTTCGAATTCTGTTGGTTCGTTGTTGTTGTTGACTGGGTTTTTTCTTCCCCCTTTTAAACAGGTGTCAAAGCAGTGTTTTCCGGGCACTACCACCAAAATGCTGGCGGCTCCTACAAGAATATCGAAATGGTTGTTTCGTCTGCCATCGGGTGCCAGCTGGGCAAAGACACCCATGGGCTAAGGGTGGTGGCTGTCACCCCCAAGAAGATTGTTCACAAATACTACAGTTTGAACGAACTGAGCAATCGAGGGGTCGAGAAAGACATCGCGGCTTTGCTTAACCAAAACTAGCCATTTCTTTCCTCTGCCACAATATTTGGGGGGGGGCGGCCCTCTGCAGCCCAGGGTGAGGTATCAGAATTGTGGGTTGTGTTATTTACTTTGTGTTTTTTAAAACAGTTGGCCATGGCAAAGATTTCTCATCATAATCAGAAAGCGCCTGAACACCGCAAAGTCAAACAGGCAGTCAGGGGGATTATATTCACCTGTCAAGGGTGCGTATAAATTTAACTTGTGCTATAAAAAGTAGTGGCAGCGCTATTGATTTTGTAATTAAGGAGATATTCTGAGAATGCGCTGTTCTTAGAATAAACCACTTTTATAGCAGCGCTTAAATGCACTCGCGAACAAACACACGGCACAACCGTCTACATGACAGCCCAATAAACAACAGGAGGCTGCAGAGAAACCAAATGCCACGTTAATGGAAGAATGAAAGGGGTTTGCCTTCAGTTCAAAGCAAATGCTAGGTACACATACGCAATTATAGGGTAGCTGTAAGAAGCTGAAAAATATTCTATACGTGTTTCTAATAAGGAAATACACCTGTTGACATGTGCAATTTGCCACAGGTCTATCGTGCCTCACAGAGGCTCCATCTGCCCTATAAGTTTAAAGCAGCATCGGGCCACTTAGCAATCATGGCTTGCCCCAAAGAATCCTGGGAGCTGTAGCTTGTTCATGGTGCTAGGAGTTGTCAGGAGACACACACATACACACACCCAATTCCTCTAACACAGGCATCCCCAAACTGCGGCCCTCCAGATGTTTTAGCCTACAACTCCCATGATCCCTAGCTAACAGGACCAGTGGTCGGGGAAGATGGGAATTGTAGTCCAAAACACCTGGAGGGCCAAAGTTTGGGGATGCCTGCTCTAACAGAGCTACGTTTCCCAGAGTTCCCTGGGAAGAGGGATTGGTTGTTAAACCACTCTGAGAATTGTATCTCCATACTAGGAAGGGGGTGTCTCCTCTAAGCACCCTTAACAAACTACAGTTCCCAGGAATCTTGGGGGGGGGAGCCATGGCTGTTTAAAGTGGAATGGAGAGCAGGGTTGTCTCCAGGTGTGGAGGGGTTCCTGGCCGAGTGCCCTTGGGTGGCTTTCTTTGACATCAGTGGGCTCCCCCTGGTGGTTATAGCAGCAGCAACTTCCCACACTTCACCAGTGTACCATCACAGCAGTGGATTGTGGGCAATATAAAATGGCGGGTTGCCCAGGTGAGCTCCACCTGGGTGCCGTGTTCTGACCCCCCAGGACCCTTACGAGAGAGGGCATTTCCAGGATCCGGGGAGTCCCGTCTCAAGAGACAACGCTCTACAGCCTTCCATTTAAATGCTCATTTTATGGCATTTTTGCATTGATCGCTTGAGTAGGCCCTGCACGTGTGCGCACTGCTCAACGGTAGGCACGACTTGACACTGATTCACCACCCATGAATCAGTCCTCTGAAAGGAAATCATTTAGAGCTTGCCATTTCCACCTCACCGCAAACAAACCTAAATCAGCGGTGAGCTAATTTAACTGTTTGCAGCTCCAGCCAAGAAATTCCGGGAAGTTGTCGTTTGGTGTGAGTACTTGGAATTCCATTAGAGAGCCCTAAGTCATTTGCAGAAATACAATTCATGGCGCTCTGCCCTTAAAACCAACGGAACAATCGGTTTAAACCATTTTTTTTTGTTTGCTGGTTTCTCCTCTTCTTACACATTTTGATTTCTTAAAAGAATGAAATTGAACTCACACTCTGTGCCGGGGGTGGGGGAGTATTTTCTCAATGGAGTAATGGTGTTAATTGAGGTCTTTTGAGTCCAGGGTTATTTGTAGATGGCTTAATAATCCTACAAAACTGGTGGGTGGGTTTTTTTGTTTTTTTGCTTTTATGGTTTAATAGGTTTCTCGTGTTTGTATGAGGGACCAGTCCATATTTTAAAGGATGGATATATTTCTTATTAAGGAATATAATGTGTTGTGTCAGCACCAACCATGTGTCTTTTGGGGTTCCCAGGCTTTCCAAATGTGTGCATGTAGGGAATTTGCAGGCGAATGGTACGACAAATTGGTGTGAAATCACTTTTCAATGAATAACAAATCGCCTTCCTGTGCTTTAAAACAGCCTGCACTTGGTGTGTGGTTATATAAGTGCAGTTATAAACCTGGATGATATGTTATCAAGTAAAATGGCAACATTAAAAAAAGAAAGAAGACATATTTTTGAAATGCATAAACAGCTACTTCAAGTGATCATTCCAAACTGAATTGTTCCATTTTAAACTGAATCCCTGTCAGCTCGACTCAGAACACAAATTGAATAAATGGAATCACTGTTGTTTAGTCGTTTAGTCGTGTCCGACTCTTCGTGACCCCATGGACCATAGCACGCCAGGCACTCCTGTCTTGCACTGCCTCCCGCAGTTTGGTCAAACTCATGTTCGTAGCTTCGAGAACACTGTCCAACCATCTTGTCCTCTGTCGTCCCCTTCTCCTTGTGCCCTCAATCACTAGCTCAATGGAATCACTAGCTCCGCCCAGATGTTAAAGGCTTCCTAAATTGAAGGGAGAGTGGGATCTGTTCCTACCAAGACCTGGTGTTCTCCATGGTGAAGATCTGCAGAAGGAGTTCTGAAATGCGCAGGGAAGCAATTCTCAATGCAGACTTTATCCACTGCGGAGCAGAGACAGAGGACTTGTGGCCTTCCAGAGGTTCTTGGACTCTTATTCCCATTAGCCCCAGCCAGCTTGGCCAACAGTGAGGGATGGTGAGAATTGGAGTCCAATGATGCCCGGAGGGCCAAAGGTTCCCCCCATGCTTGGTGATCTTCAGCTGGTGGGTTGGGACCCAATATTGGTTTGTGACCTGATGGAAGGATGGGTTGAAACAGCCGCATGATCAAGATAAAAATAGTGATGGGGAGGAAAGAGAAGGGAGGGGGATAAATGTCCCCAAATACATATTTGGATTATAATTGAGTCCCAGGTCTGAAAAGTTTGAAGACCACTGATATAGAGGTGATTGGGATGTGGCAGAGGGGGTGATATAACTCAGCAAATCCCTCCTCTCCCCACAAATATTTCTCACACGCAGGAGGGCTTTAGCCACTCAAGTGGCCACTGTTTGATCTTTTTTTAAGGTGAATGATGTAGAAATGTTCTTGTTTCTTTAGTTTCTTTCCCCTTTTCAGGGGGATTTAGAATGGTTATGATTGTTTGCCTGTTGGCCTTAAACCTGTTTGACCTCCCTGAATGGAAAACCAATTTTTTTAAAAAAATGGGGTGAGAAATCTCCTTACTTTGATCTTTTTTTCATACAGGCAGTCATAAAGAATTAAATAAAAATCTCCATTTGCAATATATGTGGTCCAGTCAGTATGATAAAAGTGCAAAGGCATAATGAGCGCTCTTGATTTACGAAGAGGAAATGTGTAAAAATTCTTTTGTAGTAAAAGGCACAAGACATCTGGTGCATGGAAAACTTACCAAAGGTCTTTTTAGGATCCCAAATCACACCTAGAAGCTTCTAGAAAGTTCACGAGCAGGACACAATGCTACTGCCACCCACCACCACACTCAAATAGAATCATAGAATCGTGGAGTTGGAAGGTACCCTGAGGGTCATCTAGTCCACCCCCCTGCGGTAATCACAACATGCAGTCTCTCATCCAATTTGAAACCATACTGGGCCCTGCTTAGATTTGCAAATGTGCTAGGTGTTTTATCGCTGCACCATGGAGCTATGTTCCCCACTTATTTTCAGAGGGATGCTATCTACAAGTCTGGAGGTTCTATTATTTCAAATTGTCATTTATTTAAAAACACTATTGTCCGAATTAAGATGACTGCTGGCACTTCTCCAGTGGAGATTGGTTCCTCAGGGTGAACTGGGTACTGCCCCAACAACCTCCATCTGCTCTCAGACAGCCTTCCCCTCCTTACCTGCCCTATTTTTTTTGTTGTAGCCCAGGCACGTCCAACAGGTAGATCGTGATCTACCGGTAAATCAGTGGAGGTCTGTGGTAGATCACTGGCTCCCCCCAAAGAAGCTCAACAACTTTGGCTCCCTTGAAAAAGCTTAACATTTTAGCCCTGCACCCCCAAAAAAGTGGTGCTCCTCTCCTCCTCCCTAAAAAAGCTCAACAACATTGACCTGAACCCCAAAAAGGGGATAGATCACTGCCAGTTTTTAACTCTGTGAGTAGATCGCGGTCTCTTGGGAGTTGGCCAGTTGGCCACCCCTGTTGTAGCCCATCCAGGGGGTGGCATAGGCTGTCACTTTCCTCCCCCTCCATCTCTGTGTTTCCCTTGGAGAACTCAGCGGGGGGGGGGGAGTGGAGGGAGACATAATTGGCATTAGTTGGTTCTGCCTGTCATAGGCTCTGGCGCCACCTACTGTTGGACTCCCTGCCTTGACACCCTATTAATGCCCATAATCAACAGCTGTTGGACTGGTTCACCAGCAAGAGTGCTGATAACCTTCGCTGATGGGCGAATCTACTAGGCTCTTTCCCCCTACTTCTCCTTGAACTTAAATCCGAGCAGAAGGAGGGCTCTGCTGGATCAGGCCAAAGGATCGTCTAATCCAGCATCCTCTTACCATAGATGCCAACCAGAAGTGTGCCTTCCTTTTAAAGGTATCATTGTGAACACGATAGGCAGAGCCCAGCTTTTGCTCTCGTACACAAAAGGTCACCTTGGCTTAACACATAAACTTTTTAATATATATTTTTTTCCCACATCCCCAAAGCATTCATCATAGTTGTAACCTTTTAAGGCCCTTTAAGAGCAGTGAAAAAAATTCCCCATTTACTCATTTGTCACTCATTGACAGTCCTAATAACTGCTAGGTGGTTTGGAGGGTGAGGGAGGGTGAAGTTCCAACTGATTTTATGAAAAATGAGCAACCTCTCATTCGAAAAAAAAGGAAGCTTTGAGCTCGCAGGGGGCCTCTAAATGAGATGCTGAGGTGTTCTGCATATGAGGAGCCTTGAAAGATTAAGCCTGAAATAATGGGCTAATGCTGCCAATTTCTTCAAAAGTACAATACAATACAAGCAGCACGCAAGGGCACAAGATTCAATCAAGTTTCAATCAAGTATTATTAGTACAAAAAGAAAACAATAAGAGAACCATATACAAACGCTGACACAGAAGCCAAAACCAAACGTCAAGCAGATAGCATATACAAATAAATACCGAAAGGCAAACCAGTCTTTATGGTCTTTGAGGCTATGTAGCGGTCAGCAAAGTGGCAGCAGGTCGAACGAAGTGTCAATGATAGACACGCTGCCGGCGCTTTTCCGCCTGTTTCGCCCATATGACGGGCTTCTTCAGTAGTTTCTCCTGCTTTCAGTTATGTTTAATGCATTCAAATTCGTATGAAACCACTTATCTTGGCTTAGGCCACAATGCTCAAGTTCTTATTTCAAAAGGTTCTCTCATGCGGCCGGCTTTGATACATTTACATATTCAATTTCTTATATTCAGAGTTTTCTTAGTTTGAGCATGTATTTATTTGGATATGCTATCTGCCTGACGTTTGGTTTTGGCTTCTGTGTCAGCGTTTATATATGGTTCTCTTATTGTTTTCTTTTTGTACTAATAATACTTGATTGAAACTTTTGTACTAATAATACTTGATTGAAACTTGATTGAATCTTGTGCCCTTGCGTGCTGCTTGTATTGAAAGATTAAGCAGCAGGTCTTGAAGCTCCAACATCCCATTTCTAAGAGTAACCAATCAGAGGCCCGTGGGAAGCCAGAAGTCAGGGCATAAGGGCCATAGCCCTCCCCAGCAACTGGAGCTCTGTGGTACGCTACCTCCGCATATGGATGGTCCATTTAGCTGCCTCACTTAATGCCATGGATAGGCCTTAAGAGCACATTGATTCAGAGCAGGGTGGGGCCCCTCTTCCAGCTTGAGGGCCACATTCCGTTCTTGACAATCTCCCAGGGGCCACGTGTCACTGGTGGGCGGGGCCAGAGGCAAAAGTGGGCAGAGCCATCGGTGCAAATTTTACCTCTGTACACTTGGCTGGTTTTAAGGCACATGCATCCGCCTCTCTCTATCCAGAGAAGCAGCCGAAGGACACCACCTTCCAGTCAGGCAAAAGCACTCCAGTGAAACACTCATTTGGCCCCCAGGTTGAGGTTCTTCGCCCCAGTTTCAGGGGATTTGCACCTCACGTTTCCCCTCGGTGCAGCAGCTTACATGCAATCAGTCAAAAGGAAGAGAGTTCCTGTCTGCACAATTACAATCTAAAAGACATGACACAAAAGGAAAAGTCAGGGAGGAGGGAGGAGGGGAAAGCAAACGCAGGCACCAATACTTGAAGTTGAATGGTAGCTGGAAAAGACACCATTCATGGAGAGGAGGAGTCTGGTGAGGGCGGTCTTAGAATGGAGCTGATGGAATGGGCTCTGCTTCCCAACTGTTTGTCTTTTCCACCAAATATCTTTCAGTTATTGCAGAGTGGATAAGTGGAGGGATAGCTCCAGTGACCAAGTTGACATAAAAAGAAAGCTGTTAGTAACAGCCATCAAAATAAATTCATGGAAAGATGAGACTTATTTATACAATTTGGGAATGAAATAAAGAAATGGCCCATATCTGTCCTTGCAATTCTCCTTTAATATAAGAGACTATTCATATGTAAGGTCTTCACACACACACACACACACACACACACACACACACACACACACCTTTTCCCTCTCTCCCTTTGCATATACTGTATACACATTTGTTTTCCCTTTCCCCTTTTTAAATTTTAAATTAATTTTTTTAAAAAAATTAAAAATTAAAAACAGAGGAATAAGAGCTGATTCGCAGGCAACAGGAACTGAAAGTTGCACCAGGGCATCGAAAACAAGGGACAAAGCCATAAGGAGGGACCAAAGACACAACCAAAGGATGAGGCAGAAGACAACAGGAGGAGCAAACCAAAACTCAGAAGGTCAAAGCCTGGAGGTAGGACTGAAAAGCAAGCAAGAAGTCAGGACTGAAGATCAACCCAAATATAAAAGAAGCACACCAAGGCTTGTTGCTTAGGCAGGGTTAAATTTAACAGGAAGCACTGTTACAGTATGTTGTGTACAAGAGGCCATAGCTGCCAAGTTATCCCTTTTTTTAAGGGAAATTCCCTTATGCTGAATAGGCTTCCTCGTGAGAAAAGGGAAAACTTGGCAGCTATGCAAGAGGCGCCAATGCCCAGCCTAGAGGACTGAGTTCAGCCTGGGGCCTAAGGATGCTATGTTGCCCAGTTAACCACAACCCACAATTCTGTGGCTCCCCACACAAACCAATTACAGTCATACCTGGGTTTAAGTACGCCTCGGTTTGAGTATTTTCAGTTTAAGTACAGTGGTACCTCTACTTACGAATAACTACTTACAAATGTTTCTACTTATGAACGGAGCTCCATCCGCCATCTTGGATGTAGTTTAGATAGGATTTTTTCTACTTACGAATTTTTAGATAGGGTTGCTTCGACTTAACGATTTTTTTTCTCCCAATGCATTCCTATGGGATTCGACTTACAATTTTTTCCGACTTACAAATGTGCGTTCGGACGCATTAAATTCGTAAGTAGAGGTACCACTGTACTCCACGGACCTGTCTGGAACAGATTAATCCACTTTCCATTACTTTCCATGGGAAAGTTCGCTTCAGGTTAAGTATGCTTCAGGTTAAGTACGGACTTCCGGAACCAAATGTGTTTGTAAACCGAGGTACCACTGTACACATAAATTTTGGGGACTCTTCACCAGAGCCACAGCAGCTCACAGCATTAAGCTAGACATGCAAGTCATCTGACCCAGTGTAAGACCACTTCCTGTGCTTAGCCATAATTTCTGCTGTTTGCCTGGTACGTTGAGAAAAACAACAACAACAACCCTCTTTGTATGTTGGGGGAAAGACTATGGGTTTGCACTCAGTGGGAAGTGACAGTTTCTTAACCCTCGTCACAGCTGCAGACACCTTTCCAGCCCCCAAACTCTGTTTCCATCAGCCCAAGTCAAAACAAAGAAGTTTGGTTGGCTCCATTTACTTTGGCGGGCATAATTAGCTAACATGGAATTAATACTGATGCCTCAACTAATCAGAAGTGGCAGAGGCCCTTGTGGTCACACAGCACCTCTTCGTGTTTGTTTATGTAGAACAAAATCGCTCATGCTGAGTTAAGTTTGGAAACAGACCACCCACAGAGATGCTCTAATTATCATCTAAGGAAACGAGCCTTTGATGTTGTGGAGATGATATTTCCACCGTTCCAACAGGGCCCGTAATTGTAACTAGCTCTTAATGTATGAAAGGCGCTTGCTTTCTTTTCTTTTGCTTTTTAGTACTTTGGGGAAAACATAATAAGGAAGTCCTCTAAGAGGGATCACATCTGCCAGCCACGCCCCCACCCACAGAATGACCCAAGCTTGACATTGCTGAAAAAGATGGAACTGTAACCAATCAGGAATCCGCAGAGTCAATAGGGGACTCCCTATTTCAGGAGTCAACAAACAAACAAACTTTTTCATCAGGGGGCCAGTCCACTGTCCCTCAGACCTTGTGAGGAGGCTGGAATATATATATATATATATATATATATATATATATATATATATATATATATATATAGGGGTGAATGAATTCCTATGCCCCACAAATAACCCAGAGATGCATTTTAAATAAAAGGACACAGTCTACTCATGAAAAAACATGCTGATTCCCGAACCGTCCGCAGGCCGGATTTAGAAGGCAATTGGGCTGGATCCGACCCCCAGGCCTTAGTTTGCCTACCCATGCCCTATTCCTTTCCCAGAGCTACAACACCCAGAGCAGTTTAACGATCAATCCTTCTTCATGGAGCTGGGAACTGTAGCTCTGTGAAGGAAATAAGGGTCACCTAACAACTCTCAGTGCCTTTAACAAACTACAGAATTCTTGGGGGGAACCCATTATGGTTTATAGTAATGTTATGGCACCTGCAGTGTATGGTGTGAATGTGGCCTTTGAAACAGGCCTCATTTGCCAATGATCATGATCGATCGACATAGGTGTGCACAACACTTATACAAGTTGCAGGAATAGGGTTGGGGGGAAAGCAAGATTTGGTTCGCATTTAAAGGTGAACCTTTCTATTTTACACTAAATTTGTGAACTGAAACACAGCAAAATCCACACTTTTCTGAATTTTGCAATTCAGATCTCCAGCCAATTAACGTGCATGGAAATGCACACATTAGTGAAAATAACATAGAGTGCATTACATCGGTAGAAAGTGCTTTGCTAAATGTGTATATCAGAATAAATCTGCACCCAAATGCTGGTAAATTGTCAGCAGCAGTTTATTTTCTATTAAGCCAACGGATGTGGCAATGTGCTGAAATGAACTGAATGTTGGAAAAACGGGGAAGTGAAGGAACCAAAATTGACAGATTGAGCCATCCCTATACAGGAGGGCAGGCTTCTTGCAATCCAAGATTTGACATGAGAGGCAAAAGAGGAAGAGAAACAGAGGCAGGTGCATTTAATTCCATTACATGGCTTAATTTCCGTGGCTTGGTGGTAGAGCATCCGCTTTGCACGCAGAAGGTCCCCGGTTCAATCCCAGAGGAACCCATTCCTGAAACTCTGGAGAGCTGCTGGCAGTCAGCGAAAACAATGCTAGATGGACTAATGGTATATGGTGGCCACTTTCTGCATTTCTTTACAGAGGATTCTGGGGAATAAGCCGTGTTGGGCAAATCAAGGCTTATATCCAATTATGTTCATAGCTGCGAAGTCCCGGTTAGAAAAATACGGGAACAGCAGCGCCGGAACTGGAAGTTGCTTCTACGCATGTCCAGACATGCGTAGAAGCAACGTCCGGTGCCAGCACTGCCCGATTTCTGGTGCCCAGACATGGGCAGATCAGCACCGGAAGAAATCCGGGGGAATTACGGGGTATTTCGCCATTCGGGATGACAGCGGGAAACGGCTTTAAAAACGGGGGTTTCACAGGGAAAACGGGAGACTTGGCAGCTATGATTATGTTCGAGCAGATCTGCTGAAATTAATGAACCTAAGTTAGTCAAGTCCATTAATTTCAGTGGGCCTACTCTGAGTAGGACTAAGTAGGAGCATCAATACAATCCTAGCAGGGGGTGCACTGAGGCTGCTCAGCTTGGCTGCGCGAATCCCATCGACGGTGACAAGATTTCAACAGCCTATTTTGGCACAGAGCAGTAGCCCAGAGCTAATTGCTCCCTGCCGGCAGCGGCATGCATCCTCCACTCTGATCAGTCACCTTCCCTTGTTGGCTGTTTTGCAACAGACCTTGTTCCTTTGGGGTCCCTAATTTTAAAGCTATGCTCAAGCAGCTGCCTTTGTAAAACCAAGAGCAGGCGATGCCGGGTGCCCCTAAACGCAAACCAATGTAACTCTCTGCAGAAACAGCAAAGGCTGTTTTCTGTAGGGACCTTTCAATCTGTATGTTTTCCTTTTGTCTGAGCCACTGAAGGGGAGACCGGCTTTGTTTCAGACGGGGGGGGGGGGAGAGCGCGAACGCAATCAATAAGCTGCTTTGGATAACACTGGCACTAAGCTGGCTTTGCATTTGCTGCTTGAATGCTGTAATGCAATACCAGGAGTGTCTCCCTTTTAAGAGGGCCAGGGTGGTAATTATGACTGCCGCACACAAGGCGGAAAGGAGCTTGAAAGATACACGCTTTCAATTACGCGTTGTTGACAAAGGCTTCAGGCTGTGCTGTTTATGGAGCCTTCGGGATCAGTTGGGGGAACTTGCATCGATAAACAGCAATTAAAATAGTGCAAGGCGTGGCCGGGGGGGGGGGGGCAAAATGCTGGCTGCGATGGTGGTGAGGGCAGGGAATGCAAAAACTGAGCAGATTGCAATGGAGTATCCAGGGAGGAGGCACAACTGGAACTCTGAACAAGCACACTCCACGCTGCAACAAATTGTTGCAGGCCTCGCTGCTTGAATAGAACTAAAGCAAGGAACTGAGGCAGGCATGAGAATAAGCTGAGCACGCTAGGACTCCACTCGACACCCACCTCGTCTGCACACCAAGTGTTTCTCTTAACTTGATCCTTAGCTTAGCACAGACTGACGTGCTTGAAATGGGAGGGGGGGGTCTTTCTCTCTAGATCTTCCCTAATAGGAGCTGATAGGTATCAACTGCATCCTGTGGATACATTTGTTCCCCAGCAGGAAACCTCGGTGGCATTTCTTCTGCCTCTTACATAGATCCTGCGCTCATTACTTTGATGTTCTCAATGAAATATCGGTTGCCGCATTCCCACTCGGCGGGAGCTTAAAAGCACATCCCCCAACTGAGTTTCCCTTCTGCCCCAGCCTCCCTTCAAGCAGAGTGTGACACACTGGCAATTCAGTGATGCTCCTCCCTGACGAATTGTCCCACGGGGTGCACAACTGGTTCAAGAGAAGCGTTTCAAAGGAACAATGAATGGAAGCAGAACTGCTTAGGATTCATACTATACAGATATTCTTAGGCAAAATAAAAAAAATTCCTTCAGTAGCACCTTAAAGACCAACTAAGTTTTTATTTTGGTATGACCCAGTTATTTGGGGTTCAGTAAAATTCAAATGTGCTGTGGGTTAAACCACAGAGCCTAGACCTTGCCGATCAGAAGGCCGGCGGTTTGAATCCCTGTGACGGGGTGAGCTCCCGTTGCTCGGTCCCTGCTCCTGCCAACCTAGCAGTTCAAAAGCACGTCAAAGTGCAAGTAGATAAATAGGGACCACTCCAAGCGGGAAGGTAAACGGTGTTTCCGTGTGCTGCTCTGGTTCGCCAGAAGCAGCTTAGTCATGCTGGCCACATGACCCAGAAACTGTCTGCGGACAAACACCAGCTCCCGCGGCCAATAATGCAAGATGAGCGCCGCAACCCCAGAGTCGGTCACGACTGAACCTAATGGTCAGGGGTCCTTTTACCTTTACCCTAAAACTCAAATGACCTTACCGGCCTGCCTTCTTACTTCCAACCAGCCCAGGAGTGGCACTGGCTATCAGCTCCTTCCTCCTTAGCCCCAGGGTTGCCCTTGCAGGGAGGATGGGAATGTAGCATTCATCGGCTCTGCCTGACATTTACTCTAGCGCCACCTACTGCTGAGCTCCCTGCCTTCCACTCTACCAGTCTTAATAAGCTCCAACCACCCCGGTGGCTCATTTGCTTTGATGAGTTTTTCTTTCTTTCTTCAGTTCAATGCACATTTTCCTGGCCTTGCAATGATCCTGCACAGACAGGATTCCTCAAAGAAATCCTGAACAACGCCAGCTGTCTACCAACCATCTTACGTCATGGAGTGACATGGTTCCCCCCTCCTTAGTGAATCGTTCCTTTTCTTGTTTTCTGTATGCCGTTTCCATGCCACATTAAGAATAAGGCCCCCCCCTCCCCGACAGGTGTGCTTCACAGTGATTACCGCACTCCTTGCGTGTGTTCTGGCTTCCTGGCATCACCAGAGGCATAATCACTTCCTATTGCCTGTCTCCTCTTGCTGCTTGGTGGGGACAAATGCAAGTACACGCTGGGTGCGATGTTGCTCAGAAACATTTTGTCGTTGAACATGACAGAATGCGAGGGCTGGAGGAGGTTTTTTGGATGGAAGTCTGAACCGTTTTTAAAAGCCAGCTTGCTTGTTTTGTGGGGAGGGGGGGTTGTCACTGAATTTAAGCTGCTTTTCCACTTCGGCGTCAACAAGAAGGAAATAGTAGAGTCATTCATTTAGAATAGGAATATCATGGAGCCAAATGCAGCCTTTCTATCAGAACTCTCACCAGGACACACACCCTCCCAAGCCACACCTTCCTTCTCATGGCCACACCCCTCCCATGCCACACCTTCCCCCTCTAAGCCACACCCCCTCTCAGGCCACACCGTCCCTCTCCAGCCCACACCCCTCCCAGGCCACACCTATCCTCTTTAAGCCACACCCATCCCAAGCCACACCTTCATAGCTGCCAAGTTATCCCTTTTTTTAAGGGATTTTCCCTTATGCTGAATAGGCTTCCTCGCGAGAAAAGGGAAAACTTGGCAGCTATGCACACCTTCCCTCTCCATGCCACACCCTTCTCTTGCCCATTGGGTGTTTTTGCCTGGTAGGGATGTGTCTGATAATGCCTCTGGCTTCCCTGGATGGAGTGGAGTATGTGAGAAACTACCCTCCTACTGTACAAAGGTAGATTTTGCACCTGTTGCTCTGCCCACTTTTGGTTCTGGCCCTGCCTGCCCCAGACAGTTGCTCAGAAAGGAGTGGGGCTCTCAGTCTGAAAAGGGTCTCTCAGCCTGGGTTAGGGCTTCCAAAACAGCCAGTGATTTCTCTCTCTTAAGTGTCTGCCTCATTGTGAAATCTCCTTTCATTACATGCGGCTGAATTTCTCTTTGACACAAGGTGAGCCAGGCATCAAAATTTAATTCCCCAATGAGAGCGCAATGAATCTAAACCTCCTTCCATCTCATCTCTCCCAAGTAGCCTCGTCTGATATATTGCCTTCGTGGGTGATCTAATGGACTCCCTCTTTTGTTACAACGATAGCAAAGCCATGATCAAAAGTTCTGCTCTGAGAAGAACGGAAGGGTTTCTGCAATTCTCCCTTGCAGAGCATGACAATTCTAGGAAACCGTTTCCCGGGTTCTTTTTCTAGATATAAGCCACTAATGCATTTGTCACAATGACAGGCTTTACAGATGTTGAGAAGTCATCTTTTGTTAGGCTGATGGCTTGCTAGTAGACCAGGACAATCAACTGATGTTTACTCAACCAATGGGAAATAGCTAGATGGGGAACCTGTAGCACTTCAGATGTTGCTGGACTACAAATCCCATAATTCCTGGTGCTTGGCCATGCTGGCTGAAACTGATGGGAATTGGAGTCCAGCAATGTTAGTAAATCCACAGGTTCCCCATCCCTAGTTGAGAATATAAAGGTAAAGGGTCCCCTGACCTTTAGGTCCAGTCGTGACCGACTCTGGGGTTGGGGCGCTCATCTCGCTCTATTGCCCAAGGGCGCCGGTGTACAGCTTCCAGGTCATGTGGCCAGCATAAATAAGCCGCTTCTGGCGAGAATATAACACCTATCGAATTTGGGGAACAGGATGTTCTCCAGCTAGGGTGAGGGGGCAGAGAAACAGCCATTCATTTCTCCCAAGACTGTTGTGAGCAAAGCAGTGTCATTGTTCCCTGGTGGTCTTGTGCCCATTTTCAAAACAGAACCGCTTTTTTGATTATATGGGGGGAATAATATAATAGCAATAATAAATGGCCACCCTGTGCTTCAGGAAGATTACAAAAGATTAAAAATCGTACAGTAAGGTGCACCCATTAAAATATTATTATTATTATTTCTTTGTTATTATTTATTACATTGATATGTCGCCTTTTTCTCTCAGGAACTCATGGTTGTGTACATGGTTTTTCTCCTTCCCATCTCTTCCTCACAACAACCCTGCGAGGTAGGTTAGGCTGAGAGATTGTAAGTAGCCCAAGGTCATCCTGTGAGCTTCATGGCTGAGTTGGGATTCAAACCCTTAGCCTACCTCAAAGGATAAAAAGAGGGTGGACGACTACTAGGTACCCCACTTTGAGCTCGTTGTGGGAAAGGTGAGATATAACTGGATAGAACATTATTGATTTATCTGTTTGTTGGATACCTCACATAACTCATTTATTTTTACAATCAGAAACACCACTCAGTTTCTCCTGTTTTATTTTCGTTGACTAGATGTTTCCTACACATTGATTGAATTTTCTCTCATTGCCTACAACATGCTTAATTTGTTTGGGATCTGGCAGAGGGGAGACGTGGTTCTTCCACCTACTTGCGTCCCATTTGTCACGGCTAATGTCTCAGATGGCTGGAAAGATTCATCCTTTTTTTTCACTCTTTTATTTTGCCAAGACGCTTCCCAAGATGTCAACACTGCAGTGACAGGTTTTTCTCATGAAAACATAACAGATGAACGCTGCAGGCTGCAGGGAAGGGGACAGCAAAGAAGAGGAAAAGATGAGCTTGAAAAAAGTGTGATGATCAGGAGCCCTGGGTCGGATTATCGCTCCCTTCTGATCCAGCAGCTGGCTGCCTGCACTTGCGAAATTGAAGAGTCTGTGTTCCTAATTCATCATGAAATGATTCATGGAAGAGAAAATTTGTGCCTAATCAGCAGAACCCCTTTATCCTCCACTTCAGGGTGACTGGGGTAGGGTAGGGCGGATGACATACCTGCTCAATTCTCACAAATAAAAAATAGGGGAGAAATTCAATTTGGTTTGCCTTGCCAGAATTAACCCATGAACCAAAATTTGCATTACCTGACTTATAGACTTCTCAGAACAATGCATGAACCAAAACATAGCTATCCTTCGAAATTCTCACTTCTCCAGTCAAATACCGGGAACAAAAGATATGTATACTGTGCATTTAAATGCACACATTTCCTTAAAATAACATACAGTACAGGAATGCATTATATTGAGGGAAATTGCTTGCAGTCATGTGTATATATTAGAAGAAATGGCCGATTTGCCATTCCCTACTCGCAAATGCATTACGCTCACAGTTTGCATGTGTGAAAAACACCTAGAGGTCCTAGTAGACCACAAACTTAACATGAGACAACAGTGTGAGGCGGCAGCAGGGGGCAAGGGAGCTCAGGCAATTCTAGGCTGTTTTAACAGAAGTATAGTGTCCAGATGAAGGGAAGTCGAGTCCACATAACACCGGTCCTGAAAGACCTACATTGGCTCCCAGTACGTTTCCGAGCACAATTCAAAGTGTTGGTGTTGACCTTTAAAGCCCTAAACGGCCTCGGTCCGGTATACCTGAAGGAGCGTCTCCACCCCCATCGTTCTGCCCGGACACTGAGGTCCAGCTCCGAGGGCCTTCTGGCGGTTCCCTCACTACGAGAAGCCAAGTTACAGGGAACCAGGCAGAGGGCCTTCTCGGTAGTGGCACCCACCCTGTGGAACGCCCTCCCACCAGAGGTCAAAGAGAACAACAATTACCAGACCTTTAGAAGGTATCTCAAGGCAGCCCTGTTTAGGGAAGCTTTTAATGTTTGATGGATTTCTGTATTTTAATGTTTGATGGATTTCTGTATTTTAGAAATTCTGTTTTGTTGGAAGCCGCCCAGAGTGGCTGGGGGAACCCGGCCAGATGGGCGGGGTATAAAGAATAAATTATTATTATTATTATTATTATTATTATTATTATTATTATTATTATTATTATTATTATATAAGTAATCTCTCTATCCTGCCTTTGTCAGACTCTAGCTGGAGTTCTGTGTCCAGTTCTGGGCACTACAATTTAAGAAGGATATTGACAGGATGGAGTGTGCTGTGTGTTCTTCTGAGCTTCTGGTTGGCTAATGTGGAAACAGGAGGATGGTCTTAGCCACCAAGGCTGTTCTTAGATTATTAAAATGGACAAATTCATGGAAGAAAAGTCTGGCTACTAAGCCATGATGGCTACATGCAGGTTTCTTGTGGGCTTCCTGAGGCGCCATCTTCTCAAGTTGATTGAGGGGGCCCGGCGTGACGTCCTGACGTCATGCACGTGGTGTCACCAAGAGCCGGGGCACTCTGAACATTGAGGGGGACTGACCCACTCAAGAAAAACATGGAGGGTGGAAGCAAAACTGCTGGGCGAAACCCTCTTTTCCTACATGTCTGTTGAGATTGCAAACTAGGATTGTATCTGTATAAAAGAACAAACTGCCCTGAGAGCTTAGTCTAAAAGGTGGGATATAAACGCAGCCTCTGGCGCTCTCTCAACCAGAGATGATGAAACTCATAATTACAGGGCACCAAATAATATTCCAGTGCACTCTGCATGTTATGAAGAGCAATCTGAACACCGCTGTCAGAAGCGGCATGCCTCTCAATGCCAGTTGCTGGGAATCACAAGGGGGGAGAGTGCTGTCATGCTTGGGTCATGTTTGTGGGCTCCCAGAGGCCATGGTGAGAACAGGATGCAGACTAGATGGGCCTTTGGCCTGATCCTCTTACATTCTTAGGTAGGGCTACGACTGTAGCCTTAGCAAAAAGCATATTTTCATGGTTTGAGCTGCAGATTTGTATGTTTGTTCTTCTGTTATCATTCATATATTCTTGGATGTAATGTTTTTGAAACCTTTTCCGTCCTCGCCTGCTTATTATGTGGAACGCCTTCCCATCAGATGTCAAGGAGATGAGTAACTCTATAACCTTTAGAAGACATCTGAAGGCAGCCCTGTGTCAGGAAGTTTTTAACATTCAATGTTTTGTTATGTTTCTGTATATGTTGGAAGCCACCCAGAGTGGCTGGGGCAAGCCAGTCAGATGGGTGGAGTACAAAGAATAAAAATTATTATTATTATTATTATTATTATGGTATTACTGTGGCACTATGGCTAAAGTTAATTTAGAAGTATTTAATGCAATCCGAACGCCTGCTCTCTCACACACACAAAAACCCCACAATTGAGTCCAGTGGATTGCAGCCTTTGCATTAGTATTTTTAGTCCATTGTTACTCCATAGCAGCTCTTACTTGGCTTCCCCATTCAGAGGTAACTGAGAAGAGGGAGAGGCAAGGTGACAGGGAGGTTGGTGTGGTGCAGACACAGCAGCGGAACCAATCCAACCCTTCTGATGCAGCATGCGCTACCATCTCCCTCCCCTCCATCTCGAGTAACCAGAGGTGATCTCTGCTTTGGGAAACCGAGTAAGCAGTACCACTCCACCTGCCCTCTGCCCTGCCCTGCTGGCTGCTACTGTTGTTTGCATTAAGTTAAAGTAACTTTAGGATGGGGTGGAGACAGGGGCGTAGGAAAGGAGGAGCGATGGGGGCGCTCGGCCCCGGGCAGCGCGATCCCGAGGGCGCGCCATGGCGGCTGCCCCCCCCACCCGTGCTGGGCGTCCCGCCCCCAGAACGTGCGCCACGCCCCTACGAGTGGCATGCCACGCCCCCCAGAATGCGTGCCAGCCCCACCCCCGCCCCTGGTGCTGGAGCATGAAGCTCCGCCAGTGGGTGGAGAGACAGTTCCTCCATTCCTCTGAAAGAAACAAGCCAAGCCTTGCGCAGAGCTGTGAGAAATAAAAATAAATAAATAAATAATTTCCTTCCATTTGCCATGTCACCTATTACAATTCACCCCCTCCTTTGAGTGTTTTAAAGGCATTATCCCAAAGTCAATAGTGTTTGCATTATTCAGATAGACTCGCTTTGGGCTGCCAAGAAGGTTAAAGTGACAAAGCTTAGGAATAATCTCTCTCTATTCTTCATGCATGCTCTCCTCCCATCATCCTCCATTAAACAGGGCTTTGTAAGATCAATAACACAAAGATATTGCCTGTTTAAAAGCAATATATTTGGCCTGCTTGTTCCCCCTATACACACAGAGGGGGGGGAGAGGGTTAGGAAAAAGGGAAATAATTTGAGATGTTTTATTTGAACAGGAATGATATCCAATCAGAAGGGGAGCACCAGGCAGAGTGGGGGTGCTCTAATATCTTGCAGGCTGCTTGTGGGATACTTGTGGGCTGCTGCTATTTGCCAGGAAGAGGAGGGCCCCCAAAATGGGTGCTCCTGCCAATAATACCCTCCAACTCCCAGTAAGAAAAATCCAGGATCAGGAGCGGCGCGGCACCGGAATTCACTTCCGGTGACGGCGCTGCCCAATTTCCGGTGCCCAGACATGGGCAGAGTGGCACCCAACATCGGTTCTGCGCATGTCCAGACATGCGCAGATGGCGCCTCCCTGGCAGGTAGGAAATCCGGGGGATTTACGGGATTTTTCTCTATTCGGGATAACAGCAGGAAACGGGTTTAAATACGGGGGTTTCCCGCAAAAAATGGGAGACTTGGCAGCTGTGCTGCAAATGTCTTTGCACTGTGCAAACCCTTCCCCACCACCTAACGTCTCTCGGTAAAAATATCAACCCACTTGCCAGGAAGCGAATGCTGTGGCTCCACCCCTTCTAGAGAGCTGCTTCTGTGTGCAGTTGACTTCTTTCCATCCTCGGATGATCTCTGTTTTTTTTGTCTTGTTGAATTTCATTGGGGAAGAACCCCATTTTAGTAGCAAGAATGTGCTCTGTGGGGAAAAGGACCCTGGCATATCCCATGAAAGGTGGTAGGTAGGACGTTTTCAGCCTGAGATTAGGGAGAGATGTTTCTGGTTATTTCTGGACAATGTCAATTTCAGGTGTGTTCACTCAGAAGCCCATTTCACCCTAGTAGTGTTTGCAATAAACAAACGAGTTTGTGCAAAACCGTATTTAAGCTGTACTCATTTTGTACTAAAATATGCATTTCTGTACATATGTTGTCCAAAAGACACTTTTGCATGCCAAGAGCAGCATTGTGAACATTGAAGGAGTGTGGAACCTTAAGGCTGATGGCCCTGCAATCCATGAATTGGTTTGGTCAATGCAAGTTAGGTTGCTTAAAAATTCAAGCTGAACAAAATTCTCCCCCTTCCATACAAGCAGGGCTGCCTGTTGCTGCTCAGTAGAGGAATCTGTCAGCTCCAGTTCCTCTTTGTTCTTATTTTTCCAATCTCAGTTTCAATTCTACATGTCTCTACACTCATTTGCATTAAAAAAAAGGCACCATGAGAAAACTGTACAGTTAGGAGTAGAACCACCACAACAAAATTCCCCATGCACAGGGTGGTAGGATGTATAGAGAGCCAGTGTGGTGTAGTGGTTAAGAGCAGTGGACTCATAATCTGGTGAACTGGGTTCTCTTCCCCGCTCCTCCACATGCAGCTGTTGGGTGACCTTGGGCTAGTCACACTTCTCTGAAGTCTCTCAGCCTCACTCACTTCACAGAGTGTTTGTTGTAGGGGAGGAAGGGAAGGGAGAATGTTAGCCGCTTTGAGAATCCTTAAGGGCAGTGAAAGGCGGGGTATCAAGTCCAAACCTCTCCTCCTCCTCCTCCTCCTCCTCCTCCTCCTCCTCCTCCTCTTCTTCTTCTTCTTCTTTGATGTGGTCAATGGTGTCGAATGCCACCAAGAGACTACAGGGACTCAACAGATTTTAGAAAGGATCCTGATGCAAAAACAGAAAGAAGGTTAACTGCATGGTGACGCTTGCAGGGTGGGGTCCTTGCTGTTATTTCTCATGGTCCTTTTGTTTTACGAATGCATATTTACAGGAACAAAACTTCCTCAAAAATGGGACGAAAGGGAGCAAATGCCCAAGAAGCAACTGAAAACAAACTCACTGTATTTCATAAGGTTATTGAAAGAGTTGTACAGAATTACAGCAACAAAATTTAAGTTTAATCTAAAGAAATAATCATGGTTGTGACTTCTTCTTGTTGTTGTTGTTGTTGTTGTTGCTACTATAGCACCATACACCCTGAATTCATGTTAGTCAAGAGCAGGAATGGGCAAATCCATCAATTCTAATTTCTTATTTTTCCAGCCTCAAGTTCAGTTTTCCACATTTCCATGTCAATTTGCGATTTTATTTTATTTTTTAAAGTTGTCATGGAAATTCATCAGTATTATAACATCTTTTCCCCCCTGGCAATTTCCCCTAATGTTTGCAGTATTCAAGTTATTTTCACCAATATATGCATTTTAATGCACATTTTACCTTAGTACAGTGTAAATGCAGTCATTTACTGTATGCATTGCTGGAGTGGAATGAGCTACAGTGGTACCTCTACTTACAAATTTAATGCGTTCCGAACGCACATTCGTAAGCCAAAAAAAAAAGTAAGTCGAATCCCATAGGAATGGGAAGCAACCCTATCTAAAAATTCGTAAGTAGAAAAAATCCTATCTAAACAGCATCCAAGATGGCGGATGGAGCTCCATTCGTAAGTAGAAACATTCGTAAGTCGAGTCATTCATAAGTAGAGGTACCACTGTACTTTAAAATCCAGGGAAGTGCGAATTTAGAAGGGTAGTATAGACATTCTTTTACCTTGGCCAGATTTAATGTGTTGCCCTCTGCACTGTTGCTAGGTAGATATGAGGATAAACCATATGAGTCACGTGTTTGCCCATGTGGCTCATCGGAAGTGGGAACAAATTTGCATGTATTGCTGCATTGCAGTCTCTACGAGGATCTACACTGGACCTTTATCGCCCCAGCCTTACAAAAGCTTAAAAATGAACCAGAATCCCAACGTTTGAGAGCCTTGGTAGAAGATAAGGTCCCTGAAATTACGATCAATGTTGCCAAATTCTGCATAGCTGCTATTAGATGCAGGAAACAAGAGCTTCCCAATGCCAATACGCAGGCGAATGCGAATATTTAGTTTTATTTATGTCCTTTACAGTGTTGCCATGGCCTAATTTGTATTGAAATTGTCCTCTGTTTATCCCTGTGTTATCCTTCTTTGATCAGTTGTATGAGTCGTTTTGGTCTGTGACCGTTTAATAAAATTTGATTTGATTTGATTTGATTTGATTTGAAGAGTAGTTGTGCTTCAGTTTGCATATTATTTTGGAAAGTGGAAATTGGGATGGCTACATTTCAGCACACATACTGTTTCAGGAAGCGCAAAGAACGAAAGTGCATCGCAGTCTTTCCTCATCCTTAGCCAAGGATAACAGGTCTCATCCCTCATCCCTCACATTGCCCTGAAAATTAATCCCCCTCCTAATTCCTTTTCCTGGGGAGGGGGGGGGAGGTGACACTGATCAGCACCCGTGTAGTTTACACATTTCATAAAAACCAGAAAGCTAGTTGACAAATTCCCATGGGCCTGACTAGACTTGGAGATACAGAGGGGGCATTGCTCATTTTGCAGCCTTCCCTGTCCCTGAGCAGCTGTTGACATCTTCACAAAATCACTGGGCAACAAAGCGGAAGCTGTTAAAAATCCATTACATAACACCAGCCTGGTTGTTTTTTTCCCAAACCTGCAAAGTGCCCAAGAATCTGAACGATGTAAGAAAAAGGGGGAACAATGTGTAAAACCTTAAAACCTTTGGAAGGGTGTTCAACAGTAAATGTAAGAAAGGGCCCTGCTGGATCCGGCCAGTGGCCCATCGAGTCCAGCATCCTGTTCTCACAGTGGCCAACCAGGTGTCTATGGGAAGCCTACAAACAGGACCCGAATCCCTGCATTGTAGCCTTATGAGAAAGGGACGAAAGCTTCTCCCTACGAACTTATTACATATAATTTCATACGCCTCTACCGTAAATCCTCTTACCTTTTCTCCAAAAGGTAACAAGGTCACCTAGCCAACCATTGGTCTTCCTGAGCATCAGTCCACAAGCTTCCAAAAGTCAACAGTGGCAGGGAGTCCACCTGAAGCAAGGAAAAGCGCAAGGTTTGGGGGAATGGTTTGGAAGCAATGCAAGAGGCACGACAACCCCCAAAGAGGAGAATCACCGCTGCAGTAAATAAGTAGACAGCGTACACAGCATGATTTGTCACTGGTTCATGAGCCTGAATGCAATGCTTGGTGGTAGCGCAGCCACAATCCATCCACCCCGCCTCGGAGGAAGACCTGCTATGATCTCTAATGTGGCACACTTTATCACTGCTGTGCTGTCAGTTTATCATTTTAATATCCGCTCCTTCCTCCCTTCTTTCCCTCCCTACACCTCCTTTTCTTCCTAACCTCTGGTATGCAGTCAGCATAAGAATCCAGCAATGAGGCATGTCTTGGGATAAGCAGCTAGGGATGGGCAGATCTGTCCATTTTGGTTTATCTCATTTTGCCATTCTGCCATTCTTAAATTCAGTTTGCCACATTTCCACATCAGTTTCCTGTTTAAAAAAAAACTCATGAAAATTCACCAGCATTTTAGTGCAGGTTTCACTTGATATATGCATTTTTGCCTGACACATTTTTGCAAAGCAGCTTCCACTTATGCAATGCATTTCAATGTTCGTTTCACCAATATATATATATATATACATTTCAATCCACACTTCACCCTACCTTATATGCATTTTTGTACACATTGTTCAGCTGGAGAAATGCACTGGAAAATCCTGAGAAATGCACTGCAAAATTCAGAGAATTGCAAATTTCAGAGGATGGCTGTGTTTCAGTTCATGTACTGTTTTGCAAAGTGTGAATTGAGTATATTCATCTTTAGAAGCAAACTGAATCAGATTTCTTTCCCCCACCTTGATCAACAGCTCAGTTCAGACATCATAATGTCCTCCTCCACACGACACATCCTTCTGCGAGCAAGCAGTGGTCCTCAGAATCTACCTTTCAGGAAGGTGCTAAATGAGACTTGATCCGCTGAGTCTGCTGCTTATGCACAGGAGAGAGAGAGAGAGAGAGAGAGAGAGAGAGAGAGAGAGAGAGAGAGAGAGAGAGAGAGAGAGCAGCAGCAACAGCAACATGTATATCTTAAAGGGAAGGTAAGCAGAGTGGTTATATGCATAGCGTCCAGCCATTGTTCACATTCACCAGGGCTCAAGGAGAATGTGCACATCATCTGTTCATGATTGAAGGATTTTTTCACATTTCCCAGGCAATGAACATAGCTGCCAAGTTTTCCCTTTTCTCGCGAGGAATCCTATTCAGCATAAGGGAATTTCCCTTTTAAAAAGGGAGAACTTGGCAGCTATGGCAATGAACATAATCTCCAACAGGTCTTTTATATCATAAACCAAGCATACAAGCATTCTATTTTTATTAGCCTGGCTTCATCGACTTATTTTTTAAAAGCAATCACTCCCTCCAGGAATATGTCACTGCAAAAAAAAAAGGGGGAGAGGAAGACCTCCTGCATTTCCTCAGGTATGGCTTCTTCCCGCCACTCTCACCCATTTTGTGTCATAGCTCCTTTTTAATATACCAGAATGCAAAAACACCTCCACCTCTACTGGTGATGGCACCTTAATGATCTACAGTTCTCCCAGGTAATGAGTAAAAATGCATCTCATCAGTATCAACGGGCAAAATATGGTCTATGACTGTTTCGGCTCCCTGATTCATAATGAATGAATTATACACCCACACTCCTCAAGGGCAACAGAGAATAATATTGTGTTGACTGTGTGTTTGAAACAAAATATTTAGGTTATGTCCCAAAAAAATAAAGTGCTCTTCTAAGTGCAGTTTCACCTTGGCTCCTAGGTTTGATTGCTTTTCCTGTTTATGTAACACACACACACACACACACACACACACACACACACACACCACTGCCTCATTCTCTGTCTCCTAACATACGGTGAGAAATGTTAAAACAATGCTTGGGAAGGGGAAATAGTAGTAGTGGTGGCAGTAATGTGACTTCTGCAAACCTTGAGGTTTTCTCAAGCTTCCTCATGCCTTCATCTGGTGCGTGGATGGTGCTGTTTTGACTATAAGACGATTCACAGGTGGAGAATCTGTTTCTTTCTTGGATATCTACAGCTGGACTGGGGAGCTGGTGGCCCTTCAGATGTTGTTGTACTCCGATTCCCAGTCAGCATGGATCAGTAGTTAGTGGGTGATTTGTAGTCTAGCAACATCTGGACCACCTGAAAACAATAAGGGATGCTGCTACGTGTGTGTGTGTGTGTGTGTGTGTGTGTGTGTGTGTGTGTGTGTAGAATCTGAAGATCTCAGTGCTAAAAAACGTAAAGACCAACAACAAACCAACATATCGCTTAGCTGGAGAATTGCATTGCAAAATTCAGAGAAATGCGCATTTCTAAGGATGTTGTTGTTGTTTAGTCGTTTAGTCGTGTCCGACTCTTCGTGACCCCATGGACCATAGCACTAAGGATAGCTGCATTTTGATGGGCAAATTGGGTGATCAAAATGCAAACAAAATCAAATGTCTCCTCTGTCCCTTGGAAGGGATTCTGCCCTGTGTCTCCCCCAGGTTGTTGGGGTTTTGTTCTTTTTCATGATTCCTCCCCTTCCGCATATCAGATGCTACAGGTATGCCCAGCTGAAGTTCAGGAGGCGAAGGCCTCCTTGGAAAGGCGGTTAACATGGAATAATGTAAAAGTGGCTCTTTAAACCATGTGCTTGGTGGAAACAAAAGAGAGGGGGACCCAGCACTGAGAGACAACAAATTCTATCCCATAACCACTGCCAGGAAAGAAGAGACAATGTTTGCATTGTTCCTGTGACTCAAAGGTTGTTTTTTGTTTTATACACACACACACACACACACACACACACACCATGGAACTCAAGTAGGCGCCAACTTGGATGACTATAAAAATGATTGGACCAATTCATGAAGCACCTACTAGCCCTGATGCACACATTCTTCCTCCACTGTTGGAGGCCGTATGCTTCTGAATCCCAGTGTTGTGGAAACTTCCACTATCCCAGAGAACAACACGGTAAGAGCCTTGATGTGACAAGAAAGGAAATTCCGACTAAGCCTTAGGAAGAACTTTCTGATAGGAAGATTGGTTCAACGGTGGAACGGACTGCCTTGGAAGGTAGAAGGCTCTCCTTCATTGGAGGTTTCTAAACAGAGGTTGGACGGCCATCTGTCAGGGATTCTTTAGCTGTGATTCCTGCTTTGTAGGGGGTTGGATGAGTTAACCCTTTGGGTCCCTTCCAACTCTACAAATCTATGATTCTATGACTTTTGGCAAAGAACACTGGCTGTTGCGGAGTCCACTTGGGTGGAGTCCAATGAACAAAGACATAAGGCAACTTTGTATTGGTTATAATTTTTTTTTACAATCAAACACATGCTCAGTCTGTTTATCACATACACAGCAAAAAGATTGGCAGGAAATGGGGCATGGTTGCGCAACTTGCTTATCAGCATCAGAACATTCCAACAGACCATGTTCTGCTCCTCCTGATATCCAAGGCTATATTTTTCCACGACACCAGTTTGCTGCAGGAGAGGAGGGCACTCTTGTGCTCATGTATGGTTTATGGACTTCCCACAGGCATCTGGCTGGCCACTGTGAGAACGGGATGCTGGACTAGATGGGCCACTGGCCTGATCCAGCAGCGCTCTTCTTATGTTCTCTTGCCCCCCTTTTCAGGTGCCTCATGTATCTGATGCCATTGTGATGTCAGGTGATTGACAGATGGCCCTGCCCACCTGTCAAAATACGCTCTGATAAGAATCTGGCCCATGGAGCCCCAAAGTCATAGGGGTGATGACTTTTTTACAACCTCATTTCCCTGTATCATAATTGGATGAGCTTTCATTAAAGATTAGATAAAATCTTACTTTCAAAGAGATTTGATTAAAAAAAGACCTCACACACAAAATTTTATTTATCAGTTTTTTGACCATTTTTGAAGTCACTGTAAGCAGATATAAAATTGAACCCAAGCTTTAGAGTCACATATATACAACATTATATAGGATCATCAAAGACACAAGGAAGCTTTTTTTAGCTGCAGTAACAGTATAGACACCGCTAGAGGACGATGTTTTGCTACCTCTCCTGTAGGTTCTTTTCCCAGCATGCCCGGCAGGGGTCTGCTGGCTGAGTTTTGAGGTCCCAAAAAGGGGCTTTTACCTTGCGCAGGAGTGACATTTGTATACCCTATGTTGCTAAGAACACTCCCCATTGTGGAATGTGGTGTTGTGTCCAAATTTGATACGAAATATATATAGAATTGTTAATACAATTTTATGAAATGGTAAAACAGCATACAAAAAAATTAAAAACGGCTTGTGCATAACCTTTTTTTAATATTTCAATGGAATATACCTCATTTTGGTCATTACTAGGCAAAAGTTCATCCATTTGTGCTACAGGAAATAATTTTTGAGGGGAAAAAAATGAAAAAGTCATCATCACCCTATTCTCCACCCATGTTCTATAAGCAAAGCATATGCTCTACCACTGAAATATGGTCCTGCCTCTCAGGAGTGGAACTTTCACATCCCTGCTTCATCCCCTACAATTCATAAGCCACTACGATGTCTTCCAATCCATTTTTACCCTCACTAGCCTCCCCAAAGCATCTGCTTCTTTGCTATGTTCAGGAGCACCTAGTGAACTATTTCCCCCACCCCTGTGGCCTTACTGGGTGGGGTGGGGTGGAGTGGAGGGAAGTTCCTATTCAGGCATATTTCACTCAGGTAAGAAAGTTCTGCTAGCTCCTCCTGTGAGAGGGGGAAGTTGTCCACAGCTTGGTGCTGAGTTTCTAATAATGGTAAGGGAAGAAAGGGAATGGAAGGAGGGCTTGGAGCCGAAGGACAGATCAGTGTGCTTCTCCAAGACTCTTATGACAGAACAAGGCAGAGTAGGTTTGAAGCCACCCACATTCAATGCATATTTCATTTGTCTTGTAAAAAAAAAATGAAGAAGGGAGGGGGAAAACACCCGAAGGTATATAAAAGGAGCCGGTGAAAGAAGCCCCTATGGCATTTCCAGGGTTGTGTAAAATATGATTCAGAGCTATAATTAAGTATAACAAAGAGATGTACTATCTGCAGCTAAGGGAAGTTACATAATGAGAGACACCGGGGCCTGTTTTATTTGTGGCCTTTTCCATTTATAACATGAAAAATACATGACATGACATCCGAAGTCCAAAAGTCGTGGACAATGCTGCCATCAAGCTAGACTCAACATCCTGAGCTTTCATTTATTCAGGAAAGACAGAACAAGGCAGACATTTTGAATGATATCAGGCCTGCTCCGCATATTACATTTTGTAGAAGTACACCCAAAGGCCAAACTACACAATTACTTGAAGTTGTGTGTTTTCTTCCTGTGGCTTTAAAAAAAAAACCTGAAAAGAAGCCGTGTAGGCTTCCTGCTGTCACTCCCACCCTAAAACTTAGAAGCAGAAGCTAATCCTTGCAAGTAAGAAAGATACCTTTATTCAGGCAAGTAATGCTCAGCAGCAGACACAGGGCTCAGAGGGTCATGGTTCAGGAGCTCATCAGGAGGCCAAGATGTTCAGAACTGGACCAAAGCAATGAAGATGTCCCAACAAGTTTCCACACCCCACCCACCAAGCTATTTAAAGACAAGGTATGGCGCACTTACTCACCAAACGTACTTGTCTTGTGGAAATATCAGGATCGCAAATGTGCACTTTATTGAGGTTTGTGGGTCTGCTCCCATCTGCAAAGGTAGCACCTGGTTCTAGGTGAAAATGTTGTTCTCTGAATGGAAGAGAGAAGCATGTGTGTAGACAGTCGCCTAACATACAAAGGTAAAAAAATTGTTTGTTGCTCCACCCACCTCTGCCTCTGGACCTCCTTGCCACTTGAATGTGACCCTGAGAGGGTTGTCCAGAAGACTGAGAAAGCTTCCCCACCCTTGGCTTCATGATTTTAACATTTGCCATTATCACTTATGACTTACCATTCACCATTTCTCCTGGTTGCTGGTAGATCGCTATAAGAACATATGGAGCATTTAAAACTCTTTATTTTTGTCATCTTCAGTGATGTCTGGCTTGAACGTTTTGTTTATCTGAGGAGAGAAAGTTAAGACACTCTTCAAGCTCCACATCATCTTCTAGCCCCACCCCAGACAAAATGTGCTACCTGACCTTCATGGCAAACCCACTTCTATCTACAAAAACCCTGATGAGATAGGTTCACTCACAGCGCAGCCATGTAGATTGGAAAATCATGTTCCCATTTTATACAAGGGGAAACTGAGGATTTGCTCACCTCATATAATCCCATGCCTGGGCCAGAGATTCCAATTCAGTAGAACAGATTGCATTCTTAATACACCACAGTTAGTCACTTCTCTGGCAGTTTGTACAGCCTGTTCCCTTTCCCATGTTACGATTTTCCATTTAGGACAAGCAACTTCCATGAAAGCAGGTGATGTCTCATGTGTTGCCTGCTCAGTATTCGTTCAGGCACCGAGCAAATAATTTTTTTTAATAAAATAATAATAATAATAATCCAAAGCTTTGAAATCGATTTTGTGGTTTCGGTGCGCGCACACACATCATGGAAAGCATGAGGCATCACTGCAGTTCAAGGACACAGTTCAGCCAGGCAAAAGCTCTTGAGGGGGACACAAAGCAGGACTTGTGATTGGCTGAGAGAGGGGGTGTGGCCTAGGGGCCAGTTATAGAAGGCTGGCAGGCTATCAAAAGGTAAACTTTTGATCAAGAGGAGATTCTGAGCTTGCTAAAGTATTATTATTCTTTTCATTGCAAGTTTATTTTTCCCACAGCACCATCTCCAACTTTGTCCCCCGAAAAGAGCAGCCATGTTTTTCACACTGCAGACAGCTCCTTCTCACCATGAGAAGTGTTAGCTGGCCAGTTTGTGGCAACAAAAAAGATCACCTGCCGTTTGAGGAACGCCTGCCATTTGAGTGGGATCCAGATGCAAACATTTCAAGAGGCCTGTTTAATCATGCACTTTCCACGCAGGCGGTGAAATATTGATCTGAGGCCGCTTCGTAGCATCAAGGAAGAGACGTTTTCACAGAGCTCTCTGCCGATCTGTTACTGTTGTACATGTCTATCAGAAAACACCCTGTGATTCTTCGAGCGGCACATTGGGGAAGCAGAAATAGAGATGGTAGATGTGCAAAGTACTTTCCTGCAGTTGTCATAAAAACACAACTTTTGTCAAGAGGAAAGGAAATGAGAAACCATGCAGGGAGTTTTATATATATATAAAAGATATCCCTGTTGCTAAAAACCAAGACTCAATCATTCCAACAGCCATGTCCCATGAATTGGCAGGAGAAGCTATCAACAGAGGTCCCTAGCAGCCTTCAGGAAGTCCTCACATCCCTCTGTGTCTTCTTAATTACAACCAGATCTGTATGTGTCTCAGTGCTGCCCTTGTAGAATGCAGGACAGAAAGAAGAGGGGGACGAAACCAAAATTACAGTAGCTGGCTCTGCCTGTCGTTTATTATGGCGCCACCTGCTGTTCGGCCTCCATGCGTTCTACCCTACCAGTCCCCGTGGGTACCAGACACCACTGCTCCACACAACCCCCTCCCATTAAAAATAAGCCAATAAGCACAGGCACTTGAACCATGGAGGGTTGCCCTTTGGGGTATATGGGATGGTGTCCAACCAACCTCAGCCAACCCCCACCTGTCTGCCTTCCTTACAAGCAGCTCAGAATGACTGTCAGTCATTCTCCATCTCACTCTTGCCCTTGCAGATCTTAGCAGTAAGGTAGAAGGATGGGGGTAGTAGTAGTAGTAGTAGTAGTAGTAATAATAATAACCGCCTGATTTTCGGTGCCCATACATGGGTAGCGTGGCACCGGAAGCCGCTTCTACGCATGTCCGGTGACGTCCGGTGTGTGCTACCCATGTATGGGCACCAGAAATCGGGCGCCGCCAGGACCCAAAATGGAGCCTCCCTGGCGGGTAGGAAATCCGGAGGATTTATGGGATTTTTTTCAATCTGGGCTGCCAGCAGGAAATGGTTTGAAATACAGGGGTTTCCCGCAAAAAAACGGGAGACTTGGCAGCTATGGTTATTCCCCCAGCCCTACCAGATGCCAGGGACTAAATCTGGGGCTTCCGGCATACAAGATAGATGCTTTACTGCCAAGATCCAGCCCTTTTTCATCTTAAATAATGAATGCATTTACCGTTTTCTTTTCTAACTGCCGTATTTTTCCATGTGCTGCGCCACTGCTGATCCCGCATTTTTCAGCGGGAGACTTGCATAGCTGCCAAGTCTCTCGTATTCCCCGGGAAACCCCTGTTTTTCCAGCTGTTCCCAGCCGAAAAAAATGGATTTTTTTTGTTTTTTCCCGGTTTATTCTGGCGCGGCAGCCATTTTGGAACTGGGCGGAGCATGCTCAGAAGCGACTTTTGATGCTGCTCTGCCCAGTTCCATAATGGCTGCAGCGTGACTTCTGGTGTGGCGGCTATTTTCGAACTGGGCACAGCAGCATCAAAAGTCACTTCTGAGCATGCTCCGCCCAGTTCCAAAATGGCAGCAGCGCTACTTCCGGTCTGCTACTTCCGGTCCAATCCCTTATTTTTCAGGCAAGAACTTGGCAGGTATGGAGATTTGGCAGCTATGGGAATAACCGTGCCTGAAACCTTGGAGAGCTGCTGCCAGTCAGTACCGAGACAGTACTGAGCAAGCTAGACCAGTGGTCTAACTCAGCATAAGGCAGTTTCTTATGTTCCTAAGATTCTTTTGGAGCCTGATGCAATGTTTGGACACAGGAAGGGGGAGAGGGTCTGGGCTGTTCCCTTTTGAACATTACAAATTGGAGCTTGCTGGGCAGCACAATCCGATGTGTGTCTACTAGTAGAGAGATCCACTGTACAGAAGATTGGCACCCTTGCTGTCCATGAGAGACTTTGCCATCTGCAGTGAATACGGTCTCTAGAATTTAAAAATCTCAATGTATTTTTTGAAAAGATTTTTTTAAAAGCTTGCTTCTTTTTGAGAGAGAGAGAGACCTCAACAGAAATAAACAGGCTCAACCACTTTTGTGAAGCAACAGAAGACCTTGGCAACTACTTGATTACCTAGCAACTCTCATAGAGCAAAATAGCCTCCAGGGTGGAGGTGGGGAGAATCTGCATGGTTTCAGGGCTTGAAAAACACTGAAGCAAGAATTCTTCAGAAACGATTGTTTTGTTTTGATTCTCACCGGTGCTGGGCATCATCTGGCAATGCAAGCATACATCAAGAAAGATCTCACTTGCAGTTTCCTTTCCCTGTTTGCTAGTAATGGTGATGCACTGGCAATGGCATCATAATCAATCAGTTTGATTGACGGGTTGTTGTTTTTTAAAAAAAAGCCCGCCACCGGGTTCTGCTGGTTTCTCTTTAAGGTTTCCAGACTCAAAAGAGAGCAGGGCAATTAAAGGCACAGAAGTCCTGTCCACTATTGAGTCTGGCAACCTTAGTTAGGGTTTCCTTGATGTCACTGGCTTTGAGTTCCACGAACTGTGCTAATGGATGGCACCTCGACTAGGGTAGCCAAGTGTCCTAATTTACATGGAACAGTCCTCTACTTAGAGCCACTGTCTGGTCCAAATCTGGTTTAAAGATTTAAAAAAACCGCAAGAGATGCCCCTCAATGATTAGAAGCTGAATTGCAGATCTGAGCAAAAGCAAGTGGTTCACCTGCTCACAGTCTTCCCAACTATGGTGTGATCGGTTTAATTAGAACCACAATGGCAATAGTTGTTTCTAAATCTGCACTTCTGCATATATACATAGCCCCGTTCCAGACGCAACTGCCACCAGCCCGTCAGCACAGCCAATGGTCAAGGAATTATGGGCGTTGTAGTCCAGCAATATCTGGCGGGTCACATGTTCCCCATCCCTGGCGTAGACAGTACTGAGCTGGATGGACCAATGGTCTGACTCTGTATAAGGAAATTTCCTACGATCCAATATTTGTCCCCTTGGACTATACTGATTGGTAGTGACCACAAGGTTTCAGACTGGGGACATTCCCAAGCGTATTTGGAAGTGCCGGGGATTGAACCTGGGACCTTCTGCATACAAAGCAGATGCTCTTCCGCTGTGCTACAGCTTTATATTGTGTCGAATCCATTGCATTCCCAGGACTTGGGTTCATCAAGCTTCTGGAGTATTTTAGGAAGAAAGGTGCGTTCCGACTAATAAATCAAAGTGTAAGAGAAGATGGGGCATGCAATTCAACGTTTATTGGATGCATGCACTGTCAGGGCAGAGATGAAGATGTATCTGATTTTGCATTTGCATCGTTTGATTGCTTTGTGACACTACACCATTCCTATGCATCCAAGCTATCTCCATAATCGGGGGGGGGGGGAATTTTCCTCACTGTAAAAGCTGCCAACTGTATTAAGAGGGCTATAACTTCTCTGAAACACTTTTTTTCCCCTAGTCCAGCCAGCATAACGAGGCCATATTTCAGGACTTCACATTTTCTCGATGCCTTCATGATGGTTGGAAATCTCAATTTATATGGATGATCTCCCACTTCCACCCACCCACCCCTTATGGTGAAAGTCTCCAAAGTAAGATATTAAACTCCGATGTTAGCACTTTCTTTCGCGAGTTTGTGCACAAAGATTGATTGAGATTTTGACGGATAGGCTACAATGCTCAACGTTGCTCCGAGGAAAGAAATGTGATTTCGAGATGGGCAGCAAAGGGGAGCTAAAGGAAGCTGACAGCACTTCTCCTGCATTAAGAACGTAAGAACAGACCTCCTGGATCAGGCCAGGGGCCCATCTAGTCCAGCATCCTTTTCTCCCCTCGGCCAACCAGATGCCTATGGGGAAATCCCAAGCAAGACCTGAGATCAACAGTGCTCTGCCCAGCTGTGATTCCCTGCAACTTGTATTCAGAGGTGTGTAGCATTCCCCCTTCAAGGTTAGTAGCCATTGATAGCCTCTCCTCCATTAATTTGCCCAGTTCTCTTTTGAAGTCACCCATGTTGGTGGTAACAACAACAACAACAACAACAACAACAACAACAACAACAACAACAACAACAACAATTTATTTATACCCTGCCCATCTGGCTGGGTTTCCCTAGCCACTCTGGGCGGCTTCCAACAGACGTATTAAAATACAATAATTTATTAAACATTAAAAGCTTCCCTAAACAGGGCTGCCTTCAGATGTCCTCTAAAGGTCTGGTAGTTGTTTTTCTCTTTGACATCTGGTGGGAGGACGTTCCACAGGGCGGGTGCCACTACCGAGAAGGCCCTCTGCCTGGTTCCCTGTAACTTGGCTTCTCGCAGAGAGGGAATCGCCAGTAGGCCCTCGGCACTGGACCTCAGTGGTTGTCAGGCTTCAGGGAATCTGGTCGCTCCCACGGTGAGCAGCTAAGAAGCAGATAACAAGAAGAGCTCTTACCAAGTCCTTTATTCAGTATTCACAGAGAGAGGCTTTGAAAAGGGCCTATCCATTCCAGTAAAGTCCCACCCCCTCCATCTATTGCACATCATCCCTGCGCCGGCTGATCTGTGCTTTCTGCCTCTGAGCTTTCTGCTCTACTGCTCTCAATGCACGCCGGGTCCTAGGAGAAGGGGGTCGGGAATGCTTTCTAATGATAACGTGTCAGCCAGTTGCTCTGGCTTTGCTGCTCCCCCCCTTCCATTATCTCCTAGCTTTCCCCCCTCTTCTGTCTCAGAGTCATGACCTTCTGCAAACCACCATTGTAAATCTATACTGCCTTCCTCTTCTCGGGAAGGTTCAGGAGAAGGAGTGGGGGGGCCTGTCTCCACCATTCTTCCTCCGACGTCCAGTCCCTGACAATGGTCACCACTGCCTCTTGTGGGATGAATTCCATAGTTTAAATTTGCACTGTGTGAATAAGTACTTTAATGCTCTACGTCTCTTTTCTGAATTAAGGTCTATATTGGGGAGGGACCCCAACGCCGTGGGGAATGCACATGTCTTAAATGCAGAAGGTCTTAGGTTCAATCCCTGCCATCTCTAGGAATTGCACGAAGGGGAGTGGAAGAAAGTTCCTTTGCTCAAGCATAAATCCTTGCACTAATGGAACAAGTTGCTTAATGCTACATTGGATGCAACCCAAGAATTCTGTCTTTGCATGGGCAGGGGTGAAGCCAGGCTTCTCACAAACTGCTACCCCCCAGATGCATTTGGATTTCAACTCCTTATCAGCCTCGGCCAACATGACATGATCAGGGTTGATGGAAGTTGCAGTGAAACAACATTCAGAAGGCATAATGTGGGTAGGGGAGGTTGGTTTCATCCCATAACCAGGTACAGAAATAAAGACAAGATGGGTCTGCTATGAGTAGGACCAGCATTTATATGTACCTCAAAATGTCTGGGGCACTGTATAAAGAAAGTGGCAGGAGGGTTGCTTGGAGTCTGCTAGGCCCAAAGGAGGAGATGGCACATTTTCCCATCTGCAATCACTGGTGCTGGAGGCAGGGAACCAAGTGAGTACAGTCATACCTCGGTTTAAGTACGCCTCGGTTTGAGTACTTTCAGTTTGAGTACTCCGTGGACCCGTCTGGAACGGATTAATCCACTTTCTATTACTTTCAATGGGAAAGTTCGCTTCAGGTTAAGTACGGACTTCCAGAACCAGTTACAGTGGTACCTCAACTTACGAACGACTCAACAACCGAATTTTTCGACTTACGAATGGGGCAAATGGCCGCACGCTTACGAATTTCTCGACATCCGAACGGAAACCGCGGCAGTTTTAGAGTTTTTTGGACTTACGAATTTTTAGATGGGGTTGCTTCGACTTACGATTTTTTCTGTTTCCAATGCATTCCTATGGGAAATCGCATTTCCAATGGTGCTTTTCGACTCACGAATTTTTTCGACCTACAAAGGTGCCTTTGGAACGGATTAAATTTGTAAGTCGAGGCACCACTGTACACTCATACTTCGGGTTAAGTACGCTTCAGGTTGAGTACTCCGCGGACCCATCTGGAACGGATTCATCCACTTTCCATTACTTTCAATGGGAAAGTTCGCTTCAGGTTAAGTACACTTCAGTTTAAGTACAGACTTCCGGAACCAATTGTGTACTTAAACCGAGGTACCACTGTATTCGTTTCCCTGGCAGATTCAGAATTCTACACCGTTCACGCTTCTATATACTGTACTTTCATTCCAGTTTGTGTACATTTTATGTATCTTCCCTTGTGTTGATACAATATTAGAGATCAATTTTTAAAGGAGAGCGCTGTTTTTTTGCCAGATTTTGTGCTACTCATTTATTTATTAAAGTTCTACCCTGTCCTTCCACCCAGAGGAGCCCAGGCAAACAACCAAACAGCCAAAAACAAAACAAAACAAGACAGAAGTGTTTTTATTATTATTATTTTTAAAAATATTTAAAAATCAATCAAATATCCTCCTGGCTAAATAATTTCACGGTTGTCGGGAACAATATCTTTCATCCCTGAAATACCGGGGTTGCACATTAAAATTCTGCTGAAATGTTAATAACGAAGGAGACAGATGCACCTTACCAGGGAGGGCATTCCATAAATGGGGAACCAATACTACTACTACTACTACTACTACTACTACTACTACTACTACTACTTGTACCCCGCCCATCTGACTGTGTTGCCCCAGCCACCCTGGGTGGATCAGCTGGAACCAGCAAGAAGGCCTTCTATGGTCTGAGGTGGTTGAACCTGGGGGAGATGCTCTTTTAGGTAACTGGGCACTAAGCAGTTTATGGCTTTGTGCACTAGCATTAACACCTTGGATTGGGGGCTTATGTTTTTGCTATTTATTTTGTGTTTGTGTTTTTGAGGCTTTTTCGATTAATTTGTTTTTGTGACTGTGTGGAGCCGAGTTCAGCTACTGATTGATTGTGTGGCTGCGGAAATGGATAAAAGCCCCCCATCCAAACAGTGACTATCATCAGTGCAGGTAAGGAGGGGGAAATAATTTTAATTTTTATCATCTACAATACTGTCTTATTTATTTTATAGTGCAGTGCATTGATTATTGCTTTCATTTTATGGATCAATGGTCTCATTGGGTAGTAAAATTCACGTGAAATTGCTTTTAGGGGTTGTTTTTAAAAGTCTGGAACGGATTAATTCATTTTGCATTACTTTCTATGGGAAAGCGCACCTTGGTTTTGGAACGCCTTGGTTTTGGAATGGACTTCTGGAACGGATTAAGTTTGAGAACCAAGGTACCACTCTACCAGTTGCTGGAAACCACAGCAGGGGAGAGAGCTCTGGTGCTCAGGTCCTGCTTGCAGGCTTTCCACGGGCATCTCATACCCCACAAGTGTCCTGGAAAGACCAAGAAATACTGTTTTTTCCTGCAAGACTTCGTCCCCAAATAAGCGTGTTTTGGGGGGCTCCATTGTGCAGACAGGTCATATGACTAGTGCAGGAGCATGGATGGGAAGACACGTGTTCTGGTTTGGGGGCTCAATATGTTGGAGGGTATGGCATCTTGGATGGCCACAGTGAGAACTGGATGCTGGACTAGATGTCAGGATGTTCTACACACGCGTAGAACCTTGGCAGAGACACATGTCCGACTGACATGTTCCCTCCCTCCTGGCCGATCGTTCGGGAGCTTCAAAAGCATTCCTTAGCCTGAACATCACAGCGACTGATGCCAGAAGACATCAGCACACTTGGGATCCACAGAGGTTTGCGCAGTTGCGTAACAGAACTCAGGAACTCAGCATCTTGGCTAACCTACTTTATTTACATATAAACACACATGGAGCACTGCAACATGGCTCCCTCTCTCTCTAGCATCAGACAGCAAAGAGAAAGAACAAAGGACAATAGTCCCACTTCACAGAACACAGTAAGACAAACATCCTGCCTATGTCACTTCCCATTCCTGTGGAATGTAAACACATAAACAGTCATGTGATAGACAACAAACCCATGACACACGGGGAATAAATCTCCAACACTAGATGGGCCATTGGCCTGATCCAGCAGGCTCTTCTTATGTTCTCAATTAGGCCCTTGGGTCTCCACCTTCCCCTGGACCTTTCAAGGATGGAAGATTAACTGTATTACTCCTCCTTGTTTTTAGTTTCATTACTCTCGGGCAAATGAATTAGCTTCCAGTTCACTTGCTTCTGCTTACACACCAGACTGCATGCAAAGGATGCCAGTTTCATTTCACTGTCTGGTTTTGTGTGTGCGGTAGGCACAAAAACAAGTGCCTTAGTGTAGTGCTACCTCCCTAAAGCTCAGAGAAAAGGAGAGGGAGGGTGTAGTTATTTCTCCTAGTGCTTTAACAAGTGAGAAGAGCCTTAAGAAGAGATTTAACTAGCTTCAAAGACATTTCCAGGAGATATTGGCTGAAGGATTCACTTGTATCTCACGTCTAGATCTGGTAAGAAGATCTGTCATCAGCTCTCCTGCTTTACAGTACTGTGTGGCACTGAAGGGCCCTATCGATTCGTTTTGTTAATCTTATATTTAAGGCACAGGCTTGCTTGAGTAGCTACATCAATGGAGTCAAACAAGACCAGGCTCTTGAGTTATGTGCTATTGTATGTCCTAAGTAAAGCGTATACAATTTATAGGTTTTCCCAAAACAAAATATCATAGCAGACACTGCAGCTGGACAGCCCGGACTTGTGTCAATAGACAGCTATTTGTCACCTGCCAGGAACTGAGAAGATCACCAGATGAGACGCGTCCTCTGGGTGAAAGCAGCTGATGGTTTGATCCAAAGCGCCAGTCCCAGAGATGTGCCAAAACATGTCTGGAGCATAAAATGCCCACTCAAGAAGTAGGTGAAGACTCCAAAACAAAACAACAACAACAACAAAAAAGCTTTCAGAATGGCCAACGATATGACAGTACTTGGCTTCAGCAGCAGAGATGAATTCTGGGATGTGAAATAGTAGCCATGGGAACCAGAGACCACTGAGGGACCCAGCTGGGCCTGCAATTGCTGAGATCTAAGCCTTCAAGACCGGGACGCGGGTGGCATTGTGGGTTAAACCACAGAACCCAGGGCTTGCCGATCAGAAGGTCAGCAGTTCGAATCCCCGCGATGGAGTGAGCTCCCGTTGCTCGGTCCCAGCTCCTGCCAACCTAGCAGTTCGAAAGCACAAAGTGCAAGTAGATAAATAGGTATCGCTCCAGCGGGAAGGTAAACGGTGTTTCCGTGCACTGCTCTGGTTCGCCAGAAGCGGCTTAGTCATGCTGGCCACATGACCCGGAAGCTGTACACCGGCTCCCTCGGCCAATAAAGCGAGATGAGCGCCACAACCCCAGAGTTGTCCACAACTGGACCTAACGGTCAGGAGTCCCTTTACCTTTTTAAGCCTTCAAGATGACAGAAAATCATGCAAGCTCCTGGAAGTAAGATCAATTGGAAAAGGACATGGAAGGTACTCAAGAGTTATGGATGCAGAGCACCTCTGATGGAGCCTGGACCCAACAGCTGTGGGAAGCCTGGCTTGAGTTGGCTGGGAAGAACGAAGCTAAACTGCCTGGGATGAGCGAGTGAGGATAGCCCTATTCCAGTGTTAGGTCTAGCCCTAGCCATGTTTGAAGAACACATGGAGAGGGTGCCCCACCTGCTGTCCATGGCTAACCTTAACATGTTAAGTTTGAAGGTCCGAAGGGAGACTTTAAGTTAGAATCCTCCCAGCTGCAAACTCAACACAGAGTTCCAGTTCATGGAAGGTATTCTAAGCCCATCCAGCTCCCTTCAGACCACCAGTCTGGAAGTGGACTTGGCAGGGTCCCTGTTGGGGGCAGGGAGGGCACACATGGCACTGCTCCCTTCCACGTGTTTGTCAAACATGATTAGACCAAACATCTGACTAGGGCTACCCTCACTCACCCTGTAGGATCATATAATTGTAGAGTTGGAAGGG
Source organism: Zootoca vivipara (assembly GCF_965207765.1). Lineage (NCBI taxonomy): Eukaryota > Metazoa > Chordata > Lepidosauria > Squamata > Lacertidae > Zootoca > Zootoca vivipara. The sequence goes on from NC_142596.1 coordinate 38,521,647, forward strand.
ACCCTAACAATCATCTAGTCCCAAGTCTCTGCAGTGCTAGAATCATCCCTGTGTCTGCTGTGTGCTTAATGGCACATTCTGCTTCTGCTCTTGGTCCCTGTTTTTCGGCTTCCCAATCCCAGCTAGGCATCCGGTTGGCCACTGTGAGAAGAGGATGCTGGAGGAGATGTGCCACTGCCTGAACCACCAGACTCTTCTGGTGTTTTTATAGAACCCTTCCCCAAATGCAGTACTGTATAATTGAGTATAATTTAATAACACATATATAATTTCTAATGCACTTCCAAATTCCAGACACAGCAAAGATGCGCATGTTGAAGAACTGAAATGATCGACGATTCTCTTGCTTTTTCCATTTCAGTATTCTCTTCATGCGACTGAAATGCCAATGGATTCTTAGGCAGCCACACTCTTATTAAACAATGGGCTGGAATTGATGGTCATAAGTGGCACTGACAGTCACAAGTGTCTCTTGATTAAATTAGCTGGATAATTTGTGTGATTGGTGCACAAGTGTGTCGTAATTAGCCGGCTGGCTTGTTTGCTGTAGTCTTAGGCACTATATTTTCTAAAATGCAAACACTGCACCACATGAAAATACACACAACCAACTAGTTACAGGTAGGTAGCCGTGCTGGTCTGCCGTAGTCGAAACAAAATAAAAAAAATCCTTCCAGTAGCACCTTAGAGACCAACTAAGTTTGTCATTGGTATGAGCTTCTGTGTACATGCACACTTCTTCAGATAACTTCTTGTGTTTGTCCACCTAGACCAATATTTTCTACTGCACTCTTGGCTGGCAGGTGCTCTCGTTTCTCCAAAAAGAAGGGTGCCTTTTGGATCATCTGACCCCTTTTAACTGGAGAAGCCAGGGATTGAATTAGGGATCTTTCTGAGAGGGCCTGCCAAACAGGTATCCTAGCATTTCAAGTGAAAGGTGTACAAATGTCTAATTTTTCAGGGTTCCCCCCCCCTTAAAAATGCAATCATTAGCAACACATGTGAGCCAGAATTCTGAGCTGTAGCTCCTTGGGAAGTGCCCAAACCATTCTGACACATTGGTGAATCAGGGATTATATTAGAAACCTGAATGACAAATAATTACACTTCGTTTCAGTTTCCCCCTGTTCACTCTTGGAAGGCTCCTTAAATCATGGTGCCCCCCCCCTTTTTTGCTTGGGAAAGGGTCCATGATACACATCAACAAAGCATTTTCAAATCTCTTCTTGAATGGACAAAGCCATGGGTATGTGTCAAGTGTTATATTCCTAAACAGAAAGCCAAGACCTACAGAAGTGGCAGGCAGGCAAGTGATGGCTCTGCTCTGCGTCCACAGTTGGAGGCAGTAACGCTTCTGAAAATCAGTTCTGGGAACTGCAGGAGGGAGGAGTGCTCTGGGCATAGCTGCCAAGTTATCCCTTTTTTACAGGGATTTTCCCTTATGCTGAATAGGCTTCCTCGCGAGAAAAGGGAAAACTTGGCAGCTATGGCTCTGGGGTTTGAGTTGTGCATCTGTTGGGCCACTTCTGGCATCTGTTGGCCCACTTCTGTTGGGCCCTACAGGCATCTGTTGGGCCACTGTGAGAACAGGATGCTAAGCTATTGGCCTAATCCATGTGGCCATTAAATCCCATTGCTTTGGACTAGGATCATACCCTGTGCCTAGAATTCTATACTCACCTGTTGTCAAGCTTCGGGGAATTGAAAGTAGCATTCTTACCTGTTAGTTTCCTTAATAATCACAAAGAGAGACAAAGGAATGCATATCTCTCTAGAAATGGTGTTGCTCCCAGGAAAGGTTCACCCCCTCCACCCCCATTAATCTATGTCACTCCTACGGGGTAATCTGAGCTTGTTGCCACTGTGCTCTCTGTTCTATCTTTTTTAAAGAAATGATTTATTATGCAAATACAAAACAAAAGCAAAGCATACACACATCTGGCGAAAAAGAAAAGAAACACACACACCCCTACATAAAAACAAAACAGGTACAAAAATAAATACGATACGAAAATGGAACAAATTCAAAGAATATAAACAGTAAATGACTAAGAAAGACATCCCATGGCTAAAACAGATCCTCTGTATTTCATTATATTCCACATCTTGGTATGAGGAGTCATATTGTCACTCGTTTATTCTAAACCCAGCCAATCCTGATTGTTGAACCTTGATTTGATAAATAAGTATTTAGGCATTCCCATTCCTTCTGGATAGTTTTGTTAGACTTATTCCTTAAGGCTTCGGTTAGCTTAGCAAGTTCCAAGAACTTGCTTAACTTTTGTAGCCATTCTTCTTTAGTTGGTATATAATTACCCTTCTAATTTTTGGCTATTAATACCCTAGCCGCCGTTATTGCATAGAAAATTGGTCTTATTTTTTTCTTTTGGAATTATACTATTTATTATCCCAAGGCGGAATGTTTCTGGCTTTTTATGAAATGTAATTTCTAATAGTTTTTTTTTCATTTCATTGTAAATCGTGTCCCATAATTTTTGTACTCTCAAAGCCCATCTAGTCTTAGACAAGGGGGGTCTGGAATGCTTTCCAAGGACACTGAATCTGCCAGCTGTCTCTCACCTGGCGTTTCCTCTTCTAGCTGTTCCTCACCCAGTATCTCCCAGCTTTTCCCCTCTGGACTATGCCCCTCTGCAAACCGCTGTTCTAAACCAATACTGTCCTCCTACCCTTGGGAAGGTTCAGAAAAAAAGGTAATGGGCTCCCACCATTCCTCCTCAGTCCAGCCTCTGACACCTGTGTTGAAGACCCATCAATCTCAGTGGGATTTACCTCTGAGCAGACATGTATAGGATCCTGCTGTTAAAAGCAATCCTAACTCACACACTGACTTACGCAAACAATATAATACAATAATCACACTGGCAATCCTTCTGTTAAACATACAAAATGTTGTTTTATTTCCTCAGTTCCAAATTAGCACATTTTCCGGCCAGGTTATAACAAAATTGTCACTGAATATTTCCACAACAAAAGAAATATTGATACAAATAAGTGGTTGTGTGTTGTTGTTTTTTTAAAAAATTATATATACATAAGATTCAAAATAATATAATAGAAGATGGGTTAAAGTAACACTATTAGTTTATAGAACCAGATTTGGCTACCATATATACAGACACTATCTCAGACTTAATACCCTATTTCTTATGCTCAAAAGTTAAATGGAGCAAAAATCCAAATTGCTTCTATCCATTACTTTCAGTGTGTGAGGCTTTACAAAAGTGTAGGTAAGTTGCGTCTTTAAGAGTTTTCGGTTTCCCGTCATTTAATTAAATTTAGAACCATCTGGATATCTACCATTTCAGATCATTCAATATTCACTGGAGAAAGAAGTAGTGCATGCCAGCAAATTGTCACTGTGTAATCAGAGATACATGTATCCCAGCAGCGAAATGCTCAGAAGAATTGATTATACGCAGGCTGAGACATCTATTGAAGAAGCCACTTTATGGAAATGCAGAGGAGAGTTATTTCTCCTTCAGTGGTATCATGGAGAACATTTCAGTCAATTGACATCGGTAGAGAACAGGCAGGGGAAGGAAAACAAGCCTTGTGAATATAGAAATGCAGCAATATATATATTTTTCAGAGCTCCCCTAAAGCTCTAGATGCCCAGGTTAGCTAGAAGTATGGTAGTATTCTCATCTAGAATCGGTTATCATGTGGTCAGTTATCCAAGATCGCATGCCTTGTTATGCCTGACTTTCTCATTTGCTATCTACCTGTCACTGGAAACTATCGGGCTGGGGTACAGGAAGTTCAATTTGCTTTGAACTCTGGAGTGGTGTCAGCCTCTGGATGGTGCATAACCACCCCAAGTTTCCAGGGATGGAGGAGGGTCTGGCAACAGCAGCAGCAGCAACAGCACCTGCCATAGATGTAGTACAGCTGGATCCAATTTTGCAGCTCACAGCTTAGGAAGAGTGACAGTCTATTACTGGTAGTTGTAAAGAATTCAGGAACAATGAGTGTTTATAGCATAAGGAAAACAAAAACAGGAAATGAAAGGGGGAAGATGGATACATCGAGTTCTTTGCTCCTAGTTCACATCTTTTCATTTCCCCAAAGGACTGAGGTAGAGGTAACATAATCTTGCTCTGAGTGGTGCGCAGGCACTAAAAAAGGTGGGGGTATGAAACTCTCATGGGATGCGGGAGGCGCTGTGGTCTAAACCGCAGAGCCTAGGGCTTGCCGATCGGAAGGTCGGCAGTTTGAATCTCCACGACGGGGTGAGCTCCCGTTGTTCGGTCCCAGCTCCTGCCCACCTAGCAGTTCAAAAGCATGTCAAAGTACAAGTATATAAATAGGTACCGCTCCGGCGGGAAGGTAAAAGGCGTTTCCGTGCGCTGCTCTGGATCGCCAGAAGCGGCTTAGTCATGCTGGCCACATGACCCAGAAGCTGTCTGCGGAGAAACGCCGGCTCCCTCGGCCTATAGAGTGAGATGAGCGTGCAACCCCAGAGTCGTCCGCAACTGGAACTAATGGTCAGGGGTACCTTTACCTTTTTTGAAACTCTCTGCAAACAAAGAATCATGCATCCCCTAGGAATGTGGTAGGAAGGATCAGCTTATCTGGGCTTTCCCAAAGCCCAGCTGTGAAAGGGGGAAATCAGCCTAAGGAATGCAGATCAGTACAGGAGGAGTCTCTCATATACAAGGGCTGTGGGCCACAGCTAGCACACACACAAGCTCACCTAGGGGATACAAAAACAGGAACTGTAAAAAATTTTTTTGTAAAGTGCATGTATGCCACAGGTGAGTTCAAAGCACCAGGTAGCGGTTAAAAACAACTGCACACAAATACAGTCTCCAAATTGCGTTATTTCATTGAAATGTAATGTAGGGGTGGGGAACCTCTGGCATGTGGGCCAAATCCAGCCCACCAGGCCTCCCAGTTTGCCTCACAAGGCTCTTCTCCTCACCCCAAATCACACCCAGTGAACCCACACCTGATATCAGGTGTGACGCAGGTTAGAGAGACAGGTAGATCCCTGCAGAAAGCAGGATTGAACTCTCCAAGTATCAGCTGATGCAAAAGGAGTTCAATCCTGCTTGGTCACTATCTGCCCTCCCCTCAGAGGTCAGCACTGAATGGTGGGCCAGACAACTCACCCAGTTGTCCCAAGCTGGCCCACAGGGTGGGCAGAAGAGAAAAGGTTCCCCACCCCCTGGCAGAACCAAACAGAATGTAGATTTCTTTTCAAATTTCTTGGTTTTTCTCTCAATGCATTAAAGTGATATATTAGGTACCGCACATCTTCTGTGCTAGCAAAAAAGGGCATTACTGAAGAGTTACTAAATTAATACTGAGGAAGGTGGGAAGAGCCTAAAGGAAGGCAGTGCGAAAATGCAATAGGAGTAAACGAGTTCAGTTCTCTTTCACACAGAAACAACGAAGCTCAAATGTGTTCTCAAGAGTGATTTGCTCCAAAGGCCAACGGGGACACAAGTTTCATATTGCACTAAAGAACACAGAGCTCCTGACTGAGTAACCCGGTGAATCGCAGCAGCGTGGCTTTGATCCCCCCTCTTGATAACTGGGCAGCATGACATCAGTGGGACAAAAAGGGGAAAGTGAGTTCCATCCAGGGTGGTGTTTTAGCTGCTATGCAAGGCTTCCAAAGGGGTGGCCGTGTCAGCCTTGAGCCCAACAAATTCTTGGTGGCACAAGCTCTCATGGGCACTAAAGTCCATGTCAACAGGTTGTTGGGAAATAAGAGGGTGGTATTAGGAGGGTCCAGAAATCCTACAGATGCACTGAAAGCACATGCAAAGGAGGGGTGGTATCCAATGTTCTTTCCCCATTGGCACAAGGATATCAGGGGGAGTGGGAGGGGGGAGTTCTGTTGCACATAAATTCTTGCACTGATGGGATAAATGACTTAGCAATATTTTGGGTACAAGCCAAGGATGGCCCTCCACCACCAAAGGCATTAGCCAGAGCCAGGACACCCATGGGCGGCATACAGTGGTACCTCGCAAGACGAATGCCTCGCGCAACGAAAAACTCGCTAGATGAAAGCGTCTAGCGATTCTTTGTTGCCTCGCAAGACAAAGCTTTCTATGGCCGTGTCTTTTTTTTGCCGCTTTTTTTTTTGCCGCCTGCAGTTTGTTTCCGCAAGACGAAATTTTCGTAAGACGGGACGACCCGCGGAACGAATTATTTTCGTCTTGCGAGGTACCACTGTACTTGGCTGCCTTGCAGAAGGACTCTATGCATATGTATCAGTATGTCTGGAGGGCTTCTCCACGTGGGGGGGACCCTGGTCCAGATCACCCCCTGCCATGGAAGTGCTATATATGCAGCTAGAGCCAGCTGAATGTCCAGATTGTGGGGGGAGGGGGAGCATAGTGTTTCTTGCATGTAGGTGCAGGGATATCCCCTCATACATTCTTTCGACATTTGAGTCCTAGTAGCATTAAGTGAAAATGATCTGTACTTTTTTTTTGCAGTTCGCTGCCATCCAAAAGTTTGCAACCAAACGAATATTTCAAGAAAGTAACTCTTAATAATGAAGGGTCACACCCAATGTTAGCCCATGAAATGAATGGACATAGAACACTTAGGTGAAGCTGAGTCAGTTAAGTGGACATTCATCATCTACTGAAGGTTCCTAATTCCATTCGCCTTCGGCAGTTGCTGCTCTTGAGTTCCCTGTGGGCATCGCTCTGAATGTTCAAAGGTGGCATCCTGAATATGGGATTGTGGGCGGAGCAAAGTGGGGACATCAAGAGGAGACTCCGGAGTATCCAGAAGAAACGTAATTAATAGAGCATCTTGGACTGAAGGGGAAATTGGGATAAGGGGACTCTTGAGCAGGCTAGAAGGCTGCCAAATTTCTATGGGCTCTGCAACAAATTCACAAAGACTCTCTCTTTCACAAATTCACAAAGACTCTCAATTCACAAAGACTCTCTCTTTTACTGCAGCTGAAACATTGGATGCACTGTATGAAATGTACTTTCTGTCTTCTAAACACACACAAACACACCTTTCTCAAAAAGGCCCCCTTCCGGGAATTTCTGAGTTTGTTTCGCCTGAGTTTTCAGATCTGAAATACTTACAAGCTGGTGCCACTTTCTTCACCATTAATACGACGTGACAAGTGACTTCTCCTTAGCACCTCAGCCGTTCCAAGCCCCATTCATTACTGCCGCATGGAGCCAGCGGATGCTAGTCCTTAATACATTCCTATTCATTTCATTTGACAGCTAACAACTAAACATGTTTTCTCTCTGTCCACCCCCCCCCTTTTATACAATGAAGCATTCATTTCAGGATGGCAAATTGAACCTCTGCATATAGGTTTCCTCCGTGAGCCAAATTCCAAATTTACTGCCATTGTGCCTTATCTCTCAACGGCTTGCTGCACTCAACTCTGTCAGCGTGTTTTACGGCTGGAGGCCTGTTTCCTCAAATTGAGGCAGATTTGTTTATTGCTGCTCCCTGAGCAATGCCCTGTGCAAATAGGAGAGACTTAAAAATGATTAATCATTTTTTAACGAGTTGTGATATAATGGACATATTTTGTGGGGTCTTCTGAATTATTTCAACACACACACACTTTGATTTATCTAACTTAATGGGAAGCTTGGTTTAATAAAAATGTTAAGCCCATTTGCACACAAATGGGTGTGTGTGTGTGTTTGTGAAATGTGGGCTGGGTTTTGTCGATGATATCGACTATTCCTCAACAACATTTGCCTCCAAATCTCTCCGTGGCCCTTCTTTCTTTAGAGAATGCCGCCAATCCTCCTAATGCTTACAAAAATCTGGTGTTTATGTTACTATCAGCAGCCAGATTGGAAATGGCCCAATCCTCAAAAGTTCCTTGCCAAGAGAAATAGTTTACTAATGTATGGGACATTGTTTTATCTGATCATCTGATCAGACATAGACGTGTAGTCCAGGTGAAGCCAAATCAGATAGTTTTGATGCACACTGATTCCCTTTTTTGGGGATCATATAAATAGGGCTAGTCATAGAAGGGATGGTCCTGCCCACAGACTTCAGCTGAAACAGGGACAAGGGGTGGTGTAGTGATTAAGAGCAATGGACTCATAATCTGGTGGACCGGGTTCGATTCCCTGCTCCACCACATGCAGCTGCTAGGTAACCTTGGGCTAGTCACACTTCTCTGAAGTCTCTCAGCCCCACTCACCTCACAGAGTGTTTGTTGTAGAGGAGGAAGGGGAAAGGAGATTGTTAGCCGCTTTGAGACTCCTTAGGGTAGTGATAAAGTGGGATATCAAATCCAAACTCCTCCTCCTCATCCTTCTTCTTTGGCCATCCAGATGTTGCCAGACTCCAACTCCCAGCATTCCTGGCCATTAGCCACACTGGCTGGGGTGATGGGAGCTGGTGTCTGACAGCATCCCGAAGGCCACAGGTCCCTGACCTAAAAACCCTGCCTGCGGGTTTGCAATAGAAAACAAAACAAAAGGCTGCAAATGCATCCAAACAACATCTTGTTGTGTGGCGAATCTCAAAACTAATCGTACCGGGCACCCAGATCTTTTCTGTTACCCCCCAAAGTCAGAGGACTTTTGTCCCAAGGACAGCACTGTCTACAACAGGCATCCCCAAACTGCGGCCCTCCAGATGTTTTGTCCTACAACTCCCATGATCCCTAGCTAACAGGACCAGTGGTCGGGGAAGATGGGAATTGTAGTCCAAAACATCTGGAGGGCCGGAGTTTAGGGGTGCCTGGTCTACAAGCTGAACACTTCAGTGACAAGAGCACACGGTTCTCTTTTCTCCATTGGGAGGCTTTGCAAACACTTCCTGTTAAATAGTCCCGATGCAGGATGGTATCTGTGCATTTGGGGATCTGTGGTGTAGACGGGAACCAGCTCCATGTAATTCATGCACCGCGTAAGAGGAAATTATAATACTGCTATTATTTGAGGGGGGGGGACGAGCACCTAAAGTAACAGAGCAGATGCATCGCCAGAAAAGTAGTGTTAGATTTATGGAAGAAGGAGGGCGCTTGGGAGCACAGTGATCACAAAATAGGACTGTGGCTCTACCATTGGGTGGAATAAGGCACCTGCCTTCAACGGCACATGCTGTGTGCATAGCAGGCAACTTGCCCTCCATCCCCTAAGCTAGCGTGCTGCCCTCAGGTGCAGGAGAGAACACAGTCCCATCACCAGTGTTGTAACAGGACTCAACCACGCACCGGTTGCTTTCTGTAAACATAATGTGAGAGATGCCGTCCTGTCCTGCCCTGGTTGCAAAATGAGCCTATACATGATGCAACAGACCTGCTGTGCTGGTGCAAAGGGGCGAAAGGAACAGAGTTTATTCTTGATTAAAACAAAACAAAACCACAACACTCACAGAGATGTAGTATTGGGTGAAGCTTATTATGGAAAGTTAAAAAAGCTATGGTGTCCTTTGCTATCTAAGGCAGTGCAAAGTGTGGGTGTAGCAAACCGCACTCCAGTTAAATCATATTAGGATTCCGATCAGTCTTAACAACAGCTTCCCTTTCAGCTGTCCATGCCGCATCCTTACCCGAAAACATTTCAGAGAAAGGTGACAAGCAACAGAGGTGCTTGCATTCGGAAGCCCTCAGCAGCGTCGCTTCATGTGCCTTAAGCAGGAAGAGGTGGAAAGAATAGCCTCAAGCGCCTACTTATTTTGGCACTGAGATTATTATTACTTTTAATAATAACATGCCACCATGAAACCAATAATGGGAGTTCAGGCAAATTGCTGGGAAACTCTCTCGTCTTCTGTAAAAATGCCCTCCCCACCACAATCGTCTATATTGCCCTTCATCTCACCCACTGCCACTAGAACATTCCTGGTTTCAGTGTGGCCCACCTCCCCTTAAATCATAGATATTTTGTTTGAGGTATCAATGGCGCCACAGGTTCATTTGTCACATGCCAGAGGAACTGACCAGGTTCCAACACTCCTGTTCCATTTTTGCCCAAGGAACAATTACTTGATTTGGGGGGAAAGAAATGAGGCAGAAAATAAAATAAATACCCCAATAGTTCTAGCTGCAATTGTACTGCTGGAAAATGGCATCCTGGTGAATCCACAAGCCTTATGACATTCCTTTGAGGATCTGAATGCAGAGCGATGGCATCAAAACTACATAAACTCCCAATATCTGAAAGGGGCTGGAGTGTGCCTCTTGAGAAGCCAAAGAAAATATGAACCAATCCTATTTATTTATTTATAGTCCTGGGCCAAAAGGCCTCCGATTGTTTGGGAAAATGGCGTCCGCCTCAACTGTGACCTGTTTAATCAGAATAGGGACCTTTGCGGCAGATGGTTCCCCTCCTGGCTATAAATTCAGTGCTGTTGTATTTTCCTTCTGCCCACAGGCTTGTGTCGACAACTGCACAGGACAGAACCAAATCAAAAGGCAGCTTAAAGTACACGGTGCTAGTTGGTCCTAATTATCCAAAGAGTCAAAGGTCACCACTCTGAGGCTCCGGGTTCCGTGGGTCTCTTTGATGGCTCCGAGGCAGCCTTGGAAACCGGGTCGTCCCGCGTGGCCTGCTGCTCTTGCTTGCAGAATCTCCCGGGGGTTGGAAATCACTTTAGCGAAAGGAGGGGAGGAGGAGGGGGGGGGGGAAACAAGGCACGAACAAGTTCATACTGTGCATTAAACAAGCCTGTATTCCCACCCACCCCGGTATGTGGGGAAAGCAGATACCAGAACACAAAGGTATGTGCTGATGTGTGTATTATCTATATCTACAATTAGTTTACTGGATCTGTACCCTACTCACATAGTGACCTAGGGGATGGATTAATCAATTACACCATTATGTTCTTGCAAACACAATAATACAAAAACAAATTAAAAATGCAAAACTCCATGGCCTGGAATTTGGAGGCCACACTAAACCACCGGAAGTGATAGACAATGCAAGAAACTGGTGGTGCTCTGATGAAGGTTGTGCTAATGATGGACCGATGTATTGATGCAGAATGATATACAATAGTAATACATCCCCTTGAGGAGCTTCACAGTCTATTCTGACCTGCAATAGACCGACTCTCATGAATGAATTGCTTGAAAGGAACTTACTTGTCTACTACAAACAATTATTGGAAAAAATATTGCTTACCCAGCAGTCATTCACAGGCTATAGACTCCTCCGAAAACTACAGTATAAAAGGAATAAGGTTGTACTTTTCTTTGTTTTCTCAGTGGACTCCACAAGACTGTTTTATGCCTCGTGCGCATGCACAGAGGCACGCATGCACGGACACCATTCTGATCCCTACCAAACTCCCCAAAGGATTTGTGGGGTGGAGCGCAACTTAAAATGCAGCCACGCATCACCACCCTTCTCCAGGTGCAGCCACACCCACATTAAATTGGAGGCGACAGACCCTTTTTGGTCTCGGGGCCCTGTTGCCTGGCTACAGCTCCTCTGAAAATGGCATGTCAACAATGGGTTTGGCCCAAAGGTGGGCATGGCTCAAAAGCTGGTGGAGCTTCCTCTCTGCCCAGCCCTATAATGGGGAGGAGAACCTTTCAGACGATTAATCCAAAGAATGGAGACAGTGCAATGTTGCCTGGCCCTGGCACCTTGGCTTGAAGGCCAGTGCAATCTGTGAGCCAGAAGTTTGCCACCACTGCGTTAAATGAATGACTGGAGCAACCTATCTAGAATCAATGCAAAAAACAACAACAACAACATTTAAAATGGTACATTGATCCAATGCCAATCAGACAGTGAACAGTGTCAGAACGATGACTCGAAAAGTGGTGGTAATCAAGAGCAATCAAAGGCTTGCGGGGGGGGTGGGGGTGGCAGGAAGCTTTCACCTGATGCCTCAAACTAAGAGACGTTAAAGGGAAGGCGTACAAGGTGAAGTGTGTGGCTCTGAAAGCCCTGATCTCTTTGCTTACAGACCAGGTCTTTAAGAGCTGCTTCATCCTCAATACAGCAAGCCTAGTTCAGGGTGATACATACTGTTGACCAGGCATAGGCAAACTCGGCCCTTCAGATGTTTGGGAACTACAACTCCCATCGTCCCTGACCACTGGTCCTGTTAGCTAGGGGTGATGGGAGTTGTAGTCCCAAAACATCTGGAGGGCCGAGTTTGCCTATGCCTGCTGTTGACTGAGGTTTGCCACAAGGCATGACGTGATGCGAGGCGCTGCAAAGTCAGCATCACTGGCAGATGTGCCCAGCACAAATCTTTAGAAGTGGGGTGCCAGCACTCTGATGCAATTCCATCTAGGGACACAGGTGGCACTGTGGTCTAAACCACTGATTCTCTTGGGCTTGCCAATCAGAAGGTTGGTGGTTCGAATCCCCACGACGGGGTGAGCTCCCGTTGCTCTGTCCCAGCTCCTGCCAACCTATCAGTTCGAAAACACGCAGTGCAAGTAGATAAATAGGTACTGCTGTGGCAGGAAGGTAAACAGTGTTTCCGTGCCCTCTGGTTTCTGTCACTGTGTTCTGTTGCGCCAGAAGTGGTTTAGTCCTGCTGGCCACATGACCCGGAAAGCTGTCTGTGGACAAATGCCAGCTCCCTCGGCCTGCAGCAAGATGAGCACAGCACCCCCTAGTCGCCTTTGACTGGACTTAACCGTCATGGGGTCCTTTACCTTTTTTTACTTCCAATCCCATCCACGCTTATCATTGAAAATTTCCATCTCTGCTTCAAAAAGAATACACAATAAACAGCACTCAGGGTTGAAAGAAAGAAAGATCAGAATTAACGTTCTGTGGGAAAACCTTAATCATGCCGTATTTTTAACTAGCAACCACTAAAGCACCGAGTGTTTTCCTCCTGAACAACCAGGGAGCACATAAACCTTAAAGAAAAGTACAGGAAATTCGCATCCATCACAATACTTTTAAGTACAAACCAGTCCCTCTTGTGCAATAGCAAGCTTTACAAATTACCACTTTTATTGCTTTGCTTGCCTTTCAAGAAAAATCAGGGTTGGGAGGGGGAAATTGCACCCTCCCTGGCAGTTGCTTAAGGCAAATGAATCTTTGCTCTCAAACTTCCAGGACCTGATCAGTCTCCCACCCATCACCAATTTTGAAATGCAGCAGTGCTACCAGCCTGACTCTGCAGGATCCCAGTAAATAATGTTGGGGCACAAACTATGAGTGCTGCAGCTGCTGCTATAAAAATAATTCTGTGATGGTGGGGGGGGGGAGTGTAGGTTTCTCTGCTATGACATCCCATCAGAAAGCATAAACTTCACACTGCATGGATCACTTGACAGGATGCCCTCTTTAAGAGTCTGCACCAGCTCACAGTGGACCAAGGAACACTTTACAGCTAATTGCATGATTTGCAAGGTATTTTCCCCACGAACAGCCAGTGCCAGGGTAGTGGTGGTGGAGGAGCAACAATTCTGAATTGTGACCTTGGGGGAGGTTTTGAGGGGGGTGTTAGCCCTTTGCCCCGTGCTATGGTTCTGAGATAGACCACCCCCACCAGCCCTGCACCTGCTATTTGCATGGGTGGAGGGAGTTCCAGTTGACTTAAAAAATAAAATAGAACCTTGCACTCAATGGCAAAACAATGTAATGTGTAGTCTGGCGCCTTCCCACAGCTGATTTCAGTTTGTGCTTTGATAGCCCCCATTCCATCATCCCATACATTTCATGGGTGAAAACGGGGGCATCCTTGGAATACTCTTGGAATAGGCTTATGCTAAGGGAAGATCAAGGGATCCAGGTGGCGCTGTGGGTTAAACCACAGAGCCTAGGGCTTGCTGATCAGAAGGTTGGCGGTTCGAATCCCTGCAACGGGGTGAGCTCCTGTTGTTTGGTCCCAGCTCCTGCCCACCTAGCAGTTCGAAAGCACATCAAAGTGCAAGTAGATAAATAGGGACCGCTCCGGCGGGAAGGTAAACGGCGTTTCCGTGCGCTGCTCTGGTTCACCAGAAGCAGCTTTGTCATGCTGGCCACATGACCTGGAAGTTGTCTGCGGACAAACGCCGGCTCCCTCGGCCAGTAAAGTGAGATGGTTTCTTTTAGCTAACTTTTGTTAGAACAAACCATGCTTCCCTGAGTTTCTTGCAATGCAGAACGGTGGCCTGTTCTTAAAGTTGAAGCTTCACTGTCATGTGCAAAGGGGAAGCCTGAGAGGTGCACCCCGCTTCATTCCCTATCACCTGAACCCATGTTCCATCTTTGAAGTGACCCCAAATGAAAAACTGGAGGTCAGTTCTGCAGCCACTGAACGGGACTGCAAAGGTAGGGCTTGTGTTTAAACTCTGCATTCGTATTAATTATGCAGTTGTGGCCAGGTATACCCTCTGTCAGGTATAATGGAAAGACAGAGGCCAGGAACCCTGGTGTAAAACTAATTATCTTCCCCCCTTCTTTTCTTTTTTAAAAAGCAAGAACTCAACGTACACAGGTGCCCTCCTCTCTCCCTTTAGCTTTTATCCCTGAGCATTTCATCAGTACAGTAGCTCCTCCTGCTGGTAAATTCATAAAACAACCTCAACAGTGGCCTAGGGAGAAGCCACTTGCCCGTTCTTTGGAATAAAACCAGTCTTTAAAAATCTGTTCTCCTGCCCCTTGAAGATAGAAAGGTAGGAAAAGCAACATGGAATTTCTAAAGGGGAAAACCAGCATCCCAATAAGAACCAGGCACAAGGTTTGTGAAAACCGGATTACTAGCAGAGGTGTGCTGATGTTCACAGTGGGTTCTTACTTCCTGTGTCAACGTGAAACCAACATTGCCTTCTGTAAGTAGTCTTCCTTGCAGACCAATACATTGGCAGAGCAACCCCGTGGACATAGGGTTGCCAGACTCAATAGAGGACAGGACTTCTGTGCCTTTAATTGCCCTGCTCTCTTTTGAGTCTGGAAACCTTAAAGAGAAACCAGCAGACCCTTTGTTTAATTTCCAAGCAAAGGGTCTGCTGGTTTCTCTTTAAGGTTTCCTAAAGGCACAGAAGTCCTGTCCTCTATTGAGTCTGGCAACCCTACGTGGACACTCAACTCAGAAGAGTATCCCAGTTTGTTCAGTTGAGGTTACCCACAGTTACACGTGCACAGTCCCAAGCTTTAGGTTGCAATCCTAAGCTAACTCACCAGGAAGAAAATGAAAGCACATCCTGTACAATAGACCCTTCAGGCAACAGGGTCCTTTAAGGGGGGCAGCTTTCCTCTTCCAGCTGCTTTCTGGGGTGCAGCTCCCCATATGGGACAACTGCATATTCCTGCATTGCAGGGGGTTGGACTAGATGATCCTCAGGGTCCCTTCCAACTCTCTGATTCTATAAATTCCATGAATCCCAATGCATGCCTTCACAACAGTCTCTGCTCATGCCGACAGCAGCAGCTCTTGATGAGGAGACATGCAAAGTTTTGGAAAACCAAAGTAGGACTCTGCCTTGGACCGAAGCAAGCAAGGTCTTGCTCAAAGTGGATTCGAAGCAGTTTTTTATTTTCTATGCACACCCCCTACGAGTTTCACATCTGTGATTCGGCATCCTGTTAGACACGAGCGTTATCATTTTAAGCTAACTTCTAAGAACAAGGTGGCTGGCCTGTGATTGCTGTCTTGCAGAGGTCTGCACTGCTCCCATCACTGCTCAAAGGAGACCAAATGTGGTGATGTGGGCAGAAGACATTCAGAGCAGGAGGAGATTCAACAGAATTATTCTGTTAGTGAGCCTGTATTGGCATGAATTGACTTCTTTTCCAATATTTTGGTGCTAACTGAGCTGCTTCCTGTTTTGTGGTTTCACCACTTTGGGATTCCCTTTGGGAAGGAAAATTGGGATGCATGCCAGGGATGAAATGGAAATGAAGAAATGAGGTCATGCAGGTGAAGATAAAGGACCCCATTTATCCAAGACTCTTTTTCTACATTGTTTCTCGACTGATAGTTTAGTCCAGCTCTGTCCTTCATACCCCCCCCCCCCTCTCTCATTATACAATACAGTCTCCAAAAAAGAAGAGGAGGAGGAGGAGTCTGGATTTGATACCCCACTTTATCACTACCCGAAGGAGTCTCAAAGCGGCTAACATTCTCCTTTCCCTTCCTCCCCCACGACAAACACTCTGTGAGGTGAATGAGGCTGAGACTTCAAAGAAGTGTGACTAGCCCAAGGTCACCCAGCAGCTGCATGTGGAGGAGCGGGGAATCGAGCCAGGTTCACCAGATTATGAGTCCACTGCTCTTAACCACTACACCACACTGGCTCAGAGAAAAGAACATAACATTAAGTTTATGGCATCATTTTACATGGTCTTAAAACACTGGCAGTCCAAATAGGTTCTCCACAGACAGGTTTGTGAGGCTGGTGGGAGAGCTTTACTTTCTTTTTCTCCTGCATATGAAAATAATAACCAGGGGTTATAAAGGAAAATACCTTTGATGAAACCTGGTCTCCCTTCATACTCACTTAAAAGAAAACATTGGTGATTGGCATTCAATGCAAGTCCTATACAGAGTCGACCCATTGAAGTTAATGGACATTACTATTGAACTTCCCACCAAGGTCCATCTGGCACCTTCATTCTACAGCTTCTGAAGAATGCTGAGGACACACTTTTTTATCCTGGCTTTTGACACCTAAGGTGAATGCTTTTAGGACCCAATTTAAGTTGTCTTAAATTGTTTTTAATTAGAGGAATATTTTGTCCGACGTGGGGCTCAAACCCACGACCTGGAGATTAAAGGTCTCATGCTTTACCAACTGAGCTATCCCAGCTCATCCACTATGAAGAACATGTTGTGCTTTAATACTGCAACCCACACTGGGACCTAAGGCCAAAAGGTGGATAATAAAATACCAATAGCAACAAAGGTTCATTAATTTCAATGGATCTCCTCTGAGCACGACTCAAGTTGAGTACAACCTGCTGAAATTAAGAAAATGCACAATGTGCTCAACAGAAATTAGATTTACTGCCAACCAGAACTGTCACCCCCCATTTTCTCTTTCTCCCCCCCAGCCACCTTCCCCAATGCGAACAGTTACAAGCAGCTGAATAGCATTTCACACTGTTAGTAGCCAGATCTGCTTCCATGGAAACAAATGTTATCTTGGGGGGGGGGAGTAAAAAGCTTTAAAATGAATATGTTCTTCGTGTGTGTGTGTGTGTGTGTGTGTGTTTAAGAAACTCTGTGTTTTATCTATCAAATCACACTACTTCCATATGGTCTAGGAAGCAGGAGGGGGGAACCTGTCAACATCCAACCCTGAGCCCTCAAACTCCCCCCCCCCAAGGAGGAGGAGAAAGAAATCTCAGTGTATTTCCCTTCTGTACTTTTCTCTCTTGGGCAGATGCAAGGCTTTCCTGGAGGATAACAATGGCTACTAGCCACAAGGGAAATGTTCTTCCTCCGCTGTCGGAGGGAGTGGCTGGGAATCGTAAGTGGGTTTTCTTTATTTCCTTCATGAAATCTAAAGACTGCCGATTGCAAGAAAGAAAAATAACCTGAAATCTGTTTACAAAGAGAATAAAACAATAAAAATTAGCAATAAAACAGTAAAAAACAGCTACTCAAACCATTCAGAGAGTAATTTTTAACCTCTCCCTTTCCCAGCAGGTGAGTCACTGCTGTTTACTGGGAGGAGGAGAGGTGAGCTAGTGGGAAGATCAGTGCAGTGCAAACACACCGCTGCTCCTTGCTGGTGCATCTGCACCGTGCCTCCCTCCCTACTGTCTTGCTCCTGCTGGTAAGACCGCAGAATATTGAGGTGGCATGTTTTTACCTGAAAATACCCAAGACTTCCTGTACACAAAGCATGAGCTATACCGTTAAGCTACAGCATGTCCCCCTGCATATGTTCTGCCCCTGTTGGAATGTTGCTGAACTACAACTCCCATCAGCCCCAGCAAGCATGGCCAATGGCCCAGGATGATGGGATTCGTAGTTCAGCGACTTCTGGAGGGCCAAAGGTTCCCCGCACATGATGAAAGGGAGCATCCAAACATTAATGCTTAAGCAAACCCGAGACATTATTCTCCTGAATAATCCTCTGTGCAATTTATTATGGTGCTATCCTAATTGTTGCCTTTCCAGGCTTTCTTCGTTTTACAGTGGAGCTGTTAATTTGTTTATTGGATTTGCTTTTATGGATTCTGCAATTGTTTGTGTATCTGTACATTTGCATTATCGTTTTATTTCATTGTTCCCCACTCCGATATCAAAATATTCAATGAAGAGCGAGTTATAAAATAAAATAAATAAAACAATTTGTAGGTTTTAACAAACCTCAAAATGGATGCACAATTAGAAAATACATGGGATGTGTGTTCAATTTAAAATGCATCTAACATGAGAAGAGTCCTGTTGGATCAGGAAGCGGCTACAGGTGAAACTCGGAAAATTAGAATATCGTCGAAAAGTGCATTTATTTCAGTAATGCAACCTATTATTTTTAATTTTTCTTTTAATTTTTACAAATGCTTTCTTTTGGAAATTCCACAGTAATAAAACAAATCGTTACAATAACACAAAAATAAACACCGCTATTACATTTCATAAATTACATTCCATTTATAATTGACCGGCCTAACGACAAATAATTACAATTACACCAAATAAAGGCTTGACATATCTTGCTTTGCATGTCATGCATCTACAGTGGAACCTCGGTTTATGAACACCTCGGTTTACGAATTTTCGGTTTACGAACGCTGCGGACCCATGTGGAACGGATTAATTCACTTTCCATTACTTTCAATGGGAAAGTTCGTTTCAGTTTATGAATGCTTCAGTTTATGAACAGACTTCCGGAACCAATTACACCCATGCTTCGGGTTAAGTACGCTTCAGGTTGAGTTCTCCGCGGACCCGTCTGGAACGGATTAATCCACTTTCCATTACTTTCAATGGGAAAGTTCGCTTCAGTTTATGAACGCTTCAGTTTATGAACAGACTTCCGGAACCAATTGTGTTCATAAACCGAGGTACCACTGTATCTCATATATTAGTTTCACCTTTTAAGTTGCATTAGTGAAATAAATGCACTTTTCGACGGTATTCTAATTTCCCAAGTTTCACCTGTATGCTCAATGTCCACTGTCAGAGGCAGTATGACTTCTGAATGCCAGTTGTTGGGAATCCCAGGTGGGGTGAGTATTGCTGCTCTCAGGTCCTGCTTGCTGGTTACTCCTGGGGACCTGGGTTGGCCATGGTGAGAGCAGAATGCTGCACTAGGTGGGCCTTTGGCCTGATCCAGCAGGCCTCTTCTTAGGTTCAGGGACTTCTTGTTTTGTACCTTCCCTCTTCATACAGCTGCGCACAAGCTTTTTTATAGACCTCCCTCAAGCGGGATGGAAGGCAGCGAACAGGTTTAACAGGGCAATAACCCAAAGCTCCTCTTCTCCAGCACTAGTTAGCAGTTGTCACCAGTTCAGAGAGCAAGGAAGGCAGCAAAGACCTCCTGCCGCGGCAATCAATTCCTTCCTCCCACCAGGCCATTGTTTTGGCTCATAAGCGTCCTTGATTATTATGGGGCCCAGCCTTTGTTTTGATTGCCAATTCTGCTCCTTCCTCTTTTATCGCGGTGCCACGTTCTGCCTGAGGTGCATCTGCAAGGTAACAGCTTTAAGAAGATGGTTTCCCCCCATCTCACTCCCCATTCCATCGTAGACCCACACTGTGCATTCAGTGCCCTGGGCTTGCTCTACAAGCTGTGATGTTCAGCACAGTAGTGCTTCTCCATGGAAGACTTCAGTAGGCGAAGTAAATCAAAGGCCAAAGATTTCAAGGAACACAGGAATCTGCCTTCTATCAGGTCAGACTTTTCTCCATCCAGCCCAGCGTTGGGTTGTATTCAACTAAATTAAATTCATGGGCCTGAGTTAGCCATGTCTATTATTTCAGTGGGTCTCCTATGAGCTGAACTAGTATTGGATACAAACCATAGTTTCTCATCCCTGCCAGTGGCTTCCTCGGGTTTCAGGGAGACAGCAGCTCTTATTACCTGCTACTCATTACCTCCCGAAAGGAACCACCCCAGACACTGTGGTCTTCATCAGAGCCCCTCACCCAAGGAAGGCATGAAAGGGGGCCACACGAGAACAGGTCTTTTCAGTGATGCTCCCTACTTGCAGAATGCTCTCTCCAGGGAAACACACCAGGGGCCATCATTATTGGTTCTTACACACCAAGAAAAGACACTGCTATTCACTCAGACCTTTGGTAACTTACGCTGGCCTCTACAACGCTGCTGATCTTTGAGCTGGGTGGAGTGGGACCTGTCCATATTGTGAGCTACCAAATGAGCATTTTAGGTATTTTGTATCATACTTTGTGCTTTCAAAAAAAGTTTTCAATTGAATTATATCTGTTTGTTTCATCTTTTACATCATCATAAACTTTATTGCACTGGCCAAAGGCCATGGCATCATTCACAAAGGAAACAAAAAGAAAACAACAACAATAACCATAAAAACATCAGGCACTGCAAATACAATAAACCACAGTCACGTCTCCTAGAAATTATTTGTTGCCTACGATAGAATAGCAGGGGTTTCTCAGGTAGAATATGCCAGCTTAAATGTCCGAATCACCTTTGCAATTGACCACTATTTTATCTAGTTATTTTCTCCTGATTTTCTTAGCTGCCAACGCATATAGTGCTACTTTATAAGTTTACGAAGTCAAGTTTTATCTTGTTAAGTCACATTGAGACTTTTTGGTATTAAAGAACTAGCAAATGTTAAAACTTCTTTAAACTCTAGATGCCAGGGATTGAAACCTAGGACGTTCTGTGTACAAAGTATGCCCTCTTCCGTTATGGTCTCTTCTAACTTCTCTAATTGTGGTGGCGTACTTGTGTTCAACGAAGCTGATGGACCTTTGCCATTCACATTAGGCTGGGATGGAGTGAGCTGCTGGTATTCAGAAGCGTAGTGGCTAGGTGGGAGCCCCAGTGGCCAGATAAAGAGGTCAGGGGGCATGTCCAACCCCTGGGCCTGAGCTTCTCCAGGCCTGATCTACACGGTGCATGTACACAGCGAGCATTACTTCATCTTTCCCAACAATCCCCATTTGTTCCAAAAGGGTGATGGCCTAATGCCAACACCAACAGCCCAGAGTAATACTCTCGGGAGGTCAAATTCACTGCATCAGTGTTGTCTGCTGGACTGATTTGTATTTTTCCGTGTATAAGACTAGGTTTCCCCTCCAAAAAAACAATGTCAAAAAATAGGGGGCATCTTACACACAGATACATCTTCCCCCATTTTTTTAAAAAATCCGAGTCCCCCAAAATAGGAGATGTCTTATACATGGGGGGGGGGGCGTCTTATAGTCAGAAAAATGCGGTATGTTGCACAAAGGAAATCTTTGCACATAGTACATTACTCTGAAATGGAGGGAGATTTATTTATTTTTAAGGGATTGACATTCCAAAAGCAAAGGTGGGAAAGGAGTGAGCACCAACTCCTTGGCTGTCACAGCACTGTCAAGCAAGGAATGTCCAGAGTGAGCCATTAACTCTTTATGGTCAAAAGTACACCTACAAGTTAGGGGAAGGCATGTTCATTCAACCTATGTGTCTCAGCTACTCCAAGGTGTGCACCTGATGAGGCAGTTGCCATAACACAAAGGCCCTGCTCTCTTAACCCCTGGACGGTTAAGTCCAGTCAAAGGTGACTATGGGGTTGCGGCGCTCATCTCGCTTTCAGGCCAAGGGAGTCGGTGTTTGTCCGCAGACAGCTTTCCGGGTCATGTGGCCAGCAGGACTAAACCGCTTCTGGCGCAACGGAACACCTTGATGGAAGCCAGAGCGCACAGAAATGCTGTTTACCTTCCTGCCACAGTGGTACCTATTTATCTACTTGCACTGGTGTGTTTTCGAACTGCTAGGTTGGCAGGAGCCTGCTCTCTACCTCATCTTATATATCTCCCCCATCGGAGCTGCATGCAATCAGGTGCAGGTCCAGTCTGCATGTAACCTGTTTCTGCTCCTCCCACTTCACTCCTCTATTGGTTCTGGGAGAGGTGAAGGGGAGGAGGAGGAGGAGGTGAGGAGGTGTGGAAGACCTTGATTCTCGACCAGCCTGACTTATCTCTCCCACTCCTGCACCTGTTCTTCACTCTCCAATCCTGCAGCTTCTCCTAGCCCTGACTCTCACCTCCTGGCTGTTACAGGCTCTCCCGACTCACTGACCCCTTCTTCCAAGTCCATCTCCAACCCCGCTTCTCCTGGTGCCCATTCCTCAGTACCCAGCCACCACTGCCCCCTGCTCCCTGACAGTTGGCTAAGGTTCTGGAAGGTTCCTAAGCTACCCTCTTGTGAAGGCAAAGATACCGTATGTCATCAAACTGCTTTTACAGAAACTATCTGGAGACCCCATCCCCTCTGTGTTTGCATGGCGCCTGCATACAAAGACAGACGGAGCGTGCCCGCCTTAATTACCTATTTAACTTTTAAACAGTCCATAGCCAATCTGTCTGGTATTAAGGGAAAACAGAAGGAACACGATGAGACAGAGAGAGACACAAAGCCGTTAAAAATGTTTTTAGAAGCTTCTCTCCAGAAAGAATTACTACTCTAAAAAAAGAAAATAAAAAGATACCATCAAGTACAGAATAGGAAACGCTGCAAGTGCAATGCTTCACAACAGATGAAAAAGCAAAGCGCCTACCTATGGCGCTCCAGGGGCAGGGGGGAAAAGGAAGATGTTTGGCGTCTTTACTGATGCTATATAACTTGCTTCACAGAGTATCCTACTCACTCTATGGGGTTCTATGGAATTCAAATTGTCACACAATTTTAAAAAAAGAAATCAAAGAAGCCATAAAATTAAAATTAAACATCCTACAGCATCTAGGGCAGCACATCACCATAGCTACAGTGGGCAGAAATACCATTCAGTGGTCCAGCAAGACCCTCAGCAAGTGGGCTAAGGGGAGGGGTGGAGTTTGGGAACCACTGGCCTATTCTGATTGGCTTTAGGCAGTCCTAGAGGGGGAAATGGAGGTCTTAGAGACTGAATCAACAACATATGGAGAGGGCCAGTTGGGGTGGGCTGGAGTAGACAGGTTGACGGTCTCCAGCAGAAGTCTTCTCCACACCTGAATCTTGAGAACATCTCCCTCAGCCCTGCCAACTATTAAGATGCAAGGGATGGAACCTTCAAACCCAGGAAAGAAGTACTTGTTTAACTGAGAGAGTTACATTGCAAATTTAAGCATATGTTAGTAGTATAAATATCCATCACTAAAGATGCCTTCTCACACACAGTTAAAAATGCTCATCTTCTAAAACAGTCAGAGGGAAAAGGCAGGGCAAATTGTTCCACTTTGTTGCTCCCCCTTCTCAGAATACACTGTTTGTTTGGTATCTGAAGAAGTGTGCATGCACACGAAAGCTCATACCAATGACAAACTTAGTTGGTTTCTAAGGTGCTACTGAAAGGAATTTTTTTATACTGTTTGTCATTTTTTTGTTTCGCCCTTCCTCCCAAAGCAAGCAAGCAAGAGGTGATAAACCAATAAAAACATATTAAAAAATCATTCCGTTGCAGATGCAGACTGGGAAATTTCTCTACCTAAAATACTTGTTGAAAGAAGAAGGTCTTCAGAAAACACAACAGAGATAGTGCCTGTTTAGAAGTCACGGGGAGGGAATTCCAAATGGTAAGTCCCACAATGCTAAAGAACGAATTACTAGATTGTGTGGAAAGGACCTCCTAATAAGATGGCATCTGCAGGATATAAGCAGTGAGATGATCTTTCAGGTATCCTGCTCCCAAGCTGTTGAAGACTTTGTACACCAAAACCAGCACCTTGAACTTAGCCTAGTAACTAACTGGCAGCCACAAAGCACTCACATTGTGTTGGCACCCACAATGATTAGGCAGCTCAGCCTATAGATTAGGGATGTGGAACCTCTGGTTCTTCAGATGTTATTAGACTCCAACTCCCACCAGGCCCAGCCAGCATGACACAATAGTCAAAGATGAAGGGAGCTGTAGTTCAACAACATCTGGAGGGCCACAGTTTCCTCATTTACTCTGTAGATCTTCCAGATGGGAGGGCTCAGGACTCATGCTGGAATCAAGAGTTCTTTTTCTAGTTGCCTGATCTGTTACAGCTCTTGCAAATTTGTTGGTGGGTATGCTAACCACACTAGAGTTCTGTTTTGGGCAGTGGGGAAAGCTTCACTTAGAGAGGCTGGCACTCTCCAAAACAGCAGGCTGAATGTTTGCCATAGTAAGTTGTTTCCAATCTTAGCCCTACACAGAGTAGACCCACTGAAGTTAATAAGCGTAACTACCTAACTCTGAGCAGGACTTAGCTGGAGACATCCCAGTATTTCTGAAGACACTGCATGTGATGTTCATCCTTAACAAGGGCTTTCTCCACCAGCAGCCCAGAATTGACCCTGTGCAAGATCTGATGTGTACAGAAGCATGTATTGCTAGGATATAATACCAGAAAACAAGCTGGGGCAAATGTTCCCCTCCTATTAATTTCCCCACAAAGGAAGCACTTCTGTCGCTACATAAATCAAAGCATGACTCCATGTAAGACAAGTCATTAAATCCAGGACACAGTGACCTAGCCAACCACTTTCCATCACCACTTCAGGCACTGACCTTCCTAGCCTTTGCAAACTTGATGCCCTCCAAATGTTTTGGACTATAACTCTTATCAGCTCTAGCCAGCATGGCTCTGCTTGCCTGGGGCTGATGGGAGCTTCAGTGTGAAACATATAGAGGTACCAGGATGGTAGAGGCTGACCTACAGCAAGAAGGTGAGAGCATCTTTTCAGGTACAGAACATTGTCTTTCCTGATGCTATCTAATATGCTTGAACATCTGCATTTGGTGTCATTTGGAAGCTCTCAAACTCTATTTTGAACATAGGCTGGTCCTGATAACAATATTTTCACGCATCCTTTAATTTTTTTTGCCACAGAGTGTCTGTTCTGTTTTGCACACTGGAAAACAATGGGCGCAAAGAGGTTAACATAACAAATGCGCATTATGCCGGCCCCATTTGGCATTATGGTGCAGACCATTCAATTGTCTCTTGTGAAAGCAGCCTCAGGGCTCATTACACATTATAGTTCTGCCTAGAAAATTATTATATCCCACTGACTTCCCCCGCTGTTTGATATTGCAGAGCAGATGCTCTATCTATCAAAGTTTCCCCTAAGAAAAGTGCATGCCCTTCGCCAACCAAGGTTGTGATAGGAACCAGCCAGTGTTATTCCTTCCCTGCAGAGTTATACAGGAAACTGCTATGAACTGGACCCAAATGCTCTCTGTTCACTAGCCTAATTCTTAGCAAATGGTTCTGCACATCAAAGGAAGCTCAGACTTCTCCACAATGCAGGGCAAGCACTGAAATTGATGAACTACAAGGTCTCTTGTGTTAGGCTGAAGCACAGAGGGGTGGCACCAGGAAAGCATGGTAAGAGTACAAGATAACCAGTGCATCATTAGGACCACGGACAGTTCACTGAGGGTCTAAATTAAGAAGATAATTCAAGACTGTGGCTTCAGGACAGGCTAGAGCAGTGATGGGCAACCTTTTGAGCTTGGTGTATCAAAAAAAACCGAGCATAACTCGGGTGGTGTGACACT
Source organism: Zootoca vivipara (assembly GCF_965207765.1). Classification (NCBI taxonomy): domain Eukaryota; kingdom Metazoa; phylum Chordata; class Lepidosauria; order Squamata; family Lacertidae; genus Zootoca; species Zootoca vivipara. The sequence continues at coordinate 38,547,197 of NC_142596.1, forward strand.
TCGAGAAAAAAACACATAATTTCACGATATTTATAGTTTAAATAACAAAAACGTATAATTGTAATATATAACTGTATTTAATAAACCAAAAACTAATTATTTAACCAAACCAAACCAAAAAACCCTTATTTATCACAAAGTGCCCAGAGTTGTTGAGCTTTTTGGGGGGAGCTGCTAACCTTTGGAGGTTTTTTGGGGGGGTGCAAAAGTTGCTTTGCTTTTTTGGAGGGGGTGCCCCAAAGCTGCTGCACTTTTTGGGGGGGGGAAAGAGAACAGAAATAAATGACGAATAATACCTTCGCTGGAACTAACACGCAGCACCAACATAGTCTGCCAAAGCGCCAAAAAACCCAGCACAGAACGGGTTAAAAAACGAACGCTGCTACACCCAATCATAGTCTGCCAAAGCGCCAGAAAAAACAGCAGAGAAAGGGTTAAAAAACCAATCTCTTGCTACCAGCAACAGCGGAGACAAGCTCTAGCGGAGACTAGCTGTAGGAGGAGCAGGAGAACAAATGGGGGAGGGGAAACAACAACAACAGCGTGAGTGGGCCGATGGGGCGCGTGCCAGCAGTGAGGGCTCTGTGTGTCACGTCTGATACGCGTGTCATAGGTTCACCATCACTGGGCTAGAGCCAACTGGAAGCTTAAGTAGATACCGGTATGTGGCAAGATGGATGTGCCCTCAGAGCAAAATTGCTTGGGTTCAAAGTTGCTTGGGTGCCCTTCTATTCTGAAGGCATGTCCAACCAATCACATTCATCTTGTCAAAGGACTCATCCATGGATAGGCTCTTATTAGGGGTGGGGAACCTGTGGGGCTTCAGGTGTTGACGGACTCCCAACTCCCATCAACCCAAGCCAACATGGCCAATGATTAGGGACGATGGGAATGAGCAGCACCTGGAGGGTTACAGGTTCCCAACCCTGTTGCTTAAGTCCTGGCAATGACACAGATCAGTTCCTGAAATGCTTGAAGGTCTCCTGTGTAAAAGAAAAAGAAACCCTCTACAGGGCAAGTTAAACTATTTAACTAAAAAGAATGCTTCAAGCAGGGTCCTAACACAAAAAGCATCCAACACCTTCTGGTGCCAAAGTCATTTCAAAGAGCTGAAACCAGGAAAAGCAGCCTATTTTATTTCCTGTTTAGCTCAATGGATGAAATATTCATAGGACGGACATGCCTGCCCCCCCCCTTTCATCAAATGAGTCGAGCAAATGCTAGTAAAAGAAAATCACAAGAGAAAAGAGCTTCATAGGTACAAATGCAATGTCCATGTGTGGACGAAGTTCAAGTTGCATGTGTCCAGAGAAACAAATTAGAGTCTTCAATTTTAATCACAAAGCTTGGGTTTTTCTTTTTTTTTAATGAAAGTCACACGTGAGGAGCCTACTAAAAGGAAGCCTGCGATGATCAAAACGTGCTTTGATCATCCGGCACGTTCTTGAGGTCAAGCCAGTCCTTCAAATAAAAGTTGTTTCAGCTGTTTTAGTGCACTAACCTCACAATGTGAACGGGCCTGGCATCAGCAAATACGTAAGACACTGGTAGAAAGATATGTAAAAAAGAGATCAGGTTTCTATTGTATTCCAAGCTGAAAGCAGAAATGGAGGGGCGGCAGAAAGAGGGGAGAAGGTGGACTCTGCCCTGGTATTAAAGAAAAAGAGAGAATGACATTTTGACAATGCCATTCTGTTAAGCACAACTAGTATTAAGGGGCATTGACCTAAAGAGGCCCTAGAAAAACAGTGCTGCTCATGGGCTTCTATTTGTCGAGTAGTGGCATGCGGACCATTTAAGGACTGCCTTCTAGTACCATTCTGTACTTCTAACAGAACCCCCAGCCAAGGCTTAAGCCTCTTGGCTTCTCCCCTAGGTTCCGATGCCCACCTTCTCATGAGCAGGTGATCTTTCATTTTTGCTCTAAGGAAAGAAAGAGAAGGGTGGGTGGGTGGGTGATGGACTGGCAGTGGAACAGGACAAGGGATGCTGTGCTTGTCAGAAGAGAAAAGGTTGCTCCAGGGTTGAGACCTGGAAGTCAAATTAAGCAGATATAACTGGTCCCACTTGCCTGAGTTCACCACTGCTGCTCTGCAGATAGATAGATACAGAGAGAAAGAGCTGTGTCAGTTGCAATGCTGATGCTAAAAGCAGCATAGTGCCTGCACGAGATGACAAGGAGGCAGGCTTTGGAGCCAGGTCTTTCTTGCAGTGAAACCAGCTGCTCTCGTCATCCTGTCATTTCCAATTTGAAGAGCCAGAAGAGAACATATACAACTGAAACACTCTTCTGTTCTCTCTCTCCCCACTCTCCAGTCCTTTAAGTCCAGGAGAAAAATGTGAATGCATAGCCTTTCGTTGCTATAAAGCAGGGATGGGCCACCTGTATCATCATTATCATTTCTGACCATCCACCATAGTAGCTAGGGAGGATGGGAGTTGAAGTCCAGCAGGTCTCCTAGGCCATGCTATAAATAGCAGTATAATTGGGCATTAAATGGTAGGAAGAGGCAGTGGCAAAACTGAACAGGCAGGGATTACAGCTGGTGAGCACAGGGATTTAGCTGTGGTCTAAACCACAGAGCCTAGGGCTTGCTGATCAGAAGGTCGACGGTTCGAATCCCTGCAACGGGGTGAGCTCCCGTTGTTCGGTCCCAGTTCCTGCCCACCTAGCAGTTCGAAAGCACGTCAAAGTGCAAGTAGATAAATAGGAACCGCTACAGCGGGAAGGTAAATGGCGTTTCCGTGCTCTGCTCTGGTTTGCCAGAAGCGGCTTAGTCATGCTGGCCACATGACCCAGAAGCTGTCTGCGGACAAACGCCGGCTCCCTCGCCCTATAGAGCGAGATGAGCACCGCAACCCCAGAGTCTTCTGCGACTGGACCTAACGGTCAAGGGTACCTTTACCTTTACCTTTAATCTGGCTCTCTACCTTTTCAAGGCTTCTGCTTCCATCACAAGGGAATCCCGCATCTTCTTACAAGGCCAGAAAAATACAGCTGATAATGGGATGTTCAAGATCATCAATATATAAATGGGACCACAGATGAAAGGGAACTGACATCCATCAACTGTCCATTTGGGAATATACAAAGCATCTAATCCAGTACTGTCCATTCTTCAGGGTCTGTCCAAGACTAAAGCCTCAGGCATCACCTTCAACCTGATTCTTTTAACTAGGAAGTGCTAAGAGCCGAGCTGGGGAGATTTTGCAGCCAGAGTATATGTCCTGTCACTGAAAACTCTTATACCACTTTGACAGCCATGGTACAGTATAGCAGTGCTTTAAAGAGATGGGTGTGGATGTTACCTACATTTCAAGGTAGGAAGAGATTGAATAATCAAGCATTCTGGCTTAGATGGCACAAGGGTCCAACATGGGGTATTTGCCAAGAGAGACAGATAAATGCTGCTTTAAGACACGTCACAATTAACACACACCTGCAAAATATCAGACCTGAAACGGCCCACGGAAGAAATACCAACAGCACATTCCTGTCTTTATGTTTTGCTTTTATTACCAGAGAAGATGGAATGTGTGCTGAAAATAACGTTGTTTATTTTATTAGGGAAAGTAAAGAATAGAGCAGTCATCAATAGGAAGGCTAGAGCATCAGGCATTTCATTATCCTGGAGAAACACAGCTCCAGTTTCCAAACTTGCAAATATCAAACTAGAAACGAGTTTCATTATGTGGTACCGTATTTCTTTGTCGGCTTGCCCAAAATAATAAATCAGTGCAAGTGTGATTGCATCTATTTGTTTTCAGAGCATGTTGCCTTGTGCACTGGAACAATGTGACAACCAAGCTTATTAACTCCACAGCCTGAAGGGCAGACAAGGTGACCATCCGAGGCCAGGGCAAAGGGCCACAAGCTAATATTGGGTGAGTTATTTAATGTTGCAGGTAACCATTTAGCCTTGCAATATTGAATGAGACACCCTAGGGAAATGAAGATGAGAGGCAGTTTCCCCATTGTAACTTGATCCATACACATAGAATTATTGAGCAGCGAAGCTTTTGGGGTTTCTCAATGATAAATTATTGCTGATGCGACTGCAAGAGAAGTTTCATGTAACCCCCCAAATGAAGGGTAGGGTTTTGAAATACTGGGAAAGAGTAATCCTTCTTCCATTTCAATGTCTTGCGAAGACACAGAGGTTTGTTTTTGTGTGTTTTTTTTGCAAAGTTTGTGTCTTTTCAGCTGAAGTATCAACTGAATCATCTCTTTTCACAAGCGATGCAACAAAATTTGTATTCAAGCTGCGGAAACTGGGGTGTTGGTGAGGAAGCTTCTGCCTGTGCTGTTTGGCATCTTTGACAGCATCTTGCTCTTCCCACCGGTGAGTCTGCAACAGCAACAGAAGACTGAGCAAATAGGAATCAAGATGAACTAATCTGGAGTATAAGAAACAGGTGTGTGTACAGAATCACTCTCCTCCATGTTGACTGCAGAAATGTGGGCTCTTGGGCAGAAGAGAGTTTGGTGAAGGTCCTGCCCTTTTTGATGAAAACTCGGGTTGGATCATAATGTTGCCAAATACTGATAGATTGTGGGTGCAGAACCAAAGATTTGAATCCTATCAGGTTTTAGTCAGAGTAAACCCAATTAAATTAATGGACTTATGTTAGTCCTGCTAATTAATTCAATGTGTCTACTATGAGTACAGTAAGCATGGATGCAACCCAGAGCCACACGTCTACAGCTGTGGGGTGGGTGATATCCACTTGTATAAGTGACGGAATTTCCTGTGTGCTGGGTGAATAGGAATATGAAGATATGCCCCAGGCAAGTCCACAACCTTAGAAGACGGTTCTTGCTGCTTGGTTCCAAGGCTGATGATGCTAACATCCAGAAATTCTATTTTTTCGTTCTCTGGTTTAGCAGCTTGAGATCTCACATAGCTCTCACATCAGCCCAATCAGAAACGGTTTTTGAAAAAATCTCCCCAGAATCTAAAGTAAGGAAATTCCCTTATGCGAAGCCAGGACACTAAGCCAGAGCATTGGTCCACACAGATCAGGTAATGGTTTGGAAGGATTTTAAACAGAAGTCTTTCCCAGCCGTATCTGGGAAACGCCAGAGACTTAACCCAGCACCTTCTGCATGCAATGTGCGATCTCCCTTTGAGCCGTGGTTCTTGTGAGTTGATATCTGTCAGTGAAGGAATATTCTATTTAAAAATAGAAACCCAAAGCCCTCTTGGACACATCTGACTTGTGCAGTTCTTTGGATCCTGGCTAATAGAGGTGGATGCCTTGGTTAACTAACCTGGAATAAAAAGTGCCAATCAAATATATTCTGTATAGCTGTACCCGGCCACGCGTTGCTGTGGGATGAATGGTGGGTGTAAGATGTTTAGCCTTACCTGGGAAGTTATTTTTGGAGTGGAAGTTGTGTTGGAGGTTAGGATTGTTGAGGGTCAGTGTCCCTCTGGTGTTGGGGTTGTCGATGGCGGGTTTTGGATGTGGTTTGTTTTTCCTTGGATGGTGTGGTGTGGTGAATTTCATGGTGTATCCTGAGTTTGATTTATTTCTTCTACTGTGCTCTTTGGCGGAGGTGAGGGGATTTGAGTTGTGGTTTGATTTTTGTTTTCTTGGCGTTGGTGGTGGATATTTTGGGTTTTGGTTTGTCTTGTTGCGGATTATGGTTTGTTGTTGTATTGTCGATGTTGGGTGTGGCATGGGTGGTGGGTGGTGTTTATTGGGAAAGTCTAGGGGTCCTCTTGTCTTGTCTGTTGTCGTCTTTCTGTGTCCTGCGGTGAGGTGATGGGATTTGAGGTGTACTGAAGTTTTTGAATTGGAGAAGAAAGTCCAGGGAAGTTTTTTTTTTTGAAGTTGTTGAAGTTTAAAATACTAGTGGGTAGACATATTGTTTATTGGGTCCTTGGGTGTGTTGATTGTAGCATCTCCCAGGGCAGCCTGGGTCTCGGGGAAGTTGAAATGGTTCCCGAACTGGCCTGGCTTCCTTGGAGACGGGGGTGGGTTTTGGGGGGGGTGTCGGTCAGTGGGGAAGCGGTTACGGAATGGTCTTGTTCCTGAGGAGGCGGCTGTGTTGGTGTCGGGGCTTGTCGGGTGGTATGGCAGCGTCTGAGGGAGGGGGCTTGCTTCTGAGGAGGCGGTCACGGTGGTGTGGGGTTTGTTGGGCGGTGCGGTAGCATCCGAGGGAGCGGGTTTGCTCCCGAGGAGGCGGCCGTGGTGGTGTTGGGACCTGTCGGGCGGTGTGCAAGGTGGTGTTGGGGCCTGTACGGGTGGTGCGGCAGCGTCTGAGGGAGCGGTCTTGCTCCCAAGGAGGCAGCCACGGTGGTGTCGGGGCTGTCGGGGGTTCGGCAATGTCTGAGGGCGCGTTGGTGTCTGCTCTGTCCAATACCGTCTTGGACGGCGTGGGCCTGGGGTACCCAGAGGGTTAGCAGATGGATCTCCCTGGTCGGCGTAGATTGTGTCGGAGGCAGGGTCTGTGGGGTGTGGTCTAATCTCCATGGGGAGGGAGGTGGAGGTGGAGGAGGTGGTGTTGGGATTATGCCACTGGAGGGCACTGCTTTGTTTTTTTGGGAAGCACATTTTTACCTGTTTTAGGTATGAGATGTGGACAATCCAAGGTTATGCAAACACTCGGGAATTGGTGTGGACCGTTCTGTCCAAATTTCATCACAATCGGTTAAGCGGTTTCGGAGAAAAGTGGAGCCCACAGATACACCCTTTCTACATTTATATATGGATAGATTACATCTGTTTGGGCCCTCAATCCAAAGAGAAGACCACTTGGGAGGTGTGGCCACACCCTGTTATACTGCAAGATGTTATTCTTCCGGTTTTATTACGTAATAGAAAAGTAAATGTTTCACATTCTTTGAAGGACAATAAACTAGACGTTCAAATTATGTTAGAGCACAACAAGCTTGAGCTTGTACAGTGGAGATTGTGATAAAGTATTTGATGTTATTTGGAATCACGATACATGAACATTGTTTAACATATTAAAGAGCACTTATTAATTTTGAAAGTGTCTCGTGTTTCCATTAAGAGTGTTTGAAATCTTGCTGCTGCGAATGTATTTAATGGACTCTGAAGGGCACCATAATGCAAAATGCCAGCTCTATTAAAATGTACTGCAGAATTAGGAAGCGAAAGGCCACAGATGCTTGTAGCAGGCAGATTAAGAACACCCATCACTGAGTGATGGATTCTGAAATTTCATTGGTGGCTGCCCAGAGTGAATAACATGCTGCTTTCAATATCAGAGACTGACAGCAGCCGGAAGATTTTCTTATGAAAGCTCAAATGAAAAGAAGCGAAAGGGGTGTCCCTCCCCCCCTTTTTTTAAACCAGAGCAAAATGGAGTATAGCCACACATCACTTCTTCCACATCAAAAGTTGAGGAAGGCAAATGACATCTCCCTCATCAGAAGCCACCTGATACCTCATGGCAGATTTATGTCGCCTTAACATTTGGAAGGATGCATAAATATTCAAGACCTAATCCAGAGGGTGGCATTCCTAAATTAACAAGACAGTACTTAAGCAAAAGTGCATAACCATCTTGATTACTGTACCAGCCTTGCTTTGTCTTTTTTTAAAAAACAAAACCATAGCTGCCAAGTTTTCCCTTTTCTCGCGAGGAAGCCTATTCAGCATAAGGGAATTTCCCTTTAAAAAAGGGAGAACTTAGCAGCTATGACATAACAAAACACCAACACATTTTCTGCAGGCTCTTTGCTTTCCAGGAAAGCTCCGTTCTTCACCTGTCCTAAAAGCTAATTTGAAAGGGACACAAATGTTTCTGCCCCATCCCTTTAAAAAAAAACAACCACCTGCATTTACAGTATTTTGCTTTACCGGGTAAGATGTCTGCCCCCCCCCCCTCTCTCCTTACCCAATCCTTTAAAAGCAACCTTCAAATCCCTCATAACGTTACCTCCGGTCCCCATAGAACAGAGCAGGAAACAGCTTGCTGTGAAAAGCACAACATTGCTTCCAAGAAATACCCATGCTATGTATCCCTTAGTCAGGCATAGCAGCAGTGCAGGGCCTGGGGGAATGTGGATTCTTATCAGACTTGGAAAAAAATGGCCAATGATCAGGGATTATTGGCACTGCAGTTCAGCAAAACCTGGGGGTGAAAGCTTCCCCACCCCTGACATATGAGGTGGTCCAAAGGCACTGCCTATGTCCACATTTTAATTTTTTAAAAGAAGTCCCCCCCTTCCCCTTCTGCAGCTGCTTCAGGCTGCGGGAAGCTGTGATGGGCCGCTGGTCCTTTGTTATTGTGGTTTGTCCCTTAGGTAGAGCCTGATCCACACCACCAAGCAGGGACGCGGGTGGCACTGTAGTCTAAACCACTGAGCCTCTTGGACTTGCCGATCAGAAGGTCGACAGTTCAAATCCCTGCGACGGGATTAGCTCCCATTGCTCTGTCCCAGCTCCTGCCAACCCAGCAGTTCAAAGCACACCAGTGCAAGTAGATAAATACCGGTAGGTACTGCTGCGGCAGGAAGGTAAACAGCGTTTCCGTGCACTCTGGTTTCGGTCACTGTATTCCGCTGTGCCAGAAGCGGTTTAGTCCTGCTGGCCACATGACCCGGGAAGCTGTCTGCGGACAAATGCAGGCTCCCTTGGCCTGAAAGCAAGATGAGCGTTGCAACCCCATAGTCACCTTTTAGACTGCACTTAACCATCCAGGGGTCCTTTACCTTTCTTTACCACCAAGCCTCTTATTGTGGCTACAACATCAGGCTTCTACTTTAGCGAGAGCCACAATTTATATACCTACAGGAATGTGCCATTTATGTTTCATTTGTGACAAAAAGAAAATTTATTTCCAAAAAAAACCTGCTGTAGAGCATCAACATGACATGAACTCCACCTAGTCCCATAGCTCACATGAACTTTGTCAAGTATTCTGTGCCACACTTCCTTCCACAGTTTGGCAGGAGTGGTGTTTTGTTCTTACACCATGCTACAGCCTAAGGTTCTCCCAATGAACAATTGATGGGGGGGGGGGAGAGCGACCTTTTACATCTTCCCCATAACAAAACCCATTTTAAGATGCTGGGCTACCTCACAGCATATGTGAGGCGGCTGTGTGTGTTTGTGTACGCATAGAAATATCATTTTAAAGCACAAGCTCATTCCAAGCAACAGTGTACACGAAGCACTTAACTCATTTTGAACTCCTTCAATTAAATTTCCTCATTATAGCAAACTCCATAAACACATTCCTCAAGGGCAACTGAACTGATAGTGACATTCTAAGAGGTTTATTATAGCAAGAAGTATGCCTGTACGAGAGAAGTGCTCGGGTTATTGTTGAAAATGGATTACATAATTGCACAGTGGCCAATTTGCTTGTGAGTTCCAAATTCAATCCACAGGGACGCTTGGCTGTATTGGACAGTGACTGGAAGAGACACTTTGAAAGTACCCCATTGGGATTGTTTACATCTTGCTTGTTTAAGCTGAAAAGCAGCCCCACTCCAAGTGGAGGTGCCCACGTAGCTCAGTGGCAGAGAACATGCTTTGCATGTTCACTGTCCAATCTCTCCAGTTAAAAGCATGCAGGTAGCAGGCAAAGGAAAGACCCTCATGAGACAATGGGAAGCTTCTGCCAGTCAAAGTATTCATGGCAGAGCAATACTGGCCAGGCTGTGTACAGCAGCCAGGAATGGCCCAACCAAGAGGCAAGGCAAGGCAACCACTTCAGGCAGCAGAAACCAGAGAGGCAGCAGATTCTTATGTACGGTAGATCTTTATTTCCCCACCCCTTCTTCCTGATGTAGTTCTTCACTCACCCCTTCTTTCTTGGAGGGGAGGGGGGACACCATTTTGTGGTTTGCCTCAGGTGCCAAAATGACTTGGGCCAATTAGAGGGGATATATAGCTCCCCCAGCTTCTGGATGCTATGACAAGAAATTAACCGAGCCTCCCCCCCCCCAACACTCATGGGCAGGGCACGCAGAAGTATTGAGGCAGTATTGTCCCCATGCCACCTACTCATTATACCTGTTCTGGTATAATGCACAAAGAGGGGTGAATTCTATCTCAATTATTTTCTTTATTGTTATATGTTTCTTCTCTCTTGCACACTTCTTTGCATTTTTATTATTTTATCTTAAAAGTCCAAGAACCAAACAAATTCACAAACAAGTTAAGAGCCATCAGTCTGATTCCATGTACGTGTGTGTTTAAAAACTGCTTACATTCATTACAAATTTGACTGAAAGGGCTAACATGTAACACAGGGGAGGAATCGGCAATCTCAGCCCACGTTGGTACCAATGACTCTGGGCAGTGTAGTTGAGAAGTTATGGAAGTAAAAATTTAAGTGGTGAGATAGGATGTAGGGCAGCGACAACCAATGTGGTATCTTCCAGATGTTGTTGAACTTCAACTCCCATCTGCCTTGGCCAGCATTGCCAATGGTCATGGAAAATGGGAGTTGTGTTCCAACAACTTATGGAGGGTGCCATGTTGGCTACCCCTGCCCTAGGGTCTTCTTGTGATATCTTTAGTGATGGTGTTGTGCTGCTGACATGAGGCCAGCAGCTCCTTCTGCTTGAAAGCTGCCACTGTGGTGGCACAAGTAAGGTGCTTGGACTTCACCATTTAAGTTTGCGACTCCTGGAACCTTAAGAAGGGGATGAGTAGCTGTTTGGATGTCCTAAGTTCAAAGTTCAGGTCATTGCATGGCCCCGGTCAAGCCACTCAGCCTCAAACCCCTATCTCTTTCACGTGGTCAACCTTACAGGGTATTCTAAGGTTTACTAAGTACCATATACAGATGTGAGAAGCGCTGCATAAATACTTATATAACAATGAACAATTGTCGTTCTAGGCACAGCAGCAAGTTGCTGGGGGAAAGCAGATTAAATTGTGTTCAAAATCAGTATTGCTTTATTTTATTTTTTTTGCTTCCGCTTTTTTTATATATATATAGTAAAATGCTAACAGCAGCATTCTGGATACTTTCTTAAGGCACTCTCTCCTGTGAGACTATTTCTAACTGTGACTTTTTCTTCCCTAAAATAACAGATGCCTTCCAGGTCTGTTGTAGTTCTCAAAACTAAATTTGACATCTTCTACGCAATAAGGTAGAAGTTGGGAAGTGATGCCAATTCTCTCTTCTGCTCCATGGTCCCAGCCAGTGTTAAAATTATTCTTGGCTGGTGTTTGTTCAACAATTCCAGATTAGTTACTCAGGGTGAAAAAATATATATTAAGGTAACAGGGTTATCTTAGGCCTCAGCTAATGAAGATACTAGGCTATTCTGGAAGGCATTTATAATAATTAAAACCTTAATATTCTCTAGGAACTAATTTACTGTAATAACCATTCCCTTTCCCCCTTGGTTAAATGTGCTTGGCTTTATTGTTAACTTAAGGGCTCCCCTGAAGTTTTGGGGAGTATATTCAATAACTTTAATGGACTTTGGATTAACTTTCTAATTAACCCTAAAGGAGAAAGTTCATTTTGCATGTTTTGATTTTATAAACTGAGGAATCTTACCGTGGGAAATCAGGAAGCCTCAAAAGAGTGACTCTGCTGTACTTTCACTCAACGCAGCGGGAGACGGCTAAAGTGAACGCACAGAGCAGTTTGGTCCTTGTTATTGGAAATCTTATTTCAAAACCATTGCATCTGTCGTTGTTGTTGTTTCAAAAAAAAAGATTCACAGCAGTATTTGCCATTAAGTCCTATGTAAAAGGTCCTGGTATCAATATAACTGGATCAATTATTTACACGGCACATAGCTTGGCTATGGAACTCGCTCCCACAAGAGCCAGGGATGGCCACTAACTTGGTTAGCTTTAAAAGAGGATTATGCAATTTCAAGGAGGATGAGGCTATCAATGGCCACTAACCAAGAAGGCTATGTTCTACCTCCACTGCCAGAGGCATTATGCCTCTGAATACCAGTTGCTGAGAATTGCATGTGGGGAATTGCACTGTTCCACTCAGTCTTCCCCAGACATCTGGTTGGCCAAGTGAGAACTAGATACTGTAGGCCATGGGTGTCAAACACAAGGCCCGGGGGCCAAATCCGGCCCGCCAGACCTCGTCATGTGGCCCGCCGAGCGCCCCAGCCAGCGGGACCCAGCAGCCGGACCTTGCTGCTGAAGCGCCGCACTGACAAAGCGCCGACAAACAGCTGGGGCTGGGGGGGTCCCTTCGCGCTCTTTTCTGGCGCTGAATCAAGGCGGCGACCCCCCCTTCCCTTTCTTTCTTCCTCTCTCTCGTTCTTATTCTTTCTTTCCCTCTCCTTCCTTCCTTCTTTATCTCTGTCTTCTCTCCCTCTTTCTTTTTCTTTCCTTCTTTATTCCTTCTTTCCTACTCTTCTTTCTCTCACCTCTTTCCTTCCTCTCTCCCTCCTGCTCCCTCTTTTCTTTCTTCCTTCCTTCCTTTCTTCCGTCCTTCCCATCTTTCTTCCTCTTCCTCATTCTTATTCTTTCTTTCCCTCTACTTCCTTCCTTGTTTCTCCCTTTCCCTCTTCTCTCCCTCTTTCTTTTTCTTTCCTTCTTTATTCCCTTCCTTATTTCCTACTCTTCTTTCTCTCCCCTCTTTCCTTCCTTCCTCTCTCCCTCCCACTCCCTTTCCTTCCTTCCTTCCTTCCTTCCTTCCTTCCTTCCTTCCTTCCCCCTCCCCTCCCCTCCCCCTCCCTCTCCCTCTCCTCAGAAACATAGGATGCTGCTTTATACTTCTGGCCCTTAAACCCTGGAACCAGGAGAGCAGCTCCAGTGAGTCAACCTCAGCCAGTCCCTTTGGTGAAGGGTGGTGGCTCACTGGCAGAACATCTGTCCTGCATGCAGAAGGACCCCAGCACCTCCAGGTACTAGTAGCTCTGCAAAGCTCCTGCATGAAACCCTAGCGAGCCTCCACCACCCAGTGCAGTTACCAAAAATCATTTTTCAATAAATTGTACAATAATTGTACATTTGAATATCTACTTGCCATTATTCTGACAATGTTTCTGCTTTCAGAGCTAGTTATTACTTACATTATTACAAAAAACAGTAATAATTGAATGCAGTGACAATAATTTATGATAATAAGGAGTGGACACATAGTCCTACATATACAACCGGCCCTTTGAGGGTGACCAAACTGCTGATGCGGCCCCCGATGAATTTGAGTTTGACACCCCTGCTGTAGGCAGTTGTCCTGATCCAGCAGATCCCCTCCCCTCTCCCACTGAAATTAGTTTTGAAAGAAGCAGTCTATTGTATCTTACATAACAGTTCACAGCGTGCACTTGGGTTGAACTGAAGTGCCCAGGGCAGTTTCAACAGTCTGCCAATATGCTAGCAGACTCCAAAAGGTCTGGCAGGGCTATTATTGTGTTCTTAATTATCAGTCCTTTCCACAACTAAGAATAAGCAAAAACACAACACCACACACACACACACACAAAACAACCTTGGCTTTATAAAGCATACTTTGCACACAGGCTGCTCACTCCTGCTTTGCCCCCCCCCCCAGCAAGGTGGTGCACCAACAGGCATAGCATGATTGTCTGAACCTAGGATCACGGTTTGTTTGTTTTCCTACCAAGTCAGGATCACCAGCCCAACTTAAGTCAAACTTTACTGGTGGCTCAAGAATCCTAGTTGGTCAGGGAGAAACAGAGCACAATTTCAGGTTCAGGCTTCATGCTACGTGGGCGGTGGGAGAGATGAGTACACCGTATGCTTTATGAAGCAAAGTTTCTTGGCTTATAGCTACGCACAAACACAGCACCCATTGCACAGGAAAGATAATTTGTCGCTCCACCAAGTGTAATATTTTGCTCCTCCCTTCCCTTAGGATGCTGCCTTAAACTGAGTCAATGACTGATCCATCTTGCTGTTTATTGCATACAGAGACTGGCAGTAATATACCAGGTTCCCTCCCAGCCCTACCTAGAGATTCTGGAGACTGGAGATTCTGGAGACTGATTCTAGGACCTCCTGCATGCAAAGTGGATGCTCTATCAATTCATGGCCACGGGGAATTATGATGCACAGCAAAAGTTTGCACCAGAGCACGTAGATCTATGTGTTCGTCTCCCTCTCAGTTTTTAAATGACCAGTGGTTTCCATTTCACATTTATTCTAACAGCAGGAGGACATAAACCTGTGTGAAATGCCCACAAGCTGAGGTCGATGATTAAAGTAAGCTGATTTCCACTATTGATGCTACCTGAATGTAGCCTCCATGGTACTCAGACTATGTAAAGGGGCATACTATACTCTATATTCTGCTTTAATTAACTGAGAGCGCAATCCTATGTATGTCACAGAAGTAAGCCTCACTGCAGAATCTGTTCCTTAGGCAACTGTCCGTGGGACTGCTGGCCATTTATATTGGCCTGGGAATTCAAAGACTAGACGCACAGAAATTTGCCTTATATCCATTTGAAACATTGGTCCTAACCATTAAGCTCGGTATTGTCTATTGCAGATATTAATCTTGCGCAGCTTGGAGCAACTGGATGCACAAAAATGGATACCTTTTGGAATAAAACCTGCCCAGACCCTTAATTATTATTCAGAGCTTTACTAACCAGAATTTCTTCAAAGAAAAAGGGGTACAAAAACAATGAACGATACATCCAAATAATTCCATACAACCGTGTGCATGTCTAGCACAGGCTCAGCTTCTTATAAAATATGAAATACTCCAAACAAATCCAAAATCAGAGGTCTCTCTCACTCTCCCTACAGCCTCCATTAGAGCTTGGATACTGTTTTCCCTTTAGGAGAGACCTCGTTGTTACATCCTTTGGCTGCTTGAGAACAAAGACTCCAACTCACACAAAAGGGAGACAGCCATATGCCTAGAATGCAATCCTATTTCTTTCATGTGATCTAAGTCAGGCACATGGCAGAGAAGAGAACATCCACAGTTAACCAACAACCTGCTACACACTTGGAGAGCTCTTCCTTCCTTTAGCTTCGATGGAAATTCCCAGTTTAACCCTTAGTAATCTACATACAGGCATTCTCCATTACAGTGCCAATTAAACCATTATACTTAACATTGTCTACACTCACTTGCAGTGTCTCTTCGGGGACTCTCCAGGCAGGACGAGAAACCCTGCAGAACCAATGCCTGTCAGCATAGATAATACTGACCTGGATGGACCAAAGGTCTGACTCGGTATAAGGAAGCTTCCTATGTTTCTATATAGGCAGCAGGTATTTATTTTAACAGATGGGACTGAGCTGGTAGAGGCTAATTTTAGTTCCAATGTTGTGCTTCTAATATCTTGCAGATATTCTGGAGTTGCATCTTAGCTGTTAGTTACCACCACCACCCTGAGCTCTCGGGGTGGGTTCGGCTACGGGTGCTAGTAAATCAGTATCAGGATAAAGAGGGGCTTGCGCTCAACATGCACCTTCATAGCATCCTTTATCCCAGGGGTCAGCAAACTTTTTCAGAAGGGGACCTGTCCACTGTCCCTCAGACCTTGTGGGGGGTCGGACTATATTTTGAAAAAAATAAATGAATGAATGAATTCCTATGCCCCACAAATAACCCAGAAATGCATTTTAAATAAAAGAACACATTCTACTCATGTAAAAACATGCTGATTCCTGGACCGTCCGTGGGCTGGATTTAGAAGGCGATTGGGCCGCATCCGGCCCCTGGACCTAGGTTTGGGGACCCTGCTTTATCCTCTTTATCCTCCATCAAGACAAGCAAACGCATTATCAGGGTTCAGGGACACATTCTAACAATGCAACAACATCTGGGGGTATGAAGCAAGGCCCAAGAGGAGTGTGGCTGCAGAGGGTTCCAAGGGCCAGAGGGAGGAAGCTGGATGGCCCCCAGACCTGAGGTTTCCCCACCCCTTTCTCCAAAGCGTTAGCACCCCTGTGGTGACATGGAGATAATAATAGCGGTCTACCGTATAAGACTCTCCTCACTACACGTTCCGAGAGCTTCAGAAAAGCCTTCCTATTAGCTGTTACTCGCTACCCTTTAGTCTATCACACAGAGAGCAAAAATAAAAACAATAAACTAACCGCAGAAATGTGCAGATCACCAGATCACCTTTCAAGGAAGGAAGGAAAACTCTCAGGTAGATAAATGTAAAAATGTTAAGGGGGAGGGGGGGAGACACACACAAAAACACAGAGAGCAGCCCCTTCCAAGGCTAAATCAAATCTTGCGAAAAACAGAAGAGGAGCCTGCGACCACATTTCTTTTCCTCTTGTCATTGGAAATGAACACACACACACACAAATCCCATTATTGGCTAGGGAGCCCATTCCTTGCTAATAGATTTCAAGGGCCACCTGTTACCATAGCAGACCAGCAACATGTCAGAAGCGTTCCATTTTAAAACAGGGAAGAGAGAGGAGGAGAGCATGGCCGCTGCTCGTTGCCAAGGAAACGAGATCACTGCAGGAAGGACCCCAAACTTCAATGTTCTACTTTTGAGAGAAAAGTTAACCTGTTCTTAGGCTGCTGCTGCTGCTGTTGGCAGCTGGCAGTGGAGGGGAGAAGTTACCTTTGCTACGGAGAGACAGCCTGTGTCCTTTAAAAAAAAATTGCCCCTACTACTAGCAAAGCAGACAACCAGGACAACAACCACAAAAGCAATTTGGGGTTTGAGGGGATGTGTAATGTTATAAAGGGGGGGAAAGGGGCCCCTGACCATCAGGTCCAGTCGTGTCCGACTCTGGGGTTGCGGCGCTCATCTCGCTCCATAGGCCGAGGGAGCCGGCGTTTGTCCGCAGACAGCTTCCAGGTCATGTGGCCAGCATGACAAAACTGCTTCTGGCGAACCAGAGCAGCACACGGAAACGCTGTTTACCTTCCCGCCAGAGCGGTCCCTATTTATCTACTTGTACTTTGACGTGCTTTTGAACTGCTAGGTGGGCAGGAGCTGGGACCGAACAACGGGAGCTCACCCCGTCGTGGAGATTCAAACTGCCGACCTTCTGATCAGCAAGCCCTAGACTCTGTGGTTTATCCCACAGCTATTTTTCTAGAAAGAGAGGTGCTGGAACTCACCATGAAAGCCTCCCTTGCTATAATGGCAATGGTGCCTACCTGAGAATTGCCGGAACTGAGTTTTGGGGAGTTCTGGCTGAAAAAAGCCCTGATTATACTATTACTAGTGGTTTTCAGCCCGTTTAATAACGGGCGCTAGAACATCCTGGGGTTCGGAGAAGCGCTTGTGCAGCGCTTCTCCGAACCCTGGGACCTGTCCTTGCTGTCGGCGGCAGGGGGACAGGAACGGAGGAGGAGAAAGCGCTGCTTTCTCCTCCTCCGTTCCTCTCCTGCAGCCGCCGACAGGAAGCAGACATCCCAGGGTTAGGAGAAGCGCTTGCGCGGCGCTTCTCCGAACCCTGGGACCCGTCCTTGCTGTCGGTGGCAGGGGGACAGGAACGGAGGAGGAGAAAGCGCTGCCTTCTCCTCCTCCGTTCCTCTCCCGCAGCCGCCAACAGGAAGCAGACATCCCAGGGTTAGGAGAAGCGCTTGCGCAGCGCTTCTCCGAACCCTGGGACCCGTCCTTGCTGTCGGCGGCAGGGGGACAGGAACAGAGGAGGAGAAAGCGCTGCTTTCTCCTCCTTCCTTCCTCTCCCCCAGCCGCCGACAGGAAGGACGCGCGCACTCTTCCCCCCCCTGCCTCCTCCAACCGCCGCTCCTCACGGCCAGGGAGGGTTGTGAGGAGGCCTTCGCCGGCCTCCACCCTCGCTTCCCTGATGTGCCCTGCAGTGAGGCGGTGTCCGGCGGGAACGGCGGTTGGAGGAGGCAGAGGGGGGGGGAAGAGTGCACGCGCGCAGTCTCTGCTGTCCAATCCCTGTATCCCTAGCGCACATGCGCAGTGACCCAGGGACACACGGGACAGCTTGGACGCAGGGACAACTTGGACATTATTATATAGGATAAACCCTTCCCAGCTGTAGTTTCCATTAGACAACTGGTTGGCCACTATGAGGACAGGATGCTGGATTTGATTGGCATGTTTGGTCCCTTGGGAGCTGGTCTGGGGTAGAGGAGGGCTGCCCCCCTTTTTCGTAAAAAAAACCCCTTCTTTGTACTTTTGTATACCCTGGAACTCACCCATAATGATATGCTCTTCACTATCAGCTCCCACTGGCCTCCAGTCTTGTCTGCATGGAGGCACTGAGATTATTATTACTGATTGCTGAATTACACTTACACACTGCCTTTCTGCCAAGTTTTAAAATACTGAAAAAACTACATGAACAAATGAAACATAGACCCTGTGAGGGGAAAGGGGCAGATCGACCTTTTGCCTTCCTTCCTTCCTTCCTTCCTTCCTTCCTTCCTTCCTTCCTTCCTTCCTTCCTTCCTTCCTTCCTTCCCCATCTCCTTTTTCCCCACAGGGCAATTTTTGTTCATTCTTAGAGGGAGCTATTCTGCTGCCTGCATAGACCATGGCCAGATTCTGCTGGTCCTGACTTCAGACTATTGCTCTCACCAAAGTTGTCAGCTGCAGAGCCTGCAAGGGCTGCTATAATTTCAGGAGTTCCACAGAAAGAAAAACCCACCAGTGTGAATGGGATGAAAGATCACCCTGGAAAAATTCTGCTTTCTATGCAACACTTTAAACCAAAGCTCCAGCTGCAACAATTCTGCTGTTATTTATTTCTTATCTCTCTCCAGAGGAATGAAAAGCCACCATCAATACTCCAGATATATTTCTAAACAAAACCTGCCTTCCACTGTCTCAGTTTCGTGCCAATAGTTGTAAATTCAGGAAATGTCAGTGTGGCCTGGCTTTTATTTATTTATTTTTGCCTAAGAGGATGCTCAGCAAGTATTTCTCGGGCAACTGTAAACTCTGATAAGACCCTCTATGCAGCTGACTCTATGCAGTGCTCACTTCAAATACTGTAAAGCGCTAAATTATTCCACCTCATGAGCCTCGATAAAGGTAGCTTTGCATTACAAAGGAGTACTGGTGGAATTTGCTTCCTGGTAATAGATTCATAAATACCCATGATTTATCTATTTGCAAGGATTGCTGAACAATTCTCAGCAATTAACTCCGCTGAGCAATGCCTTATTGCTCTTATTTAGATGCTAATCTCATTTAAGAGCCATGCCATTGGAAAGCTAAGCCGATTTCAGCTTTATAGGCAAGATTTAATATCAAGTTGGGATTTCATAATACCCCGCAATCTTGCAAAGCAGCAATATGGCACGCCCGTTGTATGGAACGCCACCAAGATCCTGATATTCTCTTATAGACCCTGTCATCAAGGCATTTCAAACTCGGAATAAAGGACATACCCCGGGGGAAAACAATTGCACAAAATAAAGGTAAAACAACTTGTTTCAGTCTTATTTATTTTTGGACTCTAGCACAGCAGTAGCTTGAATAAATTTGGGGGACAAGCTCTGTGGATTCATTTCCAAATACATTCTGCACTCTATGATTTGCTACAAATGAAAGCTGTCAAGCTGATGCCGCGTAAACTCTGCAGAGGCAGTGGAGAAGGCAAACACACATTCCCTTCGCCTAACAGATTGAAGTGCCCTAGACTACCACCAAAAAGTCCAGCAATCAGAACCTCAAAGCTGAATAGCTGCCACCTCTTTTTAAATTACCGATACATCTGTTTTGCTCTATTGTGATCTGCATACATTGCACATCACCCTGGAAACCAATTTGCATAGAAGTGTCTTAAATAAATAAAAGCACATTTCCTTCCCCTGGTTTGCATGTCCTCTGCCTGAAACACCGACAGCCGGCATAGACAACACTGAGCTAGATCAGGTGTGGGGAACCTTTGCCCCTCCAGATGGTGAAGTACAACTCACACCAATTGGTTAGAGCGTGGTGCTGATAAACATCGAGGTTTGATCCCTGTATGGGGCAGCTGCACAGAGCCGTTTTTTCCCATTGGGTTTACTGGCGCATTGCGCCAGGGCGCTGGTCCCTCAGGGGCGCCCCAACAAGTGGGGGAGCTGTGCGGCTTTGCCAGCAGCCTCCCCTTTCCCTCCTGCACGGCTGCCAGTTGTGCCCCATCAACCATATGGCTGGCGGACATGCAGCTTCCTTCCCAAGCCTCCGCGGGAGGAGAGCGATCCCTGCAGAGGCTTAGGATGGAAGCTGCGCCCCGCCAACTATATGGCTGGCGGCTGTACCGCTTCCTTCCCAAACCCCCGCAGAAGGGGAGCGATCCCCGCAGAGGCTTGGGAACAGGTCGACAACTCTGGGAAACGGGGGGGGGGCACCGGAGGGATTATTGCACCACGGCGCCAGATATGCTTAAGACGGCCCTGCAACTGCACAATCCTGCATTGCAGGGGGTTGGAAAAGATTATCCTTAGACTCCCTTCCAAATCTACAATTATATGACTCCATGACTTTATCATCTGTGGCCATTGCCCATTGCTGGGGCTGATGGGAGTTGTATTGCA
Source organism: Zootoca vivipara (assembly GCF_965207765.1). Taxonomy (NCBI): domain Eukaryota; kingdom Metazoa; phylum Chordata; class Lepidosauria; order Squamata; family Lacertidae; genus Zootoca; species Zootoca vivipara. The sequence continues at coordinate 38,567,580 of NC_142596.1, forward strand.
CCAACATCTGGAGGGCCAAACATTCTCTACCCTTGCGCTAAGTGGACCAATAGTCTGACTCTGCATCCTAAGTTCCTAATCAATTATCTAGAGCAGGCATGTCCAACAGGTAGATCGTGATCTACCGGTAGAGCACTGGACATCTGTGGTAGATCACTGGTAGATCATTGGCTCCCCCCAAAGAAGCTGAACAACTGTGGCTCCCCTTAAAAAAGCTCAACATTTTACCTCCTCCCTGAAAAACTCAACAACTTTGGCCCGAACCCCCCCAAAATGGGCCTTCCTCCTTCCTAAAAAAAAGCTCAACAATTTTGACCTGAATCCCAAAAAAGGAGGGTTTCACTGCCAGTTTTTAACTCAGTGCCAGTTTTTAACTCAGTGAGTAGATCGTAGTCTTTTGGGTGTTGGCCACCCCTGATCTAGAGGAATGTGTGGGGTCTCCCTCACCGAAGGTCTTCAAGCCAAGCCTCAGTCATCTGTCAGAAATGTTCGGGCTCCAGCTTTCCTGCATCAAGCAGAAGGTTAGACACTAGACAACCAGCCAGACCCCCTCCAACTCCAAAGGACTCCCTACGAAATCCATAAAGCCCGAGAGAAGAATGGATTTGCTAGGAAATGGACTATGCAGAACTGACAAAGCTAACATGAAAAAATTAAGGGAATCTAATGATGAACATTTTAGTCAAGAATGGATGGCTTTTGTGGGGCTACTTAAAGAAATGTTATCGTATTCTGAACTCGCAAGCAGGATTCGAGCTATGAGCAACAGAAGTAATCCTATATAATAAAGTCCAAGTGTCTCTGCGTCCAGTCCCTGTATCCCTGGGTTTGCGCTACTGCGCATGTGCCCCACGGACACAGGGATTGGACGCAAAGACTGGACGCACGCACACACACGCTCTCTCCCCCCCCCTCCCGTTTCCCTGCGGCTGCCAACCGCCGCTCCCGGCCGGATAGCGCCTCACTGCGCTTGCGCTAAAGCGTGAGGAGGAGGCTGCTTTCTTTTCCTTCCCCCCCCCTACGCTACCCCCCCGGCGACCAGCAGCAAGCGGGCGTCGCACGCGTTGGTTGGCTACGGCGGCAGCCAATGTATTGATTGTATATGTTAAAAAATGTTGAAATTTAACTAAATATAATTTGTAATAAAGAAAACCAGAAAGCAGCACAGAAGGAGAGGGATGAGCAGAAAAGGTGCTCTCTACGGTGGCACTCGCAAGCTTACCTTAAGCCCTGGAAACAGTTTCTATATAGATAATGATAATAAAGTTCTCACCAGTTTGGCTATGGAACCAGTTCAAAAGGGCACAAAGGGGAAAGGGCTAGTAGCCATTGATAGCCCTCTGCTCCATGCTTTGCGAATTCCCAAGCCTGAGACCATGCCTTTTATCCTTTCAAAAGATGGGGTGCGTTAAGGAATTGGGAGAAGAGCATGAGACTCAACCAAAAAAAATCTCACACTTGGCAGCTCAAGGACTTCCCCTGCAGTGTTCACAGTCTCCTGCCAGCATGAGAAGGAAGAAAAACACACACCCCCACCTGTGACATTCAGTAGCATTACGAAACATAAGTTTAGATGCCCTGCAGCGATCCATTCTTTTTTTAAATGCTTCTTTCAGCAGCTCCTGGAATCAAGACTGCCCTGAAGGCTTGGAGAATTCACCAGAACAAGCATAAGGCTGTAGCAGCAGCTATGGAAACTGGGCCTTCCCATTGTGTCTTGGAAGCAGATGGCGGAGCTCCTTAACTGCCTGCACTGGTGCCAGAATCCACCCACACCCATGTTGAAACATGGAGACATTTCCCCACCCATCACCCCCCCCCCCCGGTCAAGTGCTGTTTAATAAGCTGGCAAAAAATAAAATATTTTTGAAGTTTAAAAATATACTTATGATTTAGCAATTCTGTATCTGTACAGTATCTCTATCTTTATCTCTATCTATGGCTCTGTCCCTGTGGAGAGTAGGTGATAGAATATTTGGCTGATGTGCTTTTTGCCTGTAATTTCTATAAAAAATGACCAACTCAGACTGGTGAATCCGATTCTCTCAACATTTCCAAGGCAGGACTTCTAAATGGTATCTGGCCTACTCTTTGGCAGATTCAAGAATTTTTTTTAACCGAGACTGTGGCTAGATTTCTCTTTCTGGCTGCACAAATCTTCCTTGAAGAAGCCTATACTGTCTGGCTGCTGTTCTCATGCATTGTGATTTCTAATGTGGTTATGGTACCCCCCCCACCAACTCACTCTTAACTTTCCCATTTTAAGGTGCTGCACTGCACCGTATTTTTCGCTCCATAGGACGCACCTGACCATAGGACGCACCTAGTTTTTAGAGGAGGAAAACAAGAAAAAAATATTTTGCTTTCTTGAATTGTCTTAGGAATAGCAGCCAACCCCTAGAGGCCTAGGTGCCTTTGCCCCCCTCCCCATTAAATATTTGAGGAAGCTTCTTTTGCAAAGGGGGAAAGCTCCATTTTTTTGAGGATCAGCTCAAAGTTGTGCAGCTTTTTTTGCAAACGGGAAAAGCCCCGTTTTTTTGGGGGGCAGTCAGCTCACAGTGGTGCATCTTTTTTGCAAAGGGGGAAAGCTCCATTTTTGAGGATCAGCTCAAAGTTGTTGAGCTTAACTTGCAAAGGGGAAAATCCTGTTTTTATGGGCTTCAACTCACAGTTCTGCAGCTTCTCTAGGAAAGGAAAGGGACCCATTTCTACAGTTTCCAGACAGATAATCTAATCAGCCAGTCACATGTCGCTGGGGAAACAAGCAGCCTCCCTCTGCAGACAACAACTGAGGCCTGGGCAAGGGGCCTGGGCAGGCGGGAAGGGAGCTAGCTCCATTATCTCGCTCCCCCATCTCTTGCAACCAGCTGCTGAGCAGGTCCTTTCAACAGCTCTCTTTCCCTCTTGTTAGCCTTTAGCTCTTTCTTTTTTCTTTTTTATAAAAAAAGCATAATATGCCTTTCGTCCTTGGGCAATTCGGCTCCAGGGACCACACATTCGTTCCATAAGACATTTCCTCTTACTTTTTAGGAGGAAAAAAGTCCGTCTTATGGAGCGAAAAATATCTTGTTTGAGACATGTTTTAGATATTCCTGATACTTTATATATTACAACCCACTTTGATGTATTTTGTATGTTACAATATTTCACTTGTACGGTTGTTGGTTTTATTTTGTTCAAGTCTATGACTGCATCATAAAGAATCTATATTTAAAGAATCATAGGGTTATAGAATTGTAGAGTTGGGAGGGACCCCAAGGGTCATCCAGCCCAACCCTCTGCAATGCAGGAATCTCAGCTAAAGCATCCACAACAGATGATCATTCAACTTCTACTTTAAAACCTCCAATGAGTCCACCACTTCTGAGGGAGTCCAGGCCACTATCAAACAACTCTTACCATCAGAAACTTCTTCCTGATGTTTAATTGGAATCTCTTCGTAATTTGAATCCATTGGGAGAAAACAAACTTTATCCATCTTCCAAGTGCCAGCTCTTTAGGTATTTGAAGATGGCTATCATATCTCCTCTTACTCAGGCTAAACATACCCAGCTCCCTCAACTGTTCCTCATAAGGCTTAGTTTCCAGACCATTGAGCATTTTTGTTGCCTTCCTCTGCACATGGTTCCAGCTTATCAATATCCTTCTTAAATTGTGGTGCCAAAAAGTGGACCCAGTATTCCTAGTGTGGTCTGACCAAGGTAGAATAGATGTGTTATTACTTATCTGGATGTGGACACTATACTTCCGTTGAGGCTGCCTAGAATTGCCTTAGCTTTTTTTGCTGCTGCATCACACTGTAAGCTTGTGTTCTACTAAGCAATTTTTTTTAAAAAAAGAGCAAAGCAAAGACTTTTTCCTGTTCTAGCATTTGTTTGCTTGTTTTCAAAAGTACAGACGCCACTTAAAATTGCTTAATTTGTGTCATTAAAATCTATTATATTCACCTTCAGAGCACTTTTGTTACAAACCAACCACTGGGGGGGGGGGGCGTGAAACAATAATAATAAAAAAGAATGTTGGAGAAAGTTACTGGCAATGTTCCTTTAGAATGCAGCAATGCAAATGGGAGCAATATTTATTTAAGGGCTGTGGATGCTCTGACAAACTGTTATGGAGCTGGGCAAATCATTATGCTAGGCATCGCCGCCGTATTAATGTGGTCGTGGTGCTCAAGCCTATTCAGCACAACAAATTTAACAACCGCGTTTGTAATCCCAAATCGTTTCAGAGCATTTGGGATTCTGAATCTCATTGTTAGTCAGACATGCCCCCAACAGGGGAATCTTGGCATCATCTCGGCTAAATATGATAAACACAGGCAAACAAGCCTCTCTCATTATCCACTGCCCCAGGAACTTTTGGCTACGGCTCCAAACCCGACAAGAGCTCTGGGAGAAGGGGAAGGCCAAAAATCAGTGCTGTTCTTTCTGTGACTACTCTGGCAAGCGGAGGCAGCATGAACGTGATTGTGACTCACAAAACGAAAGCAGGTGAATCAATCACACTTTAGAATCAAACAGCGAACTGCAACTTATATGGAACAGACGTGGCAAAGTCCGGACAGGGCTGGAAAGTTTCTGCGTGAGCCGAATCGGGCTCACGGGGCCCCCAAGCGAATATAGGAAAACAGATTCATGTGGATTGAAGAAAATGAGGCATTCCTTAGGCAAACGAGTTTTAAAATGCCAAGCGCAACCCATCGGTCTTCATGAGGTTTTAGGAGAGGGATGAGGAACCTTTGGACCTCCAGATACAGCTGGGCTACAGCTCTCATCATTCCTGACCACTGGCCATGTGGGTTGGGGCTGGTGGAAGTGGGTGTAAGAGTGGTGGGGTGCTCTCCGCAAGAGATGGTGCTGATCACTCAAAGCTATACATATTTCAGTCTTTATTTACGTATGTACAAAGCAGCAGACATCATTCAGCCATCTGTCCTGTCGGACTCAGATCCAGGAAGTAACTTTTGGCGGCTTAGGCAGCCCTAATTTCCGCCTCTGTGTTTTACGTTTCCACTCCCACCTCACCCTGGCTGACGGGACCTGCGTAATCTCCCGCTCTGTTCCCAGGCTGGTGGAGCGCTGCTGAGGCTTCTGCTCAGCATCCTCAGGCCCTTTCACTCCCTGACTGCTTCCTGCCACCCCCTCCCCTTCTCCTACTGCTATTTCCTGTCCTTTGTCTCCCAGCTGTCCCTGCCCAGCCACCTCCTCCCTCTCTACCCTCAAGGGCTTGCTAGGCAGTGCCCTGACGGTGGGGACGGAGGTCCAACAACGTCTGGAGGGCCATTGGCTCCATAGCCCTGCACTACCGCTTCCCAAACCAAGAACCTCAGGGGGTTGGGGAAACAGTGGTGCTGGCAGCTAACGTCATAGGAAGCCGTGTGCATTGTTGTTGTTGCCATCTGTCTGTCTTGAGAGGTGACACCGCTGGAGAATCATAACTTATGCCTCCTGTGTTGTTTTCGCTGTGTTAGCAGCACACAAGTGACCTTCCCAGGGCGCAAGCCTGAGCAGTGTGTATGGAGGTCCTGGGCTGCCCAGGTGACAAGACCTCCCCTCTTGGCCTTGCTGATGTGGTCCAAAGGAAAGCAGAGCAATACGTTTGGCACCAGCTTGGCTTTGGCTGCAGGAGTTGCCAGAAAGAGGCGTGCAAGGTGTCATCCAATCATCTAAGGCAGTGGTCCTCAACCTTGGGCCTCCAGATGTTTTGAGACTACAATTCCCATCATCCCTGACCACTGCTCCTGCTAGCTAGGGATCATGGGAGTTGTAGGCCAAAAACATCTGGAGGCCCAAGGTTGAGGACCACTGATCTAAGGGACTCCACTCCAGATTTTTGTGTAGGGTTTACTCCTTAGCCTTTTCCTCCCCCAAAGATATCCTGCAAGGCAGCAGAGGTTTAGGACCAGAGTTTTCCTTCTCCTAAATGGGATGCCTTACCAGGTTGACAAGTCTCACCTGCCCCTCACTTCCTCTACAGCAGGTGCAGAAAGTGTGTTCTTGACCGCTGGACCCGCTATTGGTCTCATTCTCTCAATCTGCCATAGCCTGTCTTCACATGCAGGGAGAGTCCCTAACTCACCGAGGGTTTGAGACCCATCAGCTACACTCACCAGGTTTAGCTGGCAGTCAAAGCTGTTCCCAGGATGTGGCTGCTGTCACATGCCGACAGCTTCTGAAAGCCGCAGGTAGAGCTGAGTGCAGGGCAGGCACCAAAGGTGGGCAAACTACCCCAGAAGGAGCATGATGTATTCCCCACTAGAGGCACTACCCCTCCCCTAACACTCTATACACCACTGGGTATGTATTATTACTACTTTAGTATTATTATTATTTTTAGAAAATAAAAGAAATTATCTCAAATCAAATACATACAAATCATATAAATCATATATATACAGCATATAAAAAAGGAAAAAATAACAACAACAACAACAACAACAACAGTAATAATAACACACAAAAAGAAACACACAGAAAGAAAGAAAGAAAGAAAGAAAGAAAGAAAGAAAGAAAGAAAGAAAGAAAGAAAGAAAGAAAAACACCCTCCACCCTGTGATGACTTCCAGCCATTTCTCCATTTCGGTTTCTGTATCCAAAATTTTATGTATACCTTTTTACATATTTTTTTCCATTTTTGTTTGAATCACTTGGGCCCTTCACCTGTCTGCCAAGAGGTTAGCATTTCCCACATGTTCTGCCATATAATTGTTAAATTTATTCCAATCTTTACCAATTTTTTGTTCTGATATTCCTTTACTTTCTCCTCTCTTTTTTTCGCCGTATTTTGATACCTTAACAATTTGATTTGCCAATCCTCTATTTTCGGAATTATTTCACTTTTCCACTTTTAGTATTATTCTTATCCACTTCACTCTAAGATTCCAGGGCGGGTTGCCACAATTTAAAACAAAACATTAAAAACAGCTTTAAAAACTTACAAAAAAATGCAATCACAAAAAATAAGGAGGGTCCTGAAAATATGCACCTCAGGCCAGCCTAATCCAATCCACCACCGTGTTCAGAAACCAATCCAGAATTTTCAGAGTCTCTCCTGATTCAGATGTTATGGAGAGGTGGAGCTGTGTATCATCAGCATTCTAACGACACCTTGCTCCAAAACTCCTAATAACCATTCCCAATGGCTTGATATAGATCTTAAATTGCTCCTGGCGTAATTTTTTTCACACTTTTGGAATAGCTTAGGTTTCAGCTTGCAATGAAGAGGAGAAGGAGTTTCTGATTTCAAATGTAATTTACATATTGCTCTAACGGATAGGTAAATTGTTTGTTTGTGGTGTGTGTATTTAAAAAAAAAAATCCCACCCAATTCTAAAGCACCCCACACTGTTTTGCAATGCTAATCTTCCAGTCCCAGAAATCTAGCCTTTGGAGAGCAAAAAACAACAACATGTACATGCTGTCTATAAAGGAAGGGCGTTTTAATTAGATTTTATTGCAATATCAAGATATTAATATTTTACAAGAAGTAGTTTCAACAAACAAACAACAACAAACACAGCAGGGAATGGGAATCTGAGGCCCTCCAGATGTTGCTGGACTCCATCTCTGTAATAATCTTAAATCTGCAAACTGTAATAGTTTTAAGATGGAACGGGAAGGAGGCGTTAACACAGACATAATTCACTTAGACTGTGCAGAGAGATTTGGAGTTGCACTGGAGAGTACAAAAGCAAAGCAACGTATTTGCTCTCCCATTAAAAACATGAGCAGCTAGTTGGTTCTGTCTGATGGCATCCCCCCCCCCAAATGATGAGTACCTGGGTTTTTTGTTTATATCAAGAAGCCATAGTTTTCACATGAACAGGAAACACAAGAGAGATGTCCTCCATTGAGCTGTGACAACGAAGGATAGCCGTGAGATAGACTTGCCTCCACAATTCTGATGGCTTCTGGGCCATCTTTTCCGGGCCTGCCTGAAATGAATTTTGCATAGTCTATGCAGGAGGCAGCCAGAAAAGGGAAGCTGAGATCAGGCGATGATTGCTTCCCTGCCATGATTCCTTCCTGGCTCCTAGGGCAGGGAAGGGGGAACCTGTGACCCTCCCATTATTGGTGCTCCGCAACTCCCATCATTCATTGAAAAACAAAGGTGAGGAAGAGTAGACACTAGTATGGCCCAACACTGAACAAGACAGTAACCCACTTTTGTGGGTGCTGCAAAATGTGGGGGTTTCCACAACAAAAAGGTTGCAGAACTCTTTGCAAAACTTTGCTACCACTTTGGAGTAAATCAGATAGTGCTGGCGATGCCTTATGACTCACACTTTTATCAATTACTCAGTTTTAGATCCGCCACAAAACATGGTGCTTTGGCACCAGTTTGGAGTTAATCAAACCATGTTGGAGTTTGGGGTGATACCTACGACCCCCCAGTGTGAGTATCAATTACTCAGTTGGGAGGTGCTGCTGCAAAAATCTGGGGTGTGCGCTACAAAACTATTACAAAACTTTGGCACCGTTTTGGAGGGGATCCCAAATCTCGGTGTTTGCAGTTAATGGAGTTCCAAAGGTCCATAGCTTTTTAGATACTAAACCTGCTGTATCCTGGAACTGGTCCGCTGGTTTGAGTGTTGAATGGGACACAGCTGAGGGAAGACCAAGGAAGATCCAGCAACCTTGGACCTTGCCTATAAAAGCAAGCAGGTTCCAGGAACCCTCTTGTGGTGAGATTTTGAGGGGTGATCTGTGAGTTCGCTTAGGTCTGGGTAGAGAGCCAAGCTTGATGGAAGGAGTCCTGGGTGGAGTCTGAGGTGTGTTGAGTGGAGAAGGGTTTCAGAATTTACCAGTATTTATTAGCAATTTCTGTATCAATGCTTCTATTGCCTATTTTTGCAACATTCGTTGTTGTTGTTTGCTGTATACTGCTTAGAGAAAAGTTTCTATATTAAGTGGTACAGAAATCAACTAACTAAAATAATAATAATAATAATAATAATAATAATAATAATAATAATGCCCTGAATATGCTGCACTATGCATGGCCCATATAGTATGCATCGGGAGGGAATGTATGTATTAGATTCTGCATAATCTATATGTACCAGATTCTGCATAAAGGACAGATGGTGCTACAAAGAATATCAGAAACACGATATCTAGTTGGAAGCTGACATGCCTATCTTTTGTTTTCAAGTAAAGATTGCTCCTGGCATAAAAGGGTAAAGAAGCACCACTGAGATTTGAGAGGGAATCAGCAAGTTTTTGTTTTCCACAGAATCAATATGTCAGATGCAGCATGAGATATAGAGAGCAGGCTCATTAAAACTTGAAGACGTTCATATATTTTTTATTTTATTTTGCTTTAAAATGAAAGCCCTCTGGAATATTGTATGTGAACATCTTGAAAATTATGGAAATTTCCCTGTCAAAAAATGACAAGCTGACTAATACCAAGAAGCATGTTTTAAACACAAATCTCTCTTCTCTTTCCTGCCCCGCCCCCTTCACCCTTAGTCAAAAATCCTATCTCTACAGATCTCGTACTAGAAAAATGTTACATTCTGCAGACTAATCTCACCTACTCTTAATAGATTTGGTACAGCACACAGCCCATCTGAGCACTTGTAATTGGTGAAGTTTTCTCCCTGGCTATATTTTAGTTAGCTAGAACATGGTATTTATGAACATATCCCGATTGATTGATCCCATTGCATGCGTCAATATCAGCTCCAGGTTCTTTCGTGGTTTGGTGGGGGCTTGGCAGTCCCCAGTGTTGGCCCCCCCACATAATAGGACATCTATTGGGGCACACATGTCCCAGCGAGGTCACTGATGGGTAAACACCAGGGAGACAGGACCTTTTCCAAAGTGGCACCCTGGTTGCGGTTCAGCCTTCCAAGGGAAGCTGTGTTTTCCCATCCAATGTCCTGGGGCACAGGTTTTCCAAAGGCCAAATCTCAGTTTTATGCACGTGTGACAACAGAACAATAGAACCCCTCTACCACATACTGTTCTGTTGCCCCCTGCATACGCCCGCTCGGACTAAAATCTTGTACCCTCTAATTCTGGAAATCACGGACAAACCGCTGGAGACCCAATTAACATACCTGCTGCAAGATGATGATATGACCAAAACATTACTTGTAGCAAGATATTTGATTTCAGTTCTCTCTTACAAAAAACAGCATAACTTACTTTACGACTACGGACATCAAGATCCATCATTTGAGTAACCTTCTGAGCTGAGTAATGAAAAATGAAGGCCTGCAATGCACTAACATTTTAACCATAGCTAAAAGCCCCACAAAACTACTTGAAACGTTTAAAAATGTTGTACATAAGTTCCTTGTATGAGGGACTAATTTTGTCTGATTGTTCTGATTCTTTTATGTTTTTAATTTGTCTGATTGTTTTTATGTATGTCGGTTTTATACTGTTTTATTCTTGGTTGCAGTACATTATGGGCCTATGGCCGAAATAAAGTTATCTATCTGTGTGAAAAAGATCATTTCTGTTTACCAAGGCCTTCTAAGCTATTTATGTCTTCGGGGCATCTCCATTTTAAAATCCATGCTTTTAATCTTGATGGTGTTGTGCTCTCATGTATCAATTTTATGCTGGGTACTTTTAGCAGAACGGCAGATAACAGCAGCAACAATTTCATTACTACTAATACTTCTGCTACTGTTATCGTCGGCGTAAGTGCGCAGTCATGCCGGGATTATCATCCACCCAGTGTGGCATAATGGTTAGTCTTGGACCATGACCTGGGAGACCAGGATTCGAATCCCCACTCGGCCATGAAGCTCACTGGGTGACACTGGGCCAGTCACCACCTCTTGGCCGGTTTCATTTATCATCTCATTATTTCATGATGGGTGGTAGAGCTGAAACGGGACATCTGCATCCCAGTGGTGTGCTGGGAAATGTCGAGGTGCAGGAACTCGCTGTGGCAGCCCCCAAAGCCAACACCCCAAGGAAAGCCCGATATATGAGCATTTTCTCAGTTATAGAATAGTGAGCTGAAAAAAGGGTGGTATAGCAGCTGGAAGTTTGGTTCCATCCACACCAAATGTTTAAAGCACAAGCCTTCTTCCAAATGGTCCTGGAGACTTCAGTTTGTCCCTCTCAGAGCTACAATTCCCAGCATCTTACGGTTCCCAGGATGCTTTCAACGCATGGTGTGGATGTGACTTCTGACTGGGGGGCGAGGAGACCTGAGTTTACATCCATGACCAGCAATGAAGTTCACAAAATCACCTTGGACCCAGCTTACCTAACAACGGCGTCATGTGCCAGGTCTCTCCTCCAACCCCCCCCCCAGTCTTGCAACACTGGCAAAAACTGCTCCTGCAGTAAATAAAGAACCAGAGCTGTTCTCTCCTGTGTCCCTGCTCCACTCCACCAGTGTTTATGCCACCATGTTATGGAATGGCAGTAACCACTCGCCATCATCCAATAAATGGACAGCCAACTGCATTTTTCTCCCTCTTTCATTTCGATCTATGAACGGCCACAAAGTTGTCCATTTTCGATTTTTAAAAGTGCTTTCATAATTCAGTTTTCTATTTTTTAAAAAATCAACCAAGCCTTTTGAATTTAATGGGCAATTCTTATTAACACACACAAACAGTTATTGCAAAAATTTCAAAACAGCCGCTGTTACTATTTTTCAAGTTATAGGAGAAAGAAAATATATGTATTTAATAACATACTGAGGCATATCTATCCATTTGAAAGCTACTTACATAAAAAAGGGCATCAGTTGGATAAGAGTCTCTTTTTTAGGGTTGGAAGCGAATTCTGGCAGAGTCTGGATTACTTTGTTCATTACATTCCTTAAGTAATTCTGCAACTGTTTCCGCCTTTCTTCTACAAACTTTGCATCCTAAGGGGAGTGGGAGGGAGGAGAAAATGGAATTAGGCCACAGACTTCAATTTTTGTGCCAAGCAAAAATATAAAATGCAATTATCAAGTTCCCATCCTAAAAATAAATAAATATCAAGCTGTACTGGAGCTCGACAGCATAACCCAAAGTATGGAAACGTCACAAAAAGGTCCAGAATCCAACCATCAATGCAGTATCAAACCTCAAAGCTGCATCATTGATGAAAATAGGTCCTTAAAGTGAATTTCTGTTTGAAGATTAGACTAAAGGTCATTCAGGAAGTCAGTTTAGCTGATCTTACCTCTAGTATCAGTTTAAATGTATTTGCAAATAAAGATTTTTTTGTGTGCCTGGAAACAACATTTTGGTACACGTAATGCAGTGGGATTCAGAAGCTGCCTTCAGGATTACTGGCAAACATCCTATTGATTGGTTATTAAAACCACGACCTTTCCTTTAAAAAATATGGATGTTCAAGGAAGCTTACGACATTCTAAATACAAGAACACGCACATTTCAGGGGGAAATATTAGAAGAGATTTCAGAGACATATGACAGCACATCAAATGAAAACAAAATCAGAGGAATCGATACAAAAAACATTCCTTCAATACAAAGGTCATTTTTCAGCCCAGCAAAATGAAGATCTGCCTAAGAAACATCTCAATGAAGTGGCAAGAGACCACAGGGAGGCAGAAGGATGAGCTTCCTAAAGTAGGGAGCTTCACAGCCTAGGTGAGGACTCAAGGAAGGAATCTGAAGGCAGCCCTGGTTGGGGAAGTTTTTAATATTTAATGCTGTATTGTTTTAATATTTGATCGGGAGCAAGGGCGTACCCACCATGCGGCAAGTTAGGGCAGCTGCCCTACTCTAGAAGCAGGGCTGGTGGGCAGAGGCGGAGCACAGCCCGGCGGAGCGCGAGTTCGCCATTCCCGCCGCACCGCGCCGCACCCTCCCTCCAGCTCCCCGGCGCGCCCTCAGGCAAGGCCAAGCGCGACGGGGAACCAGGGAGCGCGGCGCGGTGGGCGGGAACGCCGAACTCGCGCTCCGCTGGGCTGGGCTCCGCCTCCGCCCACCAGCCCTGCTGCTAGGGAGGGGCACAGCCCGGCGGAGCGCGAGTTCGCCGTTCCCGCCCGCCGCGCTGCGCCCTCCCTCCAGCTCCCCGTCGCGCCCTCTGGCAAGGCCAAGCGCGGCGGGGAACCAGAGAGCGCGGCGCGGCGAGCGGGAACGCTGAACTCGCGCTCCGCTGGGCTGGGCTCCGCCTCCGCCTACCAGCCCTGCTGCTAGGGAGGGGCACAGCCCGGCGGAGCGCGAGTTCGCCGTTCCCGCCCACTTTGTGGCCCCTCCCCTTCCGTGCCTTGGCCCCTCCCCTTGCCCCCCCTAGTTTTGATCCTGGGGACGCCCATGATCGGGAGGCACCCAGAGTGGCTGGGGAGACTCAGCCAGATGGGCAGGGTACAAATAAATTATTATTATTATTATTATTATTATTATTATTATTATTCTCAAACATTCCTGCAAGCCACACCCCAGTGATTGAAGGGCTGGGGAAAAGGGGAGAGGAGGAGGAGAGAGCTTTTCCACTGAATCTCACAGCTGGGTAGGTTCATACAGGAGGAGCTGGCCCTTTAGATACTTGTGTATCCTAAACCTGAAGCCATTCGGAGCCATTTAGGGCCCTGAAAAGCTAACAGGCAGCACTCTGAATTGCTCCCAGTGCCATTGGGAAGTGTTCTATTAATGGCGCCACTTGATTCCAAGAGTCAGATTCTGCCATTATCCTAGATGTCCCATTCTGGACCAGGTGAAGATTCGGGATACTTTTCAAAGGAAGCTCCACATAAAGCACATTGCAATACATCCAGACCATAGCTGCCAAGTTATCCCTTTTTTACAGGGATTTTCCCTTATGCTGAATAGGCTTCCTCACGAGAAAAGCGAAAACTTGGCAGCTATGATCCAGACACAATGGAAACTAAAGCAAGGGTGGCTAAACTTTTCTGGGGCAAGGGCCTTATTGACACCTGCCCCCCGCCCTGTGTGTGTGTGTGTGTGTGTGTGTGTGTGTGTGTGAGAGAGAGAGAGAGAGAGAGAGAGAGAGAGAGAGAGAGAGAGAGAGAGAGAGAGAATGTCCAAACTTTTACAAAAAACCCTTTTCGCATCACAGTATCATACTGGGGGACCTATGTGAGCAGCAGATTCTTTTTTTATTTTTTAAGGAGGGCACAAAAAAAACCTATTGGGATGCTGGGTAATGCAGCACACAGTTTAGCCACACCTAAATAAAGCGCGGGTGGCGCTGTGGTCTAAATCAGAAGGTCGGCGGTTCAAATCCCCGGGACGGGGTGAGCTTCCGTTGCTCGGTCCCTGCTTCTAGCAGTTCGAAAGCACATCAAAGTGCAAGTAGAGAAATAGGGGAAGGCTCTTGTGGGAAGGTAAACAGTGTTTCCGTGTGCTGCTCTGGTTCACCAGAAGCGGCTTAGTCATGCTGGCCACATGACCCAGAAGCTGTACGCCGGCTCCCTCGGCCAATAATATGAGATGAGCGCCGCAACCCCAGAGTTGTCTGCGACTGGACCTAATGCTCAGGGGTCCCTTTACCCTTTACCTTTAAAGAAAGACATGTAACTATGACTAGGATGCAGTTGGGATCGTTGCCACTTGATCCTGTATTAAGGCCACAATAGACACCTCTGCCTACAACAGTCAGGAAAGGGGAGGGGAAGAGGGAGCAGACTTCATTGCATTTCTTGTCAGGTGTGGGGAGACCCAGAACCTGTGATTCTGGATTTGGAGGGGAAAAGCACAAAGCACAGTCAAGAAACATTGAACAAGGGTGATTCAGGAATAGGTCCTTCAGAGAACCCTTCCCCCCCCTCTCTTTCTCTCTTCAAAATCAGTTTTCACCATTTATTATTTTTATTTATATTATTATTTTTTTGTAAGAACCAAGAGAACCAGCCAAGGATTATATTTACATCTGCACAAACAGCAGCAGCAGCAGCATAGCTCATTTGGGTCTCTTCCAATTCAGCACCTAGGGTCTCCCAGTCAACAACACATTAGAAACAAACAAATCTGGATGGAAGCCCGGAAAGGAAAATGCCAAAGAGATTTGGTAGTCACTTAATGGAGTTTAGCAGTTCATAATCTGACTATCCACCTGCTACTGCATACATATGAATGAGAGACTTGCCAATTATATAGTCACCTACTCCAGAGGAAGGTGGGTGGACAGGAAACATTCGATGGGCATTGACCAGCACTCCCCGCCAGTAGAAATAAATGAAAGAATTAAAGCATTAAATGCTCATTTCAACCTAACAGTCTGCTTTTTTCCCACAGCCTATTCAGTTCCATGGAAGTACTATTGGGATGTCCAAGCGTGATAAATCCGCTCCACTTACATGTGGGGAGGAGTTGCGGTGGACCACGTGGCCACCCACTCCCCCTGGGGGGCGGGGAACGGAGTTCCGCATAGCCCACATCATCAACCAGCTAGCCAATCCGCTGGCTGGGGAGGCGTGGCCAGGACCTGCTTTTGAATATCAAAAAGGACTTGGAGAGCTGGCACCGAACTTCCCAAAAATGACTCTTATTTGGTCACTGCTTTTGGAGAGACGCTTTTGGGGTGGCAGTGACCGCCCAGCTGCAACGGATCATACCCCAAAACGCTTGAATCGTGCGGTGGCACAGAAGGTGCACGCATTTGGCAGCCGGGTGATTGCGTACCCCACTACTGTTTACAACAAAATGGCCTTATTTCGCAATAATGGTGTACACCTCTCTGATTGGGGGAATGACGTCTGGTTGGCCAATATTGCAGAAGGCGTGAAGGATTGGTTGCAGGTGTGAGGGTATTTGGCGGCGAGCCTCTGGGCGCTTGTGGTGGTTAGCCATTAGTCGATCTTAGGATGGAGGAGGGGAGGTGTGGCCACCACCTGCCCCTCCAAGCTTGAGGGTATTCCGTTAAAGGAATCTGGGTGTGTGGATCTTGTCTGAAACCCGGGGCGGGGCTAGGGCCATGCCACGACCCCACTGGCAACCCTGCGGGAGCTCGAGTTGGTTTGCATCAACGGGGCTCCCCCATATGGTGTTTACCTTTACCGGACTCCCTGCATGACGGGCAGGAGTCAGATACAGTCGGGTCAAACCAATGCCTAAGCCAATACCGCTCACACTCTGTAACCAATAAAGTTGTGGCCAATATTTGCCCAATTACATTAACCTAATATCTGTGTCCTGGTGTTTATTCATCAACGAGGGGGGGTGGCAGGGTCTCGACATGCAATGGGCAACTCATTTGGGGCAGCAGAGATTGCTACTTCCTTCCTTAGAACTACATTACATTCAAGTAGACTCACTGCCTCATCCAAAATATGCTACTCCAACGAATGCTGTGCATTTGCATTAGACCCACAGAATCCTTACAAGATTTAAAATATCACAAAACTACATATTTATCCCACTAAAGAAATGCCTACATGTGCTCTCAGAATTCCTTACAGCATCAACCTTGCCAGGCTGGTGAGTATTGTTAGGGCAGCGTGACCCCAGGAACCACCACTGCCCTAACTGTTCTTCCCCCAGCAATGGCCATTCAGAGCCCTGACACTTCTACTTGTTATTTAGTTATTTTTATTAGCCAGTATTTATTTTTATTTTTTGGTTCATAACAGAACCAATATTTGAACCAGACACTTCTTTGCCACCACGCCTCTGAACAAACAAACATAAACGGCATTTTATGACTGGAGACAAAGCAGGAGTTGCAGTATCCACGTGAAATAGGTGAGGTTCTAATCTAGAAAATGGCTCAACATCCCATCCCGTGCTCTTCACTCAGCCATCACAGGTAAATTCAGACCTGGTTAATTCAAGCAGTCTTGTAATTTGGGTAGCAGAAATACAGATAATGGTAGTGCTACCCAAATATTTTTGGGAAGCGGGTGGCGCTGTGGGTTAAACCACTGAGCATAGGGCTTGCCAATCAGAAGGTCGGCGGTTCGAATCACTGCGATGGGGTGAGCTCCTCTGGTTCACCAGAAGCGGCTTTGTCATGCTGGCCACATGACCTGGAAGCTGTACGCCAATAATGGCCAATAATGCGAGATGAGCGCTGCAACCCCAGAGTCGGTCACGACTGGACCTAATGGTCAGGGGTCCCTTTACCTTTACCTTACCCAAATATTTACACTATGGATTTTTTTTTTTTATGGCTGCCCCTTTGAAGCAAAATTTGATTGTCTGAACACAGACAATGCCAGAAAGTCATTAGGACTGTGTGCAAGACATCCTGGTGTGGAGAAACGAGGATTGAAACAAGTATTTCTCCCTCATCTCAGAACACTAGAACTCACGGACGTTCGGTGAAAAGTGAATGATGGAAAATTCAGGACAGATACAAGAAAATACTTATTCATGCAGTGCATAACTGAACTATGGAATTTACTCCCCAAAGAGGCAGTGATAGCCATCTTGGGTGGTTTTGAAAAGCAATATGATTCAGAATACCAGGTAATGGAAACTGGGGGCCGGGGGGGGGGGGCGGACCTCTCTTGTACTCGTTTCCCAGAGGCATCTGGTTAGCCATTCCGAGAACAGAATGCTGGACTAGATGGGCCACTGGCCTGATCCACCAGGACTCCTTTTATGTTCTTGATCCTGACCCATCACATTCCCCTTTTCGCCCAGGTATCCAACTCCCTTTGCTTGTGTTTGCTGATGAGGTCAGGGTTTTTAATAAGGTAATCCTATCACACAACACTATGCATTTCTTTAGTAGTGCAAAAGCTCAGAGCAGAAATTGGCCCAAAGAAAGTTCAATTTAATCCAATGCATTGGTTCACAGCACAAATCTCTTGGGCTTAGTGCTGCTTACCTGATCTCTTCTTTCATTGCAACACTTAAGGTGCAAAAAATAAAAATAGGAAAGTCAGAAAATACTGTATAGCCAAGTAGGTTTGCACCTATAATTGTATTTTGAAAGAAACATCCATGTCTCAAATTTGAAGAACCAAATTGGTAATTGTTCTAAAGAGACCAATAAGTACTGACTAATTGGTAAAATACATTACGCACTCTTGTTTTTGTCAGCTTAAAAACTCTCACAGGAGATACGGATGTTCAATGAAGAGGAAACCTTTATGGACCTACTTAACGATCTTGCAAAAATCGCTATTTGGGGATTCTTATGCAAATTCATCAGAAAGTTAACAGGAAGCATGACTTGAAAAGATCTCTACCTGGGAAATTGTTTTTGAAATTCATTATTTGCACCGTAATCCGAGAACAAATTATCTGAAACACCTATGTTTATCTACAGTTTCTAAACTTGTATTGATGGCAAATGGGCAAAGGTCCTTGGGGAGTGTGCTCCACAGGCAGAATGGCACCATCACGAAGACACTCAGCCTCTCTTTTTAGAGTCCATGGTGGAAAGCTGCAGCTCCATCCATCTATAGCTACCACTTCTGAACACTACAACAACATTCAGCCACAAGAGCACATTAGACCTTTATCTGTGGATACAGATATTTTCTTTGTGGCACATTTTTCTTTTCTTTTTTGCAGAGTTGCAGGAAAGGAAGCCCGAGTAACAGGAGACTCGAAAATCCTGATTGATAAGCCTAAAACCAAAACCGGAGAGCAAAGTTCCACCAGGAATTTGAGGTTTTGCAAATCACAGTTGGTCTTAAACCAACATTACTAGCTAACAGATGGCTAACAAGGGCCGAGGTGTTTCATCAAAGACATTCCCAATATTGTCCCTTCTGCAGGATATTATAAGCAGCATGGTTCTCTGTGTTATCCAGCCAGCTAAATAGATCATTAAAAAGGACCTTTTTTATTTTGTTTTGCAAAATGGACACCCTGGTTACTGCATGCCGCTGAGGACCAAAAACTACACTCGGCTCTAATGCAATCATTTGCTGTTCAGCCTGGCAAAACAAGCTGCTAAGGAGGGAAGTCTTAAGGAACTAGAGCTAAGGGAGCACTTTCATTTTTTTATACCAGAAGACGGATCAGAACTCAAACTCAGTGAAGTCAGAGCATACTGTGGAAACATGTCTAGTCCATTAAAAAAAAAAAAAGACAACCGAATAGGGCTTCTCTGGCTTTAAATTTGTCAAGTTAGCTCTATGAGGATAATTTAACACATCCCCACCCTGCATTCAGCTCTCAACAGTGGCTCCTAGAAGCTGTCAGAATGTGACAGCAGCCACACCCTGGAGCGGCTTCCACTGGCCAGCTAAACCAGGTGAGGGTAGCCAATGGGTCTCAAACTATCAGTGAGTTAGGGACACACCCTGCATGTGAAGACAGGCTCCGATGGATTGAGCGGACAAGACCAATAGTGGGTCCAGCGGTCAAGAAGGCAGTTTCCGCACGTGCTGTAGAGCAGGCATAGGCAAACTCGGCCCTCCAGATGTTTTGGGACTACAACTCCCATCATCCCTATGGTGGACCACAGGACCAGTGGTCAGGGATGATGGGAGTTGTAGTCCCAAAACATCTGGAGGGCCGAGTTTGCCTATGCCTGCTGTAGAGGGAAGTGAGAGGCAGGTGGGGCTCGTCAACCTGGGAAGGTGGCCCGTCTAGGAGAAGGAAAACACTGTGTTGTGAAATGATGCATGACTAAAAAGTGTTGCCACCAACATGAAAAGTTTGGAAAGCTCTGGAGCAAACCCTACACAAATCTGGAGTGGAGTCCCTAAGGCGGTTGGATGGTGCCATTTACGCCATCTCCTTCCAGCACCTCCTGAAGCCAAGCAGGTGCCAAATGTATTGCTCTGCTTTCCTTTGGATCACATTGGCATGGGCCCAGGAGTCAGCTTCGCCTGCTCAACAGCAGCCTGAAGGGGGAGGAACTGATCAGCCTTCAAGGACACAGAGGAGGAGGCACTGTTAAGAACCACCTGGCTTCAGCCTACTCCTCCTTCAGGCTGCTGTTCAGCAGGTGAAGCTGATTCCTGGCCCATGACATCATCAGTGAGGTCAAGAGGGGGGGGGTCTTTTTGTCTGGGCAGCCCAAGACCACCATACACACTGCCCAGACCTGCGCCTTGGGGAGGTCACTTTGGTGCTGCTAATGTCATGGTTTGACTTCACGCCCTGAGACGCACTCCATTGTTTCTCGAGACAGATGCATGCCAACAACGAACAGCTTTACTTTCCTACCACAACGGGACAGCTATTTGCTGTCCTTTCCTATCCAAGCAAGTGAACAATGACAAGAGTTGGGAGATGGGAGAACCACCATTTGCTTGCCTTCCACTCTCTCTTTGGGTGCCTGCGTAGACTGGGCCCAGAGGAAGAGGGCAAGCAGGAGCAGCTCTTTCCGCCCCTTCCTAGGAACTAGGAATAAAGGAACCTATGAAAATGCTTTATACCACATCAAACCTTTGGTCCATCTAACTCAGTACACTGACTGGTAGTGCCCCTTCAGGTCTGCAGATACGGGATTTTCCCAGCTGTACCTGGAAATGATGGGAACTGAACCTGGGACATGGAGTGGTAGATGGATGATCTACCACTTAACTAAGAAGACCCATGTGCTCAGGCAGAAGCTTAATTACGGTGTGTGTGTGTGTGTGTGTGTGTCCTTTTAAAGTGAAGAGTTCCCAGCTCCTGCCAACCTAGCAGTTCAAAAGCACGTCAAAGTGCAAGTAGATAAATAGGTACCGCTCCAAGCGGGAAGGTAAACGGCGTTTCCGTGCGCTGCTCTGGTTCGCCAGAAGCGGCTTTGTCATGCTGGCCACATGACCTGGAAGTTGTACACCGGTTCCCTCGGCCAATAATGCGAGATGAGCGCCGCAACCCCAGAGTCGGTCACGACTGGACCTAATGGTCAGGGGTCCCTTTACCTTTACCTTAAGTGCCTTTGCAGAAAGGCAGCATATAAAAAGTCAGTGAATCTTAATTTGTAATTTTCAGAAAAGTGCAGAAACATACAGGAATTCCCTGCCCCTCCGTGCTTTAAAAGCTCAAGGTGATTTCAGCTGCCCTTTGAAAACCTCTCATTCATTTTCTTGTTCTCAAGTGACTGCTACAACAACAACAGAGAGCATACTATCCCAGCTCGGATTTCTTTTATCGACGCTATAAATACTTCACACAATGTACTTCAACTTGCCTTCCTCGCTTAAGCTTTGACCTGAAATCGTAACCTTCCTCTCTCCAGCCCCCATGCCCCAGTGATTTCACATGTCCTTAAAAATACCCATGGCAATCCCAAATCCCGCTAATCCAAGTTGTGGTCTGACACAGCAGAGGCAGAGAGTGCGGCACGGTTAACCATAGTATTACACTAGCCTGGTGGGGTGCTATTGCCCTGTGGAATCATAGAGTTGGAAGAGACCACAAGGGCCATCCAGTCCAACCCCCTGCCAAGCAGGAAACACCATCAAAGCATTCTTGACATATGCCTGTCAAGCCTCTGCTTAAAGACCTCCTAAGAAGGGGACTCCACCACACTCCTTGGCAGCAAATTCCACTGTCGAACAGCTCTCACTGTCAGGAAGTTCTTCCTAATGTTTAGGTGGAATCTTCTTTCTTGTAGTTTGAATCCATTGCTCCGTGTCCGCTTCTCTGGAGCAGCAGAAAACAACCTTTCTCCCTCCTCTATATGGCATCCTTTAATATATTTGAACATGGCTATCATATCACCCCTTAACCTTCTCTTCTCCAGGCTAAACATGCCCAGCTCCCTAAGCCATTTCTCATAAGGCATCGTTTCCAGGCCTTTGACCATTTTGGTTGCCCTCTTCTGGACACGTTCCAGCTTGTCAGTATCCTTCTTGAACTGTGGTGCCCAGAACTGGACACAATACTCCAGGTGAGGTCTGACCAGAGCAGAATACAGTGGTACTATTACTTCCCTTGATCTAGATGCTATACTCCTATTGATGCAGCCCAGAATTGCATTGGCTTTTTTAGCTGCTGCATCACACTGTTGACTCATGTCAAGTTTGTGGTCTACCAAGACTCCTAGATCCTTTTCACATGTACTGCTCTCAAGCCAGGTGTCACCCATCCTGTATTTGTGTCTTTCATTCCCCGTCTCCCCAAAGTGTAGTACTTTACATTTCTCCCTGTTAAAATTGATCTTGTTTGCTTTGGTCCAGTTCTCTAATCTGTAGTTTGAGGTCAACACACACACACACACACACACACACACACACACACACACACACACACCAGCTTGAAGCTTGCATGTCCCCCTGACACAAGAACACGAGAAGAGCCTCTTGGATCAGGCCAGTGACTCATCTAGTCCAGCGTCCTGTTCTCACAGTGGCCAACCAGATACCTGTGGGAAATCTGCAAGCAGGACCCAAACATAACAACACTCTCTCCTCCTATGGCTTCCAGCAACTGGATTCGGAAGCATTGCTGCCTCTGACTGTTGGGGGAGGGGAGCATAGTCATTGTGGCTGGTAACCACTGATAGCCTTATCCTCCATGAATTTGTTTAATCCTCTTTTAAAGGCATCCAAGCTGACATAAAGCTCGAAGTGTGTGTTTCAAAAGTAAGCCCAAAGTTTGCTTTCGGCTCAAGCTATTTTACCCGGTGTCATGTTCCAATAAACAACTGGAAGGTGAGCACAAAAACAGAGGTTCCAGATTTTGTCTGCCTGAAAAATTATCATTATTGTTAAATTTATTACCTTTCACCAGCAGGTCCCAGGACAGGTTACAACCATTTAAAAAATTAAGAACAGTTAAGTGAAGAAATTAATGGTCCCAACTTAGTCTTGTTCATTTTCTTTTGAGGGAAAAAGGCAAGGTATAAATAAATATATTGTTGTTGCTGTTATTGTTATTCAGTGGGCTTATTCTGAGTTAAAATTAAATATCATCCTTACTGCTTGTATGTGCACAGCTTAAAATCTTCCTACCATGATTTTAGGACAGATTTTTTTAAAAAAAAAATCTCAAAATTATTTCACAACTTTGTGTTGCATTTGACCTCTGACAATTACAGAAGTTATTTCTCACAAGCTAACAGAGCTATGAACTACATGAAGGCCACTGGATTATGAAATGCCAGTGTCTAATACAGAAACCCTTCCCAACAGAAGGAGTGTCTTCCTAACACAGGCTCCCTAAGCAGGTGAGAATGAATGAACACTCCATTTAGCTTTCTATCTTAATGTCCAACCAGTGACATATGTACTCAGTCGTTAGACTGTGTTTTTTATTTGAATGATATGCTCTCAGTGACTGTAAGGGACCCCTGACCATTAGGTCCAGTCGTGACCGGCTCTGGGGTTGCGGCACTCATCTCACTTGACAGGCCAAGGGAGCCGGCGTACAGCTTCCAGGTCATGTGGCCAGCATGACAATGCCGCTTCTGGCGAACCAGAGCAGCGCACGGAAACGCCGTTTACCTTCCCGCCGGAGCGGTACCTATTTATCTACTTGCACTTTGACATGCGTTCGAACTGCTACCGTAGGTTGGCAGGAGCTGGGACCGAACAACGAGAGCTCACCCCATCGTGGGGATTCGAACCACCGACCTTCTGATCGGCAAGCCCTAGGCTCTATGGTTTAACCCACAGCGCCACCCGTGCCCCCCCTCAGTGACTGTAGTTAATGCTTAATGCATTATGCTTAATTGCACCACCAGACCCTCCAAGTGTCCCTATTTTCCAGGGATGTCCCTGATTTAGAGAAGCCGTCCCAATTTCTGATTTGATCCATGAATGTCCCCCTTTTCCTTAGGCTGTCTCAGGTTTCATTGGAGAAATGTTGGAGGGTGTGGAGTTATCCGAGCCATCTGAAGGCAATCCTGTGTAGGGAAGGTTTTTTTTTTAATGTTTTATTATGTTTCTAGAGATGTTGGAAGCTGCCCAGTGTAACTGGGACAACCCAGAAAAATGTGTGGGGTATAAATAGTAAAATTATCATTATGCAATGGAACGTCCCTATTTTCATCGGAGAAATGTTGGAGGGTATGCACCACTGGGGGCCATTTCTAGGTCTCAGGTTTCGGTCCTGAAATCTCAAGAGTCTGGGATGCTCCTGACCTGGCAAACCTCTCCACCACTGACACCTGCCCTGGCTGGGTATGGTGGAGCCGCCATTTTAATTTCCCACAATGCTCTGTAGTGACAAGACGATCTTGTAGCACTTCACAAACTTGTGTATTTTAGCAAACATTTTACTTCCAAACAGAAGATTCAGACAACCACATCAGCAATAAACTTCACTTGAAAGAGTTATGAAGTGTCTCAAAGCAGGCTTAACATTTATTTATTTTATTTATTTTATTTTTCTTGCTTTGTGAGCACAAGAAGATTCTAGGAGAAAGTAACTAAGTCAATAAATGTGACAAGATTTTCAAGTACTCCGCTGCTCTTATTTAAACAGGTATGCAAGCCAAAGCTAAATTGCATTCAGAATGACATGTTTAAAAAATATCACTGCACGTTATTTGGAATGCACTTTTGGGAAATCGTTCCCAAGCTATATGTTTAAAAATTTATTAGAATCATTTTGCTCCCATTAGTTTCAGAGATTTAAGTCACTGATGCATTTTCCTAACAAAAGAAGGCTTAAGCATTAAGGCTGAGAGATAACCAGCACTGTGTAACTGGAGTCAATTTGTTTTTGAGTTTGCAAATTGCTATGTAATCTACAAAAACATGCACCACATAACAACTCAAATCAGTGTATCATAATCATATTAACCCTATCTAGACAGAAGAGAGGGGTGGAATTCTTGTGTGTGTCACTTCACTAAGAATGAGGCCCAAACTGCATTTAAAGCACTTTATGGCCACTTAAAATAGTCACTTGCTTTGCCCAAAGAATCTTGGGGTCTATGGTTTGTTAAGGGTGTTGCTTTTAATGTTTAATGTTTAATAGATTATTGCATTTAATGTTCTGTTTGAAGCCGCCCAGAGTGGCTGGGGAAACTCAGCCAGATGGGCGGGGTATAAATAAATTATTATAACATTATTATTATTATACTGTATATACTCGAGTATAAGCCTACTTTTTCAGCACAAAAAAATGTGCTGAAAAAGCCGCCCTCAGCTTATACTCGAGTAAGGCGGGCGGCGGCGGAAAAAGGCACAGGACCGGGGGTTCGGAGAAGCGCTGCGCTGCGATTCTCCGAACCCCTGTCCTATGCCTGTTCTGTGCGAGGCAGCGGGGAGGGAGAAGTGTTGAGGAAGGGATCCTTCCTTGCCGTTTCTCCCCGCACCCCGCCGACAGCTGGGAAAGGCATAGGACAGTATTTATTTTTATTTTTAAAATTTACCAGTAGCTGCTGCGTTTCCCACCCTCGGCTTATACTCAAGTCAATAAGTTTTCCCAGGTGTTTTTTAGGTAAAATTAGGTGCCTCAGCTTAGATTCGGGTCGGCTTATGCTCAAGTATACATGGTATTATTGTTAAGTACCTTTTATTCCTCTCACAGAGCTACAAATCCCAGAGATTCTTCGAAAGATGGGTTGATTATTAAGCTCCGCTGGGGATTTCTTCAATTTGTAAAATTTATTTATTGCATTTATATCCCATCTCTTTCCGCCGCCCCCTCCAACCAAGGTGATATACATGGTTCTCCAACTCTTCATTTAATCCCCACAACAATGCTGTGAGGTTGGTTAGGCTGAAAGGCAGCTTCTTAGCTGAGTGGGGATTCGAACCTTGGTCTGCCAGGTTCTAGTCCGGCACTAAGCACTACACCACCACCCTGTCTCTGAATTGTAGCCCTGAAACTCTGAAGTGTAGCTCTGTGAGAATAGGGGTCTCCTAACAACTCTCGGCACCCTTAAACTACAGCCCCCAGAATTCTTGAATGAATAAATAAAGTGATATGATACTGCTTTATGGGCCTAAAATGGAACAGAATCATTCAGGAAATATATCATCTACCCTTAGTCTATTTCCTCCCCCCCCCCCAAGAAGGAGTATCATTGATGACATCCAAGCCTGCTGTTCTACATCTTTCAATCCAATTCCAGAAGTCTTGCCTTGCTGGCAAGATGTCTGTCTCCACTGAGATATGCTAGACGGAGCGGTTAATCTTGCCAGCAAATTCGCTCTCACTTCCGAACCTATCCATGGCTGGGGGGAAATTCTGCTGTTATTTCTCCACTCTACACAACCTTGGAGTCACCTTTGACTACACCCTCCTTCCATCTTCCGTTACACTTCCGCCCATGTTCTCTCTTCTGTACACAATGATCCGATTACCTGCTCCTTTTTCGATGTACTCACTGAGCTGCTTCGCTCCTCCTCAACCATGTCAAGGTCCTCTTCATGGACTGCTTGCCCAGAAGTCTCCTTCTATTCCTGCCTTGCAAGTTGAATCTCTCGGGCTTGATTCACACATGCCAACAGCGGGAGACTGTTTCAAATGCTACCTAGGGAAGTGACCCTGCGTCACACAAAGTCTGGTGATTTTTCAATACACCACTGGTCCTGTTAGCTAGGGATGATGGGAGTTGCAGTCCCAAAACATCTGGAGGACCAAGTTTGCCTGTGCCTGCTTTATATGCAGAAGGTCCCACGTTTGATGAACAGCATCTCCAGATAGAAGAATCTGAGAAGGTGCTGCCAGTCAGAGACGGCATAGGAACACAATAAGCTGCCTTATGCTGAGTCAATCCACTGGTCTATCTTGCTCAGTATCGCCCTACCGAACAGGTGTCAACTTTTAAATACCTGGGTATAATTTTCCAGGAAAGAGGCTCGTGGCAGCACCAGGTGAAAAACACCATTACAAATGTCCAAAGATCTACCAAAGCTACCACAAGATTTTTCTATGGGAATGGAGGCCAATATATTCCGGCAGCCTCCCAGGTTTTCGCTGCAAAAATATTAGCACAACTGACATATGGCTCACAGATTTACAGCTCTCTAAATCTTGATTCCTTAGAATCGTTTCAAACAAAGTTCTATCGTAGCCTGTTGGGAATCCCCGCATGTGTTTCCAACATAGCGGTCCGCCTGGAGGTTGGGCAAATCTCGGTCAGCGCCCGGATGTGGATCCTAAAGATCCATTATTGGTTAAAACTTATCTTTTTCCCTGTTGGGTTGGCACCCTTAACCCTTCTGGATCTCTACCAATCCAAATGGAAAGCCACACTGTACGAAAAGCTAGGGATTCTCCCCACAGGCCTTGATAGCTGCAGGCTACGAGAAAGCAAGAGCAATAATCCGCCAACGAGTTTGGGATGTGGAACTGCAATGCCATGTGAGTGAGATGAATAAACATCCAGCCATAAAAGATAATGGGAGAGGATTTTCCCCAGCAAAGTATTTGTCCAAATTACAAATACCTAAATACAGACGGGCATTTACCCTTGTTAGATTTAATGTACCGCCATCTGCTTTACTGCAGGGAAGAGTCGCAGGTAAACCATATGTGGAACGAGTCTGCCCCTGCGGTATGTTGGAGGTAGAAACTGCCTCCCACGTTTTATTACGCTGTCGTTTCTACAGTGAAATACGCCGGGTTTTCATTTCTCCTGTTATACAAAAATTCTCAAATGAATCCGAATCCCAATGCCTAAAATTCCTTGTAGAAGATGAGGACCCTGAGATTACGATAAAAGTAGCCAAGTTTTGTGCGACTGCCATAAAACTCAGGGAACAAGTGGTGTCACCACAATGATCAAGGCCCCCAATGGCAAATTTAGGTTCTATTTTAGCAACCCAGTTTTCATTTACATATTCTAAATGCTGTAATATATACACATGTACCGTCCCTGCCGTGTAAATTTTAATGCTACACCGTTGAGTTTTATGATTTTGGATTCTGTATGTGAGCTGGTCTGTGACCGTAAATAAAATTGAATTGAAAAAAATCTTGCTCAGTATTTATAGTGACTGGCAGAGACTCTCTGAGGTTTCAAACGGGGGTCTCTCCCTGGAAACGTTGGGGACTGAACCTGGGATGTCCTTCATCCAAAGCAGATGCTCTGCTACACAGCTACTGCTTTTCCCTGTAGCAACAATACTAGGCTAGGTGGACCAATGGTCAGACGCACTATAAGCCAACATTGAAGTATTCATTGAAGGGTGGGTAGCAGGATCAGAGTCACGAGTAGGTCAGCAATTAAAAAAAAAAACCACCAGTGTCAGTGGAGTGAATAAAGAATTCTTTATTCAGAGAAACCAAAACAGCACAGGCCTACTTCTCAGTAGGGCTTGCCTCAATGAGGCAGTTGCGAGGACTGAAGCTCCCAGCCTTCTCTAAGGCTCCTCCCACAGTTCCTTCCCCAGCAACCTTCGGGTGTCTCATTGCTCTGCCGTCTTCACTTCTTTGTGTGTTCCGGGAGGCCAGAGGGAGGGGAGCTGGTCGCAGCAGGAGGGCGAGACTCATGTCTCTTGGCCCCACTCCCCTCCAGCCTCTGAATCTGTACTGCTCTCTGCCCCAGCTTCATCCTGCTCACTAAACATGGGCGTACCCAGCATGGGGCAGGGGGGGCAGCTGCCCCCTAGAAGCAGGGCAGCTGGAGAGGACAGGCAGGGACGCTGCCTCCTGTGCTCCGCCTCAGCCTGCTTGGCTGAAGCAAAACGGCAGCAGCGGCAGCAAAGCTGCCTCCGTTGAAAAAAATATGGACCTGGACCTGGACCTGGACCTGGGCTAACTTCAGCCCACACTCCTTCAAGTCACAGTAAGCACAGCACAGAAATTGCTGCCCCACAATGCTCCACGGCACTTCATTTGCATGTATGTTGCCTCTTCAGTTTCCAACACCTCCTCCTCCCAGTCTGTTCTCTCTTCTGCCCCTGACCACTCATCGTCGTCCCCCCACCAGTCCCCTGGCTCTGAGCTTTCTTCCCCTGGGGGGGGTCCCCTTGGGGGTTCCCCAACTGGTGCCTCCCACCACTCCCTCTGCATCCAGCTAGTCCATGGCATGGGATATAAATTCTGCAAAACCAGTTTGTCCCAGTTGCATTTAATACCTTTGGTTACTACAGTGGACCCTCTGGATAAGAACATAATTCGTTCTGGGGGTCTGTACGTACCCCAAAAAGTCTGCAACATGAGGCGCCACTTCTGCGCACGGCGTGATAGAGCGCTTCTGCACATGCGTGTGTGGCAAAACCAGGAAGTGTACACTTCTGGGTTTGCTGCGTTTGCAACCTGAAAGTTACGTTACCCGAGGGTCCGTGGGTTATGAGCTGGGCCTTTGATATCTGACTTCATAGGCAGCTCCTATAAAAATAACCACCTTCTGGTGCCCATATCCTTTTCTCTTTTAAATACTAATAAATAAAAAGGCACACACTCAATAAGTGAAAATGTCCTCTCCGATGTAGAATTGCCTCCTTAAAATATCATATCATTCTTAAACCCAAATTGCTTCCATTAATACTCGTTAACTGTGACTTGATAGGACATGAAATATAATGGCTATTTTATGTCTTTCCTAAAGTCCGCAACTAATCGATTCACGTCTTTGGAGCTGATGGGCCAGACATGACACCTGTGGAAATGTGAATGGGGCTATTTGCACAGTTATGTGGCAGAACTGGCCGCATAAATTTTGATACCGTTCTCTACAAATGGCATACATTTGGCAAACGATCAGATGCAGTAATTTGAAAATGTGTTAACGAGATTTAGATGAGGCATGAATTTTAGAGGGATGCAATAATAAAGACTATTTCGCCCGCGTGAAAAACAGTTACATAGATGCACTCCAAGGGCCAGCTGAAGTCGTGCATCTTGCTTGGCTCTCCTTCAAGTTACAGCTCCGTTTTTCGAATCAATTTAGAATGCCTCTGCTAAAACAGCTTCTCTTCTCTATCTCTACGGCAATGCCTTTCCCAGTTCTCCAGATTTATTATTTTATGTTGTGAACTTCCATGTGATGAAGGGTGGTCTACAAATTTAATGAATAGTAATTAGATAGATAGATGATAGATAGATAGATAGATAGATAGATAGATAGATAGATAGATAGATAGATAGAAAGATAAGGCATCCCCAAACTTCGGCCCTCCAGATGTTTTGCACTACAATTCCCATCTTCCCCGAACACTGGTCCTGTTAGCTAGGGATCATGGGAACTGTAGGCCAAAACATCTGGAGGGCCGCAGTTTGGGGGTGCCTGTGATAGATAGTTAGATGATAGATAGATAGATGATAGATAGATAGATAGATAGATAGATAGATAGATAGATGATTGATAGATAAAGAACCTCTAGTCCTTGAAAGCTTTCCCTTCTACATACCTAGATTGTTTCACTCATCCTCCTCCCCTGTATTTATTTAAAAGTTTTCTACCCCACAATCATGCAAAACTAGGAAGGGAAAACCAAATTGAAATATAGCACAGATAGAGAAAGCAGGCATAGCTTCAACCATGCAGGCTAGACTACAGCGATGAGCCCTTCGTGAGACTGCCTTTGCAGAGGGCTCCAAAGCAAATGCTGAGGTGAACCAATTACACGTTTTAAGATGCTTTGACAAAATGTAAGTGAATGTTTCATATTTTAAATTTATTAAAACTGATTTGTCCCCCCTTCCAGGTTTATGTATATAAAATAAGATCCCCACACACACACACACACTATTAACCGAAGAATAAAATTAGGGGGTGGGGAAGAAGAAGAAGAAGAAGAAGAAGAAGAAGAAGAAGAAGAAGAAGAAGAAGAAGAAGAAGAAGAAGAAGAAGACTTATATAGTCCCACCTAACTCTAATATTTAAAGTAATATGCCACTTTAAACATTCATGGTTTCCTCCAGAGAATCTTGGGAACTGGAGTTTGTTAAGAGTACTGAGAGTTATCAGGAGACCCTTATTATTCTCCCAGAGCTACAATTCCCAGAGTTCTGTGGGAAGATGGAGGGATTGTTAAACCACTCTGGGAACTGTAGATCTGTGAGGGGAATAAGAGTCTCCTAAGAAATTCCACACGGGTGGTGCTGTCGGTTGAACCACAGAGCCTAGGGCTTGCCAATCAGAAGGTTGGCGGTTCAAATCCCCGCGACGGGGTGAGCTCCCGTTGCTTGGCCCCAGCTCCTGCCAACCTAGCAGTTCGAAAGCACGTCAAAGTGCAAGTAGGTAAATAGGTACCACTACAACGGTAAGGTAAACGGCGTTTCCGTGTGCTGCTCGGGTTCGCCAGAAACAGCTTAGTCATGCTGGCCACATCACCTGGAAGCTGTACGCCGCTACGCCGGCTCCCTCGGCCAATAACGCGAGATGAGCGCCGCAACCCCAGAGTCGGTCACGACTGGACCTAATGGTCAGGGGTGCCTTTACCTTTACCCTTAAGAAATCCCAGCACCCCGAAAAAATTATGCACACACATACGAGATAAACAAATAAATAAAAAATAAACATAACCTCAAAACTTCAGATAGCACAGAATGAAACCACCCGAGTACTTGTTGAGGCTAGACGGTCAGAACCTATTACACACACTTCATTGAGAGTGACCTCAAGCCAGACAGCTGGAATAAGGAGGAGACAGGGTCTACTCTGCCAAGGAAATGTTTTCTGGATAGGGGAATAACCTTAGCCCTCTGCAATTCTCTCACTTGGAAGCTGTGAGCCAAAGAGAAGTCACTCTCTTTTTTAGCTTGAAAACCGTGCCTACCTGAAATCCTGAAAGTCGGACCAGAGAGCAAACAGGTGTCCTGCCCGTAGGCCAACCTTTGGTCTGACTCTGATTTTATTCTCTTTCTACAGAATCAAATACATACCATCATTAAAAGATGAAGATCCGCTTCTGTTTTGACACATCCTTAAAACAGAGTGACACATCTTTCAACTCTGCTTGTGCAGTCTAGATAGTTTCTATCAGCAGCTACCGGTGCTAAAGAACAAGCCACTCACTTGTAATTCAGATAATATGACGGCAGTAACTATCGACACTCTTTCTTAGCTTTCTTAGCCAAATACAGGATTTCATATCTCTCCCACACACAAACACCCAGGTTGCGTGCTCTGGGATTTAAAACTCTCCTGGCATTCCTGGAAGAAATGATGGGAAAGAAGAGAACCGGCAATATCAGAAACAAGAGTATACCCATCCGTGTTTATCTCATGGATTTTAAAAGCACAGTGTGCCTAGCTTCCAGGCAAGCTTAATTTAACTGGAACAGTTTGTGCCACAGCTACCTGTATAATTCACCCCAGCTCTGGAGCAGAGTCTGACGGGGATTTACAATCTGCTGTTACGAGAGCGAAAAGGTGGCATCTAATTAAATGGGGAAGGACTAGAGCTCAGCGGAATGGCCCTTGCTTTGCAAGCCACACATCCTCTGAGAAATCCCTGGCGTCTGCAGTTAAAAGGATCAGGAGGTAGCAAGCAGGTAATGAGAAAGAGGCTCTGCTTGAGGCCCTGGAGAACCGCTGCCAGTCAGAATACAAGGTGGTTATTGGGCTATAGCAGGGGTAAGCAACTTTTTCAGCAGGGGGCCAGTCCACTGTCCCTCAGACCTTGTGGGGAGGGAATGAAAGAATTCCTAGGCCCCACAAATAACCCAGAGATGCATTTTAAATAAAAGGACACATTCTACTCATGTAAAAACATGCTGATTCCGGGCTGGATTTAGAAGGCGATTGAGCTGGATCCGGCCCCCGGGCCTTAGGGGGATCAATAGCCTGACCTGGTATATAAGGCAGCTTCCTAAGTTCCTATATGCCAGGTGTGGGGTACCTTTGCCTCCCCCCACCCATGTTGCTGAACTGGTAACTCCCATCATCCAGGGTCATTGGCTCTGCTTGCTGATACCCACAACATTTCTCGACATTTAAAATAATATTGAGGATATTATTATTATTATTATTATTATTATTAGGTAAAGGTAAAGGGGGCCCTGACCATCAGGTCCAGTCGTGTCCGACTCTGGGGTTGCGGCGCTCATCTCGCTCTATAGGCCGAGGGAGCCGGCGTTTGTCCGCAGACAGCTTCCGGGTCATGTGGCCAGCATGACAAAGCTGCTTCTGGCGAACCAGAGCAGCGCACGGAAATGCCGTTTACCTTCCTGCCGGAGCGGTCCCTATTTATCTACTTGCACTTTGATGTGCTTTCGAACTGCTAGGAACTGCTAGAATATTATTATTATTATTATTATTATTATTATTATTATTATTATTATTATTATTATTGTATATCCCATCCTTTCCTTGAGAGCACAGGGCGGCTTACGACGCAGTGTGTAATATGAACAGAAATATAAACATTAAACAAAATGAAATAATACATCCATTATTTTTAGTTTTAAAAAGTCATTTTGAAGTGTAGGAACTCATCATGACAGTTCCCAAGCCACTCCCTTGACCAAGGAATTATTTTAATGCAGGCAGCTGTGTTGACTATATATTACTACTTTCCTGATTTTGTGATTTCTTCCATGCTAATCTGTCACAAACACACACACATACACACCCATCTCATTCTCTTCTCTGTCTACACACACACAACCCACACCTTAAGGATTGGGAGTACATAGCACGATACCCCATTTACATTAGGATCAGGGTAACTGCAATCCTATGCATAGCATAAACTCCACTGGATACAGCACTTCTGACTGGGTTGGTTCAACTTATGAAACAGTCTTACAAAGAAGTTTGTTTAGTCATTTAGTCGTGTCCAACTCTTCATGACCCCATGGACCATGGACCAGAGCACGCCAGGCACTCCTGTCTTCCACTGCCTCCCACAGTTTGGTCAAACTCATGTTCGTAGCTTCAAGAACACTGTCCAGCCATCTCGTCCTCTGTCGTCCCCTTCTCCTCTGTTCTCCCTTTCTCCTCAATCTTTCCCAACATCAGGGTCTTTTCCAGGAAGTCTTCTCTTCTCATGAGGTGGCCAAAGTATTGGATCCTCAGCTTCAGGATCTGTCCTTCAAGTGAGCACTCAGAGCTGATTTCCTTCAGAATAGATAGGTTTGATCTTCTTGCAATCCATGGGACTCTCAAGAGTCTCCTCCAGCACCAAAATTCAAAAGCATCAATTCTTCGGCGATCAGCCTTCTTTATGGTCCACCTCTCACTTGCATACATCACTACTGGGAAAACCATAGCTTTAACTATACGGACCTTTGTTGGCAAGGTGCTTTTTAAGATGCTGTCTAGGTTTGTCATTGCTTTTCTCCCAAGAAGCAGGCGTCTTTTAATTTCGTGACTGCTTTCACCATCTGCAGTGATCAAGGAGCCCAGGAAAGTAAAATCTCTCACTGCCTCCATTTCTTCCCCTTCTATTTGCCAGGAGGTGATGGGACCAGTGTCCATGATCTTAGTTTTTTTGATGTTGAGCTTCAGACCATATATTGCGCTCTCCTCTTTAACCCTCATTAAAAGGTTCTTTAATTCCTCCTCACTTTCTGCCATCAAGGTTGTGTCATCTACATATCTGAGGTTATTGATATTTCTTCCAGCAATCTTAATTCTGGCTTGGGATTCATCTAGTCCAGCCTTTCGCATGATGAATTCTGCATATAAGTTCTCGGTCCACATACAAAGAAGTGTTACTGTTTAATTTGCTAGGGGTGAAGAGCGAAACCCCATCAAAGAAAAGAAAATATGCATCTAGGCTCTACTCGCTTACCGCCGCCCCCTGCCATTTCTCCTATGCTAATCTGTTACAAACAAACAAACTTGAAAGTCTCCTTATCGCCTCATTCCCTCACCAAAGCAAGAAGAATTCATTAGTTATCCAAAGCTCTGGCAAATGATGCCACCGCTCTTGCCATAAAAACATCTTTGAGCTGCACTCTCCTTCATTTTGTCTCCACTACAGCACCAGTTTCTCATATTAAATAAAATGACATTTGTTTTCTTTCCTCTTCTCCACTGCAGAGAAACATACAGAAATGTGCAGGGCAAAATAATACTGCTTTCCTGTCCTATGAGACAGTTAGATGGAAGAGCAGATACGAGTGAGTAAATATATATATATATATATATACAAGGTGTTATTTTGGATTATCTCCCCAGTGCAGGACTTCAGGATGGTAGGACTCACAGCAGCAATGGCAAATGCATCCTAATCTCCAAGATGAAAAGACCCAGTGTTCAATCTTTACCAACTTCTACGCCCCCTCAGTTATGGATGAAAGAGCAAGAATCGAATCAGAGGCCATGCTGACAGAATCCAAAGCAAAATGCATGAGGCATCCCTGAAGAGGTTATTCAGGAGGAGATATGGTACTTCTGTACTCTTCACACACTTGCAGTATATAGGCACATTCCTATTCTCCCCCCCCCCCAAAAAAAATAAGAACACAAAAAGAGCCTGCTGGATGAGGCCAAAGGCCCATCTAGTCCAACATCCTGTCCTCACGCTCACCGACCCGATGCTTGTGGGAAACCAGCAAGCAGGATTCGAACACAAGAGCACTCTCCGTTCCCGCGGTTTCCAGCAACTGATGCTCAGAAGCACTGCTGCCTCTCTTTTTTGGCCAAATTACGTCACAAAAATTAGGGTGTGCATTAGATTTGATGGGACATTTACATTCGCCAACAAATACTCTTTTGGTTTCAAGGTTTTGAAAATCGAGGTGCACCTTAGATTCGATGGCGTATTAGATTCGCATAAATATGGTAAGAAGAAGAAGACGACGAATAAAAATAAGAATTGCTAGTTCTTATGTACCACTTTTTGTCGCAAGTGGCTTCAGAGCGGATTACATAAAAAGAAACAAATCGTGTCATTACAAACCACAGAACCCAACAGTAAAATATCAGCAGTATCAATAATAAAACGAAACTCGTACTATACAGTAAAATGAAACATACTGCAGGCTCAAAAAAACAGCCTAACCACAGTTAAGTGGACCACATCTAGTCCAACAACCTTTTCTCATGCTAGGCAATAAGATGCCTGTGGGAAGTCTGCAAGACCTGAGTGTAGTAATATTCTACCCACTTGTGATTCAGGTGCATACTGCCTCTGACAGTGGAGCGAGAACATAATATTCAAAGTTTAGAACTGTTGACAGCTGCATGACTGATCAAAACATATCGCCAGCAGAAAAACTGGGAGGATAATTTCACCAAATATATCCAACACGAGAACCAAATATTCCATTTTTCGGGGATGGGCCCCACCACAGCTTCTCTTTCCCCCACCCTCCAAGGTTGTCCTTTGCCTTGGTTGCCCCTAGCAGTGGCAGCATCCACTGCGTTGGCAACCTGGCCGCCATTTTGGAATGCCCTCCCTCCCAGTGTGAATCGGCTGAGTATGTGTGCAAGTTGTCTCCCCAAATGGTAGGCACTATTCAGAGAAAATTCCAAGAAGGACAAGAAACAGAACTCGCTCAAATGCACTCGGAAAATTGCATTCAAAGAAAAGTTGACCACAGTTCGAGGTAAAAACAGAAGACACTATAATGAACTGAAGAAAGTGTTGAAAAACACGTTTGTTAAGAAACCAGAAGCTTTTTTACTTGGGATAATTAGAGAGGAATTACCCAAGAAAGATATTGCATTTTTTTCTGTATGCCACAACAGCAGCCAGAATTGTATTAGCAAGGAATTGGAAAACTGAAGATATACCCACGGTGGACGACTGGCAGTTGAAGCTGATAGAATTCATGGAACTGTCCAAGCGGACTGGGAGACTCCGGGACCAGGGGGAAGAATCGGTGGAAGAAGATTGTAAGAAATTTAAAGTTTATTTAGAAAAGAATCGTAAGATTAGCAGTTTTTAGCAAAAAGATTTGGAAGTAAAAGGAGGTTGTAGAAGAGTGTTAGTTAAGTTATTATTTGTATTAAGATTTAGTTAAGTGTTATTATTGTATTGAATTTTAAGATTTAATTAGAATAGAATTGCATTTTGAGATAGGTATAAGAGATTTATAGTATTGATAAGTCTTTAAGAGTATTAATAGGTTTAGATAATTATTAAAAAGATTGGAACCAAGATTTGGAAAGTACTAAAGAAGTAATATGATGGAACGTAGTTGGGAGGGAATGGAGGAAGTCGATAAAGATTTGTGATATAAGATTGATTTGATATCTCTTTTTATTGTTATGTTGGCATTTTGTTTTGTTGTGTATATTTGGTGTGTTTTTTCTGTTTTGTTTTTATAAAATCAATAAATATATAGATATAGATATAAAAAAACCAGAAGACACACTGGCAATTCTTGTAAATTCCCAGCACTGCTCTGAATACTCTTTATTTCACAGAAGGACAGGATGGTGAACTACCTCCTGGGCATTTTGCCATCGCCTTCAAGGGATGAAGATGGATTGTACCCGGCATCATGCCAGACTACTCAATTAATTTCAAGAAGATGTCTTCTAGAACACCTTGCAAACTCTTCTGGATAATATAAATGTTCAGATTACTCTAGCTGCGATCATGACAGTAGCCAAGGTTCATCTAAGGGAAGTGGTGTTCTCTTATTCAGCCCAAACAAAACAGAATCACTGTTATTATTGTGCGAAAAGGGAGCAACAAGGATGTCAACAAGGGTGATTCTGCCTCTGAGGTAACTGTCAGCTTTTTTTAAGGTGTGGGTTTTTAACATCTTATTTTGCACTGGATTATGAGTGTGAATTTTGACTTTTTCAACCAGACACTCAAAACGTCCTTCAATGGCAAAGAAAAATGATACAAATGATCTTGAGAGAAGTGCCAGTAAAACTTGGGAAAGTCTGCTGAAGAGTTGTGAAAAGATGCAATACATATGCAAGGAAAAAATCTGAATGGAAAGCAGCGAAGAGCATCAGAACTTTTAAGGAGACAAGGAAGGACCACCTTATAATACTTTGTAACACAGAACAAAATCTTTAAACATACACACAAGTGTGTGTTTTGCTTTAAATTACATTTTTTTGGGGGGGGAACTACCATTAGATATTAGACAAACTAGGATTTTATGGCTACATTTAATGCTAATGTATTTCTTATTTCTTGGGCAAAACCAGAAAATATTTCTGTTCTGTTAATTTTAACAGGTCTACTCTGAGTAAAACTTGGTTTACTATCACCCCACGATAAATTAAGAAAGTTCCATTTTTTTAAGTCACATTTTTTTAAAGGACAAGAACCAGCGTTCTACTAATGAGGAATAAACCCTGCCCTTCTGAGCTGGGAGAAGAGACGGGAATCTCTCAGACACCAGAAAGATCTGAAATGCTGTTTTTCCAACCTCTCTAAGGCTTGTCACAATAGGGAGGAGTCCTTCCTTTTGCACAGTTGCATTGGAGCACCTTCGCTGTGTTGTTGCCCAGTTAAGAACCCTTGCCCCTCCACTTCAGACAGAAGCCAAGGTTGGTAGCAAGCACATACCTGAGCTAGTTGCCAAGCCCAGGCAAAATTTATGAGTCATTCGGGGGTGCAGGGGCAAGGACACATTTTAGACAACCCATCACTGGTATTTGCAAACCCATTCCAGGCCACCATCCAATGATTTGGAAATGTTGTGTGTGTGTGTGTGATTCAAATTGTTCAGTGAGGAAACCCAGTTAAGTAGCATCCACAAGTCCTCTAGAGCAGGCATCCCCAAACTGCGGCCCTCCAGATGTTTTGGCCTACAACACCCATGATCCCTAGCTAACAGGACCAGTGGTCAGGGATGATGGGAATTGTAGTCCAAAACATCTGGAGGCCCAAAGTTTGGGGATGCCTGCTCTAGAGGCTAGACCAGCATTCTTCAACTTCGGGTTCCCAGCAGTGGTTGGACCACAACTCCCAGCATCCCCAGCCAGCCTAGCCAATGGTCAGGGTTGATGGGAGTTGTGGTCCAAAACAGTCTGGGAACCCAAGGTTTAAGAACTCAACCAGAGAAACCCTATACTCAATACCGACCTTTGAGTGAGTGCCTATCCACATATCTGAACCCTTGATACACAGTCACCTTGCCTCTACTTCCCCCAGTCTCATAGCTGCTTCCTTCCTGGGGAAGGATCCAGCCAGCCTCTCCTGGAGCTTAATGTCCTCTAATTTACCAACATTGGTTATAGCGCTGAATATATATTAGGTGCTTCATTTCCTTCTTCATTCCTCCTCCTCCTCCCTAACCTCTCCCCAAACACTTCTGCAGTGTGACCATGTGATATAGTTCCAATTCTTATCTTGCAAAACTCTTTTTTTTAAAACTCAGATAATTCTTTGACCCATTTGGGCAAGCATGTATTCCTTTGCTCATAGTCTCAATGCTTTGTTGGACAAAAAGGCATTTGTGCATTTCCAAAAGCTACGACTAATAGTAAATGATAAATAAATGCCCTGCTTTGCAAATGTATTTTGCATCTCAAGGCATCCACATTGTTTTCATTCCCACTTACCTTGTTGCCAATGGCCTTTTTCGGTGGAAAGTTAAAACTTCTCACTTGGTGGTATTTTGCCTGCAACTTGTGATGAAGGACTCTGAACTCTGTGTATCTTCGATAGACATTCCACTCATCGTCTTTTATCCTTATATATACCTGTCGGAAGCAGATTGTGAAATAAATCCATTTTAAATCGATGGGATAGCCATGCAGAATGTCAGAAGAGCCCTGTTGGGTCAGGCTAGAAGTCCATCAGGCCCAGGACCCTGTTCTCCCACATGGGCTTTTGGGAAGAGGCAAGTCCTCTTCCTACATTTGCTCCCCGTCAGCTGTCACTCATGAGACACTCTGCCTCCAAACCTGAACATAAGATACTGCCAACATAAGATTCTAGCAACAACACATCGTCATAAGAGGCACTGAGTATCGTATAACTGTAGAGTTCGAAGAGGCCACCAGGGTCATCTAGTCCAGGCATCCCCAGACTTCGGCCCTCCAGATGTTTTGGACTACAATTCCCATCTTCCCCAACCACTGGTCCTGTTAGCTAGGGATCATGGGAGTTGTAGGCCAAAACATCTGGAGGGCCGCAGTTTGGGGATGCCTGATCTAGTCCAACCCCTTGCAATGCACGGATGTGGGGCTTGAACCCATAACCCTGAGATTAAGCATCTCGTGCTCTACCAACTGAGCTATCCCAGCAGGATACTTGATCAGGCCAAAGGTCCATCTAGTCCAGCATCCTGTTCTTCCAGTGGCCAACCGATGCCTCTGGGCAGCGGCAGGGGAAGCCACACGGGCGCCTGGGGCGGGGCACCCAGGGGTGGGGCAAGCCTCCCATAGGGGTGGGGCAAGCTGCCTATAGGGCTGACTGCCTCCTCCCACTCAGCCGCCCTACAGATGGAGAGAGGCAGCAGGTAGACCGTATGGGCAGCAGAGAGCCTGCCTGCACCCAATTCACCACGTCTCTCCCAGGAGAGATGTGTGGCTCGGGCACCCTGCAGGCCCCGCGGTCAGTATTTTGTCACCCCCTCAGTGGTGACATCTGGGCGTCCCACACCCACCAGACCCCCCTTCCTCCGCCCTTGCCTCTGGGGAGCTTGAAAGCAGGAATTGAGCACAAGAGCCTTCTCCCCTCCTGCAGTTTCCAGCAACTGGCATTCAAAGGCATACTGGCTCCAACAGTGGAGGGAGAACATAGGTGTCATGGCTTGCAGCCACTGATAGCCTTATCCTCCATGAATTTGTCTAATGCTCTTTTGTATGGACAAATATATCAGGCGTGGGGACCTGTGGCCCTCCAGGTTTTGCTGAGCATCTCATCATCTCTAATCATTGGCCATGTTGGGTGGGGCTGATGGAAGTTGGGAGTCCAACAGTATCTGGAGGGCCACAGAATCAATGCTCACACTTTATGTATATCATGCAACATTTCATGCGCAGGAAGTGGGGGGGGGATGATGCTTGAGAAAACTGCATTATTAGTACATTTTCATTACATGGAGATATAAAGACCATGCAATAGGAAAGCGCCGTATGAAGAACAGGTAAAGGTAAAGGTAAAGGGACCCCTGACCATTAGGTCCAGTCGTGACCGACTCTGGGGTTGCGCGCTCATCTCGCATTATTGGCCGAGGGAGCCGGCGTACAGCTTCCAGGTCATGTGGCCAGCATGACAAAGCTGCTTCTGGCAAACCAGAGCAGCACATGGAAATGCCGTTTACCTTCCCGCTGTAGCGGTTCCTATTTATCTACTTGCATTTTGATGTGCTTTCGAACTGCTAGGTTGGCAGAAGCTGGGACCAAGCAACGGGAGCTCACCCCGTCACAGGGATTCGAACCGCCGACCTTCTGATCAGCAAGCCCTAGGCTCAGTGGTTTAACCACAGCGCCACCTGGGTCACTACTGCAAAAGTGATGGGTGCAAAAAGTGCCAAGAAGAAAGAACTGTGCGTATGTCAAAGAAAAAGCTCTGGTGCAGTATACAAGAATATAAAGCAGGCCTATGACTGTCAACACAATGGAAACAGGATCATCAAAGGCATGAAGGAGGAACAGAAGCGCAACAGGTTGCTAGTATTCACCCCCTTCCTTAACCATTCTTCTTCAAGGGCTATGGTACCAAGTCAAAACAAATGAATTAAAATGAAAGGGATGCTTTTGCCACAACTTGAGGATGAATGGTGGGGGATTAAAATGAATGCAAAAGGTTTTTAGAGTGGCAGCATTTAAGTCAACTGATTACATTAAGCTGATCAAAAATGCCTTTTGCCCCCCATTAGTTAGGCAACCCATTTAAAAAAACTCAAGCTGCAAACTTGATCTTCCAGGGAAGGGGTGGCTAAGCTGTAGTCTTCCAGGTGGACTCCAACTCCCAGGATCCCTGACCATGGGCTGTGCTGGCAGGGGCTGAACTGGAGCCCAACAACACCTGGAGGGCCACAGGTTCCCTAGCCATGTCTAAAGGGAAGCTGAATGCAGTGCATTATGTCAGCACTGCAGCAAAATGTCCAGAGGGATCTCTTGAGGGGCCAAGTACCTGCTTTGGGTTGTATCCAACTAATTTCTACTCAGAGCAAACCCACTGAAATTAGCAGTGCTGGGTTAGTCGTATCCATTAATTTCAACGGGTCTACTCTGGATGCAACCCTCAGTTTTTAAAATTGACTGGCACCTATAAGACACCCCCCCCAACCCTTTATCCATGTGCAAATGTGCCTTCTGAATTTGTAACTCAAGACTGATTCTTTCCCCCTTTACCCATGCCTCCAGTTCCCTTCCTTCCCCGTCACTTCCCACATGCCATATTTAAGACTGTATGCTCCTTGGGGCATAAACCTTCCTCTTGTACTATGCTAGGCACCATATATACCAGGCATGTCAAACCTCCGGCCCTCCAGATGTTTTGGCCTACAACTCCCATGATCCCTAGCTAGCAGGACCAGTGGTTGGGGAAGATGGGAATTGTAGTCCAAAATGACACAATCATCATAGGATTCCTCAACAGACCTCTCAAATGGACTAGAGAAGCAACTTTGCACACAACCTAGGAGAGGAGGGGGAGTTGTCACAGAGCCAAGAGCAATG